>NC_140970.1:105173358-105420858 GCF_056783735.1 Eptatretus burgeri
AAAAGCTTGATAGACAAAACTTCTTCAAGAGAATCATGGAGAAAGTAGATTGGGGGGGGGGGGGTTCCAGGTGGTCCTTTTGGAGAGACATCGTGAGAGTGTGAGATTTATCAGGATTGAAGAACATGTTCCAAGTGTTAGACCAGCTTCTGATTTTTTCCAGATCTGCAGAGAGTGAAGAGGCTGCAGCCTGCTGATCAAAGGGATGACCTGGTCTGAATCCAAATTGATGATCGGAAATCAAGCCATTGGATAAGAGGAAGGATATAATGTCGGAAGCGATGATGGATTCCATCAACTTGCTGATGATTGGGAGAAGGATGATTGGTCTGTTGTTGCAGGGATCAGGTTTTTTATCCAGAACGGTAATGTTTGCTGATTTCCTTGAAGATAGTAGATGAGCTTGAGAAAATGAGAGGGTGAATAGAACAGAGAGAGGGGGAGCAAGTGTAGCAGAGCAGGTTTTTAGGACACGTGGGCTGATGCCATCTGGACCGGTTGCAGAATCTGAGTCGAGGTTTGACGGCAAAACGGTTCAGAAAATAATAATCAATTTAATTGGAACAATAATTATGTGTTTGTTGAATCACAAACAAGTCCGTGAAAAATCCCTTATTTCCTTCTTTGAGGAAGGAGAAGTGGGACTGCTGTCTTTTTAGTAAACTCATCAACCAAGCGTAACTTACCCTGTAAGTTTTAGTATGATGTACTGATAGATACAGGTATACATCTCACCTTGTGTGTTTATGCAGTTTACGATGTGCACGGAGAGAGAACAGGAGACGCAATGCTTGGAACAATCAAGAGGAAGGAAACGATTGTGATGCTGCAAAGGAAATGAATGAAGGAAAGGAAAGTGAAGAAGAAAACGAAACTGATGAAATAAACAATTATAACATTGAATGTGTTATAAAAAACACAACAGAGGAGAGTGAAACAATGATCATACATGAAGGGACTGAAGGTCATGATCACTCAAACCAAGTCAGTGAAGGTCCTGAACACTCAAACCAAGTCAGTGAAGGTCCTGAACACTCAAACCAAGTCAGTGAAGGTCCTGAACACTCAAACCAAGTCAGTGAAGGTCCTGAACACTCAAACCAAGTCAGTGAAGGTCCTGAACACTCCAACCAAGTCAGTGAAGGTCCTGAACACTCAAAACAAGTCGATGAAGGTTGTGAACACTCAAATCAAGTCAGTGAAGGTTGTGAACACTCAAATCAAGTCAGTGAAGGTCCTGACCACTCAAACCAAGTCAGTGAAGGTCCTGAATACTCAAACCAAGTCAGTGAAGGTCATGAACACTCAAACCAAGTCACTGAGATTCCACAAAATGAGGAATGTCCGAAAGACACGAATACTGAAGGTGATAATGATAACAACAAGCGGATTTGTGAAACGGTTAAAGAACTGAAACACCAGGAAGACAATGTCACCCCTTTTTATAGCAACGAAGAAACAGAACCAACTCAGGAAGTTAATGAAATTAAAGTGAGCGAGAGTCAAGCATGTGTAGATCTCTGTGGCGACAACCAAGTGGGGGGGATAGAACGACGGGAGGAGAACAGCGATGTCAGTGAGGAGATAGAACAACGGGATGAGAATATTGTCTCCAAACAAAATAAAGTGAAATTTGTTGAGAAAACAACTGTTGTGATGTTTCACAGGGAAGACGAGCCAAAGGAGGTAAAACATGCAGTGAAAGAGGTCGGGGAATTGAATGAGGAGCCCCGAGAGAGGAAACTTGTTAAAGTGAAAGTTGCTCACCGTAAACGTTTTGGGAATAGTTGGAAAACCGTTGATCGAAGAGAAGCTGATCGAGGGTCAGGCACAAACAGGAATGCAGCAGCTTATCCTTCTGTGCCAAGTTGTCCCAAACTCCTCGTTCGCCAGAAAACTGCACAAAAGCAGGATTCTATTGGGTTTGAACGAAAGGGATGTACATCTTCGAATTATGCTGGAAAGGAAATGGAGGAACTTACAGTGGAAGAAGTACGCCGTGAGAAGAGAGGATTAAGACCTGAACGGAGAACAAGATCAGTATGGAGCCAGATAAACGATCACCTTCAGCCGATGATGAACGAGTTTCACAGGGACTGTGAACAGAACAACGATTATGTTGGTTTCAAACACAAGGGGACATGCAGCAACTTATAATGCGGGAAATAAAACGGAGCACATTCAGTGAATGAAGTGCCTCGTCAGGAGAGAGTATGAAGGACCTGAACGAAGGGCAAGAGAAGTGTGAAGGACCTGACTGAGGGGCAAGAGGAGTGTGAAGGACCTGAACGAGGGGCAAGAAGAGTGTGAGGACCTGACTGAGGGGCAAGAGGAGTATGAAGGACCTGAACGAGGGGCAAGAGGAGTGTAGAGGAGTGTGAAGGACCTGAACGAGGGGCAAGAGGAGTGTGAAGGACCTGAACAAGGGGCAAGAGGAGTGTGAAGGACCTGAACGAGGGGCAAGAGGAGTGTGAAGGACCTGAACAAGGGGCAAGAGGAGTGTGAAGGACCTGAACGAGGGGCAAGAAGAGTGTGAAAGACCTGACTGAGGGGCAAGAGGAGTGTGGAGCCGTATCAACAATCACCTTCAGCAGAATGTGACTGAGTGTAAGAGGAGCTGAAGATAATGATCTGAAGCCAATGGGCCACACCATTTCCATCACAACGCTCACAACCATCCCATCCAACCCACTCAAAGGAAACCATCCTATCGGCTGGAACGTAAGTTGTCAATGTTCTTTCCTTACATTACACAATATTCAAAACTTTGTCTAAGCTGTGTGTTCTTCTCCTCCATGTTGCCCCATTTTGTCTCCACCTCAGAATCATCAAGAACAAATGAATATTTTACTTCACTCTTCGCCAGACGAGCGCCAAATAAATCTTCCAATTGGTGAATGTCTGGCATGAGTGTTGATGTATCTGTTTAAAAGTCAGTGTGTGCACCTGGATGAACATTAAAATTAATTGTTTGGAAAATGTTAATATAAATCCAGTGGGAGTTTGTGATGAAGTAAAATGAAGATGTGAAATTGAATACAAAGGAAGAGAGAAATTTAAATGAGATGCAGAAAGCAATGGAGAGAATGCAGTATTTCCAGGATGGTGTTGAAAGGTAAGATAATGATTGAGATAATGATGACAGTGCTCATTGAATGGTTTTGACTTCCCTTTGGTGAAGTGTGTGCAGAGGAAGAAGTCATCGTCATGGCCACAGGAGAAGAATATGCGATGTTTGGTGGTGGATCTATCATTGATCACTCCGTTGTACAACCACTCCAGGAAGGTAAGATAAAACATCAGAATCTTACAGGTGGCTGATTCACGATTATTTAAACAAGCACCATTCTGCAAAACTGCAGGTACGTCAAACTTCCATCCACTTTGTTTCACGACCTGCACCAGTTTTGTTCATATTTGTCAACTTGTCACTTCGTTGTTGAAAATATCATGATGAGAACTAAATAATTCCGAGTGAAGATAATTTAATAATGATAATGAATACAACAAGCAGGTGAGGTCTCTCCCTGATTTGTGTTATCAATGTCACTCATGAAGGGATCTGCAGCCATTAACCCTTTGTGGTTGCTGCATTACTTCATCACTGAACAAACACATTAACACTCCAACATGATCTTGAACCTTTTTTTTCTTCCTTCCCAGCTTGACCTGCTGCCATCATCTTGATCGACTTGAAATACTCTTCCAAAACATCTCCAGCTCCAGCTCTGTCCATCGTCTCTTCTTCCTCATCAACTTAAAGACCTGGTCAATCAGAAATCCCCTTCTTTGTTTTCTCGAACATCCTTCACTACGACCATCTCACCAAACCCACCTCCAGATTCCATGAGAATGACTTCATTCAGGTTCTCCCTCAAACACTGCACTAAATTACATTTGCAGTTTTATTTATTTAAAATGGCTCTCCTCTGATATGCCTTCAGGATGTTTTCCACAAGCACCTTCCCACGGTTCTCGAACCATGGTTTTACATTCCTCTCCAACACCCAAGCCTCCACTCTGAGTGGAGCCTCCACCCTGAACAACCAAGACCCAGCAAAGGAGTTCTACCTTGAAGACCCACAAAAGGAGTTCTACCTTGAAGACCCACAAAAGGAGTTCTACCTTGAAGACCCACAAAAGGAGTTCTACCTTGAAGCTGGTTCTGTTTTGAGGACTCCACTTACTGGCTCCATCTTTAAGACCTTTGGAGTTCCAAACCAATTGGTCGTTCTGCTTTGCATGCTGCTTGATGAGGTAAGTTTAGTTGATCAAAAATTAATTAAACAATATATTATTTAATTTGATATTGTGTCAGTAATGTATTTTTTTATTTATTTATTTTCAGCAAAACCAAGAAAGTGCTCGGAAGACCTGGGATTTGAGACAGATTTACAATCCATCTCCGTCCCCCTTTCTACTTTAAATTTGAAAGAACTGAAACTTCATTCTGAAGACAGAACTGGAAGAAAAGAAAGAAAAAAAATTTGCTGAATTGAAAGACTTATTGACCTTGTATTATTATTAAACTGTTAAAAAAACAAATGAACTCTTTAAAAAAAAAATTTTAAATAAAGAAACTGTGTAAAGTTGATTCATGATCTTGGGATTAGGGTTGGATTTGGGGTGTGAGGGTGAGGGATGTGTTTGGGTTTGAATGTGAGGGTGAGGGATGTGTTTGGGTTTGAGTTGTGATTGGGTTTGGGTTTGAACGTCAGGGTTTGGGTTCATTTGGGGATGTTAGAGTTCGGGATTGGCTTCCTTTTCTTCAACGATTGTGAATTTCCCCTTTTGGTAAAACCTGTGGATATAATGAACCGAAAATCTCTTCTTTCAAATCGGATCACTGATAAATCTCAGGAACGATGTCGAAATTATTATCGTAGAAATGGGGATATAAATCCTTCAGGGGATATAAATCTTCGAAGTAACTTCATGTATTTCTCCGTTTGTTTGTGACTCTTTTCGGGCCGAACCGTCACACCGAGATGCCTCAAATTTTGTCTGTTGGTACCTTAGAATCCAGGCAAGGTTGTTAGCTCCCACACGTTCACCTTGACGTCCATTTTGAGGCCACCAAAGGTTGCTATAAAGCATATATTGGGATGTATGGTCAGGCAGTGCTACCGCCGACCCACGGGCAAAAGGTAAACACCATGAGATGAATAACCCCATCGCCTCTCAATGTCCACCACGTCTCGAAACCCCCAACTTCATATAAATATAAATCTTGTAAATAATTTCAAGGAGATGGGTAACATTTTTGCTTGGCAGTGCCAACCTCCCCTCATATGTTACATTTCCAAAAACCACCCATCGCTTCACTGAGGGGAACAGTAAATGTGGGGAGGGGAGAGAGAGAGAGAGAGAGAGAGAGATGGATGTGGGGGAAGGCAGCGAAAGGTGAGAGGAAGGGAAGGCAGACGTGTGGTGGAGCTTTAACTATGACTCATACTGTCTCATCAAAATGCTCCTGCATAGAATAATCGTGAAGATGGAAACAAAATAATGTCTGAAATCCATTTTCTATCAGTCATACTATAAATACCCTCCGGAGACGAACACTGCTCGGACACGTCCGGACACAAATTAGCCGGATGCATCTGGAGTCAAACCATCTGGATGCAAACACCGTCTGGACACGTCCAGAGACAAACTCCGCCCAGACACAAAAACCATCCTGACATGTTCGGAGATAAACATCGTCTGGACATAATCACTGCTCGACACATCCAGAGACAGAGAGATGTGTGGGATGGTGCTGCACTGCATTGGGAGGTGGTGGAGCGAGGATGGGACAGGGAGAGAGAGGGAGAGAGGGTGGAGGGAGGGAGTTAGCAGAGAGAGAATGTGATGCTTTATGAAACACACACACACACACACACACACACACACACACACACACACACACACACACACACACACACACACACACACACACACACACACACACACACACACACACACACAAACGATTACTTGGCCGATTTCGGCAATTTTTTAGGAATCGGCAGATTGGAATCAGTGTGATTACCGACTACAATACGTACTGTATCCAACCTGAAAACCTTCAGTGGCTTTCACTGTAGTTTTGAGGAATTTCATAAAACATGTTAATAAAACAACATTACATTTATATCGACATTTCAAGGAGATGTCCATGAACATTAATCTTTATAAACAGCTGCGTGTGATGGGTGAGAAAAAATTTGGCTCAGTTATTTAGAAAACACATTAATACGGCAAACGGCTCGGATATCTGGTGTTATCAAATATATTTTACTTTGAAACTCACAAAGAGAAACCCTTTTTAAAGCAAACCCGATAACAAATTGCTTTACAAACAGTGACGAGGACAAAAGAAAACCTGATCAAACCTCGGTAAGATACGGGATGAAACTTTGCCACCACAGCATCGGAACAAGGCATGGCCTGTCCACACACTCGTGGAGAGTTCCTACAGATCCAAATCTACCCATTTGTACCACGTCCGTTTGTGCTCCACACGTACCTCCACCTTGTATAGCAAATGTTGAATGTACATCCCAATTGGGACACAAACTGTACCGCGATCAACCGCAGGGAGCACAGCAAGTGGCTCAAGCAGTCAAGTAAGCACTCGAACGGAACGCCTGGTTTGGCAAGAGATTACTAATTGCCATCGATAAAACCATGCACCCAGAAACACCCAAGTAATATCTGAATTGGTCAAATGGACACTTTTCTTTAGCATATGGAACTGCTGCTAAGTTCAAGTCTGGAGTTTATATTTTGTAGCGTGGCCGAGTTTAAGTGATTCTCGAGGTTATGACACGTGCGGAAGTGAAATAATGCCACGAATGCTGGTCTCTCCCGGCGTTTATAAGCATTGCAATGTACCCAGTGATTCGTTGCTATGATGAACACAAATTGAATAAAAAAAAACAAAAAAAACTTTATAGCAAAGAAATCACTGCAGCCTGTTCCAAGTCAAGGCATTGTTTGGGACATCAAAAAAACATGGTGGCTTCAGACCCCAACGAGGTAACCCGGGATACACCTCAAGACCCCATATCGAGCGAGGTGGCCGAGGAGCGCCTGATAAAGGATATAATTAAATAAGGCCATAAATTATCTTCAAAAGGGGTTTTAATTAACTCAAACACCCAATTTTCAGTCTTGCATTTCCGTGGAGTTCCCCTTGTATGCATGCAAAGTTTCAGGCTGCACACTTTTGTGGTTTTGTGGAGGACACACACACACACACACACACACACACACACACACACACACACACACACACACACACACACACACACACACACACACACACACACACACACACACACACTGAAAGTGCCGAAGCCTTTGCAGCTACATGAAAGGTCATATTAAATGATCCACAACCCAATTCCTTCGTGAGTGTCAAGAAGAGTTTTAGATCACCACAAAAAATCGGGCGGGCAACGTCTGATACCCGTGTTCGTTTTGCGTAAAAGTGTCTTGGAATGTATAAATTTTACCTTAAAATTACAAAATTCCCCTCCCAGACCCTCCACACCTTGGTCGGTTCACTCCCTTGCACCATGGATCCTTTCCAGCCTCCCTGTTATTCTTCTCTGAATGTTGGCAACAATGAGAAACACTTCGTTCTCCAATAACCTTGCCTGTTTTCCTTAATATCAGAACTTTACATGGTGGCAGCGATTTTACAACACCTCTTAGACTCTGTCTATGCAACAAACTAGGGTTCCCCTTGCCTTTGTGTACGTTTTATTCGTCCCTGGTGTCCAAGCAACCACTCATCATGGCTACTCAGGCAGGAACTCCACTGATGGACTGGAATCTGTCCCATTTTGTGGCGGTGTTCACGATCTTTAATCAGCAATTACAACGACATTTCCAAGTTGAAGGCGTTATGGAGGACAACCAGGTGCCACTGACACTGTTTCAAGTTGGAGAGAATGCCTCAATAGCACAATACGTGGACAACAAGATGGGCACTCGGTAGAGCGCATACCTCTGCCACGTAATGCCTGATCCACAAGAACATATCAGGTCCAATACATTTTTGAAATACCATGTTACACAGGACTACATCGTTTTTGACCCTATCTCTCAATGGTGAAGAATCACTTTAAAAATCATCAGATCCGGATTTCCATGATGAGGGGTCTGCTGAACTGAAGCTCCTTTTGGAAGATGAAATTGTCGAACCAGTAAATGTGGCCTTTTGGATCTCTAACCTGATGTTTGCCAGGAAAACGTCTAGAGAGCTGCATATCTGTGTGGGCTTCCGTGCAGCAAACAGGGCTGTCATCCCAGACAAATACCCCCTCTCCCCTCCCACATCTGATGAATTGACCAGCCAGTTATGTGGCTCCAATTTTTTTTCCCAAGCTGGACCTTCGCCAGGGCTATCTCCAAGTGCCCCTCCATCCCAATGGCAAGGACCTCACTGCGTTTGTCACCCACGCTGGAGTACTCCGCGACACGAGGATGCATTTTAGGCCCAGCTCAGCCCTCAGCTACTTTCAGAAAGTGATGTCCTTTGTCCTCACAAGGATTCCAAGAGTGGCCATTTATTGAGACAACATTGATATACACAGGCCTGACGCATCCATATACGATGTGCTCACAGGTGGCTTACCTTTTTTGAGGCGCTCGCCAAACACGTCACCTTGAGCGGTGAAAAGCGTGTTTGCTGTGCTGGACATTGAGTTTGTAAGATTTCACCCATCAGTTAGCGGCATATACCCACTTCAGTCCAACAGAGTCGATTCACCGTATCTGAGAGCCCACCTCAGCCCATACCACCATGATGGCACAGCTCCTCCAGCTGCTCCTAGAGGGTGAGCGATTGGTTTGGATGTCAGCCTGTGCTGAGGCTGTCCGGCTCTTGAAGTGTCAGCTTACTACGGCATCTGTCCTGGTTCACTTCAACCTCGCTCGGCCCCACCCACATCACCTGCGATGCGTTGGCTACTGCTGTGGGGGCTGTGCTCTCACAACTGCAGGATGGCATGGTGAAGCCCGTCGCCTTTGCCTCCCTGGCCCTGACCCCTACAGAATAGAAGTATTCTGTGGACAAATGAGAGGCACTGGCTTGCATCTGGGCATTTGAGCGGTGGCATATGTATCTGTATGGCAGTGCATTCACCCTCCAGACTGAACAAGTGCTCACAGGCCTGCTGTCTACCTCAGACATGTCCCACAGACCACTACGACTGCAACAGTGGTCTGAACGCCTTCATCAGTACAACTTTCAGCTCACGTTTACGCCTCGGAGGTACAATGTGGTGGCAAACCGACTCACCGGATCTGTTGATGGCCTGGTCTCTATCACCTGTTCTGACAGAGTAAGGAGCAAGACCTAATTCAGCTGTTTCATGCCCCTCTCCAAACCACGGTGTTCCTCCAGGAACTCCAGCAGGCCTCTGAGCAGGACCCATTCTTCTCAATGCTCTGCACCTACATCAGAACAGGATGGGCATCCCCTGTGCCGAAGGAGCTGACGCAATTCACCAAGGTCACAGAGCACCGATCCTGTTAAAATATCTGTGTGGCCCGTGGGCCCTGCCCGGTGCTCCCAAATGCCCTGTGTGAATGTGTTTTGGGAATGGCACATGAGGGTCACTTGGGCAAAGTGAACCTCAGTGGTTCGCCATGGTGAAGTCGGCACCTGGTGCGGTCGCCAGTGATCGACCGGGACATTGAAGCCATGGTGAAGAATTGTGTTGCCTGCCTGGTCCTCTGGCAAAACCAACCCTCCAACCATGCCTCCCCTGCAACCACTTGTCTGGCCAACCCTGCCATGGTCAAGTCAGGTGTGGGAGAATGTGCCGGAGCAGGGTGCTGTGGCGTCCACTTTCCACCAGTACTCCAGGGGCCTCCATCTGACCATCCCCCAGGCAGATGCCTGGCCCATCCCCATTTCCTTGAGATGCCGATCAACCTGCTGCAACCACGAGGCACATGGTCGGCCCGTTGGCCTCCTCCACTCACGAGGGTCCCTCGCTGAGAGAATCTGGTGAGCAGGATCAGCGTCAGGAAAATGAGCCACATGTCCATACAGCCGCAACTGATGCTCACGGACTATTCAGGTAACAAATCTCATTTGTCTCTCTCTCAGCAACCGCTCGTTGGACAGAAAGTCCGACCAGCGATAGCCAAGAATTCGCCGAAGAGACCTGGTACCAAAGGAATTAAGTCTCCATCTCAGATCCCTGGTCAGAGTCCAAGTCTCACATCCATAGAGCAAGACTGGAAGCAACAAGGACGTGAAGACTTGGACTTTCGTCCTCCCGCACAGGTACCGGCAGCACCACACCCCATTATCCAGTGAATCCATGACTCCCCAGGCCCGATCCAGATGTCTGTTGACCTTTGGCTCACAGCCAGCAGACACATGAATATTACTGCCAAGGTAAGTGAATCTCTGCGTGACCTGAACATCCTCATCACAAACAGGTACAGACAGGATAGCAGCATCCAAGATGTCATTGAAAGCCTGGATCTTAGTTTTGACCCTGTAATCCTAGTGGCTCCGACTCAACATTCAGCACCTTGAGGGCCCCCAAAAGGATATTTGAAGTCTTCGCAAAGATGAATGCATCATCTGCAAAATCAAGGTCAGAGATCATGACATTCCCAAATGATGCACCGCAGCTTGATCTCTCTGACATACTCCCCAAAATCCAGTCCATACAAGTGCTGAAAAGTATGGGGGCCAGTGCACACCCCTGACGAACTCCAGTAACAACTAGAAATAAGTTAGAGATGGGATCACCACATCTCACAGCACTCTCAGTACCAGAGTGGAGTGCAGACATCAGATCGATCAGTTTTGGTGGCACCCCACAAAGACTAAGAATCCTCCAGAGGACATCCTGATTCACTGAATCAAACACTTTACAGAGATCAACATAGGTTGCAAGCAGCCCCTGCCAAAACTCTAATCTGTCCTCGGTGTGGACTCAAAGAGCTAGGAAACGGTAAATCGTTGACGTCTTTGGTGTAAAGCCTGACTGCCCTGGACACTGGTGGTCAACCAGATGGTGGTGAACCCTATCAAGAAATATCCAAGACCTTGCCCGGAACTGAGAGCAGCGTCACCCTCGGTAGTTGGTGCAGTCTTGGCGATCACCCTTCCCTTTCCAAAGAGGGCCAACAAAGCCCCTCTTCCAGTCAGTTGGGATGATGCCTGTGTTCCAGGCAGAGCACAGAACTGCATGCAGTAACATGAGTGAAGCATTTCCACCAGCCTTGAGAAGGTCAGCAGGGATACCATAGATACGAGGAGCTTTACCCCATTTCAAGTGGTTCACCACCGTGTGTTTCCACAAACAAAGGTGGAGCACGGTTGATGGGAGAGTCAGCAATAGGATAGCCACACCTCTGCAATCCAACTCAACAGCTGGTGGATTATCCTGGTACAGCCGCCCAAAGTAACCGGCCCAACGAGCCTTCACTTCGGCCTCCTCTGTCAAGAGCCCACCACCCTCTGCTGTAACTGCAGTACATCGAGGGATGGATGTGGAGGAACGCAATGCACAAATTCCCCTTGAAGCAGGATGAGAATCACTTGACCACAGGTGATGCTCTACCGCCTTACAGATTCCTTACATATAGGCCTCCTTGTCCACCCTTAGTGCACTTATAGTTTTCCACCTCAGCTCCCTTAACAGCTCAGCTCTGCCATTAAGCCTGGCCCTGCGACTCTGGTCAAGGGTATCCAGTATCCCTTAAGAGACAAAATTCTTCTTCGCCCGATGGTGAGTTCCAAGACATCCACCGGCAACATCAAGGACGGTAGTCTTGAAGGCACTCCACAACTCTTCAGGATCCCCCAAAGCACCCAGACCCCCCAAATCTCCACGAGGCCTATTCGCAAACTCCTCGGCTACCCTCTCATCCTTGAGCTTGCCAACATCCGGCCGAAACTGGGATGGTATCATTCTCCTGGATTTAAGCTGCAACTTCAGAGTTGCCACAACAAGCCTGTGGTCAGTATTCAGGAACTGAGCACTCTGGTACACCCTGCAGTTCTGGATCATCCTCCAGTGACCATCAACGGCACATGGTCAATGTCCTTTGCCACACCACCAGCGTTGGAATACCAAGTCCAGTGATGAACTTGTTGGCGCTGAAACCATGAACTGGCCACCCTAAGTCCATGACTTCTTGCAAAGTCAAGGAACTTCATGCTATTCTGGTTCACAGTTCCAAACCCATGGGGACAAACACATGTCTCATAACCATCCATATCAGTTCCAGTCAAAGAATTAAAATCCCCCAAGACTTGAAGAGTATCTCACCTGGGACACCGATCAACCACAGACTCGTGCGTGGCATAGAATGAGTCCTTCACGGTGAGATCACTCGCCTCAGTCAGAGCAGATACAGAGACCAGAGAAATGACACCCAAGGAGCGACGAATCCTTAGTCTCATAATACGCTCGTTGACCGGTGTTACCTCAATTATCATTGGAGTCAGCTTATTGGACACATCTACAGCAACTCATTGGGCATGGTAACCATCAGAGCAATCAGATCAATTGTAGGTGAAACCACCCACCATCATCTCACCACAATGTGGTCTCCGAACCTCAGAGAGTGTTGCAATACCGATATCCAAACGCTTGAGCTCAGATGATAAGACATAGGTGATCATCCTCTCTTAGGTATAGGACATTCCAGGCACCCACCCGAAAGGGACTGCGTCAGGTTAACCAAAGGAGACAGCCGTCTGGTGGAGGACACCTCAGAACCACCCCGAGACACACTACCGCACTACCCCGATACATTACCCGGTGGTGTCGCTCCTATCATAAAAGATTGTGGATCCCAAAGGCTTTGCCCCAATCCAATCATCTGGTGAGCTGCCCTGCGAAGGACTGCTGCACAGGAGGTACTCCCACGGAGTGGGTTTTCAGATTTTTTGTGCATTCGTATGTTTTGCAGAATGAAGGGTTTTACGGTGGCCGGAGTGCAAATCCTGCCACCAACCTCCTCATAAAAAGTAACCCAACTGCAGGAGGACGTCTGCAGATAGAGTTGGGCATGAGATATGGATGGCCGTTGGCTCACAAGAAGCTCCTCCGCCCTTTGACAGGTTTTGTTCTTCATCCTGCTGGGTGTCCATATCAAACACCCTCCTTACCAAGAAACTTGGTGGGGCAGATCGTTTAGTCACCGACAACCCGACTTTGAAACAGGTTAATGCAGGTTTACATGGTACCTGTAGCAAGTCACAGATCTAATCTGACCTGACCTGAATGCCATGGGAACATATCGAATTCGACATTTGTGGAGAAATCCAGTGTTCGTCCTCACCAGATCTTTCTGGTGGCGGCCTATGACCTGCAATCAAAAGGCCGAAGATTGAGCATTGGGTCTCGCCTCGAGTGAGGCATTGGGCAGCAAAGTGTCGCCATCTCGTCCAGTCCAGAGCATTTCTCTTGCCCTCATCCACGTGGTTTCTTGTTTTCAGGTTTTCTTTAAAAGAGTTTCACCAGGTCTTTTTTGAGCAACCTTGTTTCCTTTTACCACCTCATGGTACCCTTTCGAGGGCGACTTTGGCATGGTGGGTCTCAGGGAGATGAAAGATATGTGTGGCTAACCTCAACCTTCTTTCTGTTACGATGGCTGAGAAGCACCTAAACCCAGTTCTCTTTAACACTTCCTTGTTTGTGATATGGTCTCTCCATGTGATTCCAAGAATCTTGCAGAGGAAACATTGGTGGAATATTTCCAGTTGATATGACACCTTCGCTGTTCTCTTCCATGTCTCACTGACATAAATTGCAATGGGCACTACAATAGATATGTAGAGTTTAGCTTGGTGGCAATATTAATTGTGGTTAATTTCCATACTTTGCAGAAGTGCTGAAATGAGGCTGCTTTGCCAATTCTTGTGTGGACATCAATCTTGGCACCAGCTTGCCTGGAGAGTGTGCAACCTAAATACGGGAAATGGTCGGCTTCCTCAATGTTTCCTTGACCAACTGTAACAGGGTGACCTTTGTCATTGTGTGATCATGGTCTTGATCTTTGCACAGCTGATATGCAGGCCGACTTTGGCACTGCATTTCTCAAAGCTCGAGGTCATATCTTGAATGAAACCCATTACCATCTTAAGCCAACAGTGCAACATCATCTGCAAAGTCAAGCGATGCTGAAGTTGGCACCCGTCATGGCTTTCCTCATTACAAAGTCATCGAGATAGTATTCATAGAATACTTACCCTGCGCAGTCTTGAGAAGGACTTGATTGATATTTTTTCAGGTTTTTTTTTTCTTCTTTGATCCAATATGGTGCCAGACCAGTGGCCAATGATGTCACTTTTATCAAACTAAATTTCCCAAGCTTTGTTGATCAATTAGTTCAAGTTTTGCATTGATTGGTTAGTGGTTTCAACAATTGCAGAGAAATTTGTTTTTTCATACTGACCAGATCAAGCGTTGCACTTGTCGAATTATATCATAATGAAGGCAATGACATCATGAACATATGTTATTCCACATGGGGAGAACTTGACAGTGAGCCAGGTGGAAATTATTTTTCCATGAAGTGGTTTCGGAGATATAGAGATGCAAAGTTTTTCTAAGATGGCACCTGTACCACCTGACCTATGACATCATAATTATGGCAAAAAAATTCTACAGGAGGAGGTGGACATATTTGGAAAATTTAGTGTCAATCAGACAAACGGCTGCTGAGAAAATGAATTTTTTTTAATGCAGACACTAACATACGCACGTATGCGGCCGATTGCTTAGCCCCGCTTTTTGCTTCGCGAGCACGCGCAGATTAATAACCAAATGGAATAGGAAAGGGTAGAGTATACACCCTTGGCATACTCCTGTATCAGTATCAAGAATCCCAGAGCTGGTCTCGATGCAGTAGCCGGAGTTTTGGGACAGAGCTTCAAAGATATTGATATATCGCTGTGGGATTCCATACCGTCTTGTAATGTTCCATAATGACCGTCGGTGGATGCTCTCAAAGGCTTTCTTGAAGTTTAGACCATGTTTAGAGGAACACTTTACATGTTCAGAGAAGTTTAGAAGAAGGAAACTAATAATAACAAGTAGAGGTACATTCAAAGTACAGCGCCTCCCCCCCATGCCAAATAAATAAATAAATACTCCAGCGCTCGACATCGCCGGGGTGCCTTTGGCACCCAGCAATGCCGCCTTGCAGCACATTGAAACGGAATTGGGAGCGGTGTACAATAATTGATCAATAGATTAATTGCATAATGACAATAAATAAATGATCATAAAATAATTAATTTTTTAATCAATTGGCTAAAAGCAACCAAAAGCGCCACCGTTTCATCTGAATATGTAACTTTTTGAAAATTAAGTAATCGAAAAATTCAATGATTCATTGATTAATCAAGAAATCAAAAACAACCTTGAGCCAAATCACTTGTTAACCGTCATGACCAAATATCAGCGTCCTTGCTCAAAATGTGCCCGAGATATTGCCCAGATGAGAAATATAATAAATCGATAATAATTAAGTAATGAATCAATTAATTGATGAATCAAAAAATGAAAAATAACATTTTTGCCAAAGCACATCTTCAGTTTTGTCCCCAAATTTCAGCTTCCGAGATCAAAGGATGGATGAGATATCACCCAGACAAACAAACAAACAAAGAAGAAAGAAAACGGAGTGAAAACAGAGTAGTTCCTTCCTTCGGCACCCAGTGATGATGTCATGCATCGCTTCAATATGGAAGTGGGAAAGTGTGGTATACAAAAAGTGGCGGAACATTCAAAGTGCACCACCCCCATGCCAAATAAATAAATAAATAAAAATCCTCCGGCGCCCGGCGATGCCACCTTGCAGCACATGGAGTCGGAATTGGGAGGGAGCGGTGTACAATATAATTGATCAATTGCAGAATTAAAATAAATAAATAATAATCACAAAATAATTAATTTCTTAATTAATTGCCAAATAGCACACCGAAACCACCACTGTTTTCATCCGAATCTGTAACCTTTTGAAAATTAAGTAATCAATCAAAAAATGAATAATTAATTGCTTAATCAATAAATCAAAAATGCCCTTGATAGCCAAATCACTTGTTCACTGGCGTGTCCAAACATCAGCTTCTGAGCTCAAAATATGCGTGAGATATTGCCAGGATAAACAAAGAAAGAGAGAAAGAAAGAAAGAGAGAAAGAAAGAAAGAAAGAAAGAAAGAAAGAAAGAAAGAAAGAAAGAAAGAAAATGGAGTAAAAACTGAGGACTCCCTTCCTTTGGTTCCCGGCGATAATGCCATGCATCACCGAGATACGGAACTGGGAAGGAGCGGTGTACAACTAAAAAAAGGCTACATCAGATCTTCCTAATTACAGACCAATAAGCTTTCTTCCAATTACAAGCAAAGTTATTGAATCGATCATTGGTGCCGACATCTTTCCTATTTTCAAGCGGTCTGATCTCTGACCATCAGCTTGGACTCCAGGCCGATGTCGATCTCTTCTTCACTCATTAACCCTCCCCTCTTATTTGCAGGTTAACGGGTTTCCTCACTTGTTCTCTTCCTGCTCATCCATTCCTTTGCGAGTTGTAGCCACCAGTGGCCCCACTGTCAGCAAAGTTGCCTTTTTGCCATCACCTCTCTTCCATGAGCCTCGATTTTGTATTAAAAAAATAAATAAAATAAATGGCATTGCACCTTTTGAATAAAGGTTACTTCCATTAATTTGTGTCTCCTCCACCGCTCAGCCACAAATAAAACAAATACTGAACAGACAAACACACTTTTAATCCAATGTGTCGAAGGTGAGATCAAGTCACCTTGTGAGAAACACGTTGTAGACGTCTGTGAGCGCAAGCTCAACAACTAAACGAGTCCAACATGTTTCAAAAGGTACACATCCTGGCATGCCCGTTGTTTCTCCAAAGCACCAGACTCCCCTCCGCCCACCCTCCTCGAGAAAGAAATGGTTGTTGCCAAATGCAAAAGTAGGAAGCACCTTAAAGAATAAAATGCACTCTGCATGAAATGGAATCTTTGTTAGGAATACCTACCTTGTTGAAGTAAACAACCTCAGTTGAGTCTGTAGAACATTTAACTCAACTAAAACTTGGGTAAGTTGTGCATAATGTAAAGATCGATGTCTGTACGACAGAATTGAGAAGGAAGAAAGGCAAAAACGCAGGTTGGGTTGGGGGGGGGGGTAGGAGGAGGAGAGGTGGGGGGAAATAATAAATAACCATTAGTTTGCCAATTATTTTAATTTAAAGAGTGGGGCTATAAAACAGGAGAGGGGGACCAAGAGGTTCTGTTATGAAAGCCAAACCACACATTGGTTTCACCTCATTGTAAAGAGCACCCCGAGTCAATCTTATGTGAGACCCTCCTTTATGAAGTCCATCGAAGCCAAGCAATGCGTGCCCGGTCCCAAAACGCTTGTGGAGAATCCAGAGCTGGTCGTACGTCGAGTGTTGAGAAGGAGAATGATGGAGATAGTGGTCCATCATAAAAATCGACGACGTATCTGACCTCACGACCGCAACGTTCAATAATCCAATCGTGACGGTCGAAAGGTAGTTCGTAGCTACAATGGGGGAAGGAAAAAAAAAGATTAGGCATCAGAAGAGGGGGGTGGTGGGGGTAAAGGAACAAGGGCAGAAATACGCAAGAGATTCCAAAAATAATTGATGAAGGGATGCAAACAAAGAGCAGGGTGAAGCATTGTGCACATGGAAAGACGTAATCACCCCATCCAGGAGCGAATCCGGGCTCGTGGAGACAGATCATGGGGACGACCAGAGAAACGGATGAGACTTGGACCACAAGGGCACTCCCTGGGAAAGAGGGCAAGAAATAAATAAATAATTTATCAAAAGTTGGCTGGCAGTAGAATGGTGGTGTATGAAAAGAAATAAATAATTCAAGGTGGTATCTTGGTCGTGGAGATGGTAAAGTGTATATAAATAAATAATGCCTTCCAAAAGCATACAGTAAGTCCTCGCTTAACATCGTCCCGGTTAACATAGTTTCGTTATCAAGTCGGTGATCTATTAGAGAACGTACTCATTTAAAGTTGTTCACCATTTCGTTACGACGTCGTGTGTAGTCAATAACTACCGCAAGCTCATCTGCATCAAAACACCTTATAACCTCTAATTTAGTTCCAAACTGATTGTTTTCCTCATTTTAATAAAGCCACAGTATAAACCATCCTGTAAATACTGGTGTACAAGCCCACCCAGAGTACGTACAGTGTAGGCCAGATATACACCGAGCTGTGCATTGATAACACCGGTGGTTGCCTCACCCTCTCCGATCTCAGGTGTTCGACAAGTCGTGATCCACCTGACAAGCTGCCACATGTTTATATGTTAAACTTATAGAAACATCATCAAGTGCATTGACAACATCGGTGGGTCCTGGGCTGAAGTTACTCAGGTGTGCATGAATGGTGGGTGGAGGAAGTTGGGGCCTGGATGTGTCAATGACTTAAAATGATTTAAAGATGTTGTTCCCACCATGAAGAAAGTGATCCTTGGCTGGAACAACAAAGTGGGGTTTAATGAGGGGCAAGAAGTCGACGTCACATAACTTCTGCAATCACACGGAGTAGAGCTAACCCATGAAGATCTGAAGCAACGAGAGATGATGAGAAACGAGACACAATTTTACGTCGCAACGTCGACCGATATGCCTCCCCCCACTTTAAGGCTTTGCTTCTTCTAACTTTGACCTCAAACCTCAACCTCTAACCTGTGTATGAGTATCATGGTACATGTACTTGGTTGAGCTCAAATCCCGACATCGATAACATTTTCACCTAACGTCAACCTCTGACCTTTGACCTCTTGATGCTAAAATCGAGTCAGTTCATCTTTGCATCATGATATATACTTCAATCAAATTTGGTCAAAATCCCATCATTGGTTCACAAGGCAACATGGCAACAGGATTTCTACCCAACAACCTCCGAACTTTGACCTCTTAACCTAAAAATCAAATCAGTTCATCTTCACGTCATTATACATACACGTACCGAGTTTGATTTCAATCCCTTCAGCTGTTTTCAAGTGTTACATTTTTACCTGATCTCTGACCTCTTGATACCAAAATCTAATCGGTTCATCTTTGCGCCATAATATTGCAACGGTCCTGGGAACTGAGATTCTAAGGCAATGGCGCACAACATACAGCGGTTCCCGAGGCAGTTACTTCGTTATTACATGTTCCACATTCCAAATCAAGTCCTCCCCTTGTGTCTAATGGTTTACAAAGGGAATATCCGTTGTGAGGGATTAGTTAGGTTATTTTTTCCCTCATTCTTCCCCATTGTCATCTCTGTACAAGATGTTCTCCTCACACGACCGAACACTCGCTGCGAGCAGCCCAATTCGCACATGCGCGCCAAAACCACGTTTGAATCGGCACCAGAACGAAACTGTCATTTCAACCACAATAGCATTCACCACAATTCTCCCACATGCCAGCGATAACCACTCTGCCTACTTCAAATACACACCGAACGGATATTATTCCCATTCAAGCTTGCCTTTCCAGCCTTCTTCGACAGCCCAAATCACTATCATGTGACGACGATGCTTCGACTCCACAACTACACCAGCCTCATACGTCTCTCACCACTGCAAACAGTCTTCCCACACCTCGGGACCATCTTCTCGCCTTGCGAACGGATGCCTTTGGTTCACGCTCGTACCCAAGCTTGGAACCACCACAAACTGAGCTATTATAGTGAGGCGCAAGTGTGCGCTTAACGTTCCTTCAAGTTCCTCTATCAGCAGGGACCACCCTGCTATCCAGTACCATTCTCCTGGATTTAAGGTGCAACTTCAGAGTTTCTACAACAAGCCCGTGGTCAGTATTGAGGAACTGAGCTCTCCGGTAGACCCTGCATTTCTGGATCATCCTACAGCGACCATAAATGAGCACATGGTCAATCTCCTTTGCGACACCGCCAGCGTTGGAATACCGAATCCAGCGATGAGCTTGTGGGTGCTGAAACCATGACCCGGCCACCCTAAGTCCATGACTTCTTGCAAAGTCAAGGAACTTAGGAGCTATTGTGGTTCACAGCTCCAGACCTATAAGAACCAACACGTATCATAACCATCCCTATCAGTTCCAGCTGATGCATTGAAATCCCCCAAGACTAGAAGGGCATCTCACCTGATGCTCTTCTTTGGTCTTGGGGGATTTCCAGGGAAATGACACCCAAGGAGTGAGGAATCCTCAGTCCAATAATATGCTCTTGACTGGTTTTGCAGTTTTCTTTGCATTGTTCCTGGGTTCTGCAGAGTGAAATGTTTTACGGTGGCCAAGTGCATATCCTGCCACCAACCTCCGAGGAAAGGTTACCCACTGCAGGACGACGTATGCAGAACCAGTTGGGAACCAGATATCGATGGGCGTTGGCTCACAAGGAGCTCCTCCGCCCTTTGAGCAACCTGTTAAAAGGAGAGCAACTTGTAGACCTTAAAAGGCCTGAGCTGCCACGTCCCACTGGTTGCGAGAATCAGACTGCACGCAACGTCTCGCTGGCTTCGCATCTTGTTGGTTTTAGCACGCTCAACCACTCACCTCGTGCAAGCATCGGGCCGGTCACCACCCCCACCCCCCCACCCCCCCCCGTCTATAATCATGAATTCTGTACCAATTGTGTGTATGGGATAAGGTACCTGTGCTAAACTGTCGAGATTACGATGCCGTGTGGGTTATTAATCGTTCTGTATAAATGTTATTTTCGCCTCTCTCTCTCTCTTCATCTCACTTTTCTTTTCGTTCGGGTATTGCTGCGCAATAAAACCAGGTTATTCGCATCATCTCTGAGTGGTTTGCGGTTTCATTCATTTGGGATTCACATCCCCAGCATGTAGTAAGTTTGTGCGCTGTGGTTATTTATAACTAGTGGGCAAACACCTTGTTAAGGGGTTTTGCATTAACATGGAGCGTGTTCCCCCCGGGACTCACTCGGCCCGAAATGCATACCACGGAAAAAAAAAAAAAAAAAAAAAAAAAAATCGCATCGTAAGCTGCAGAAACTCGTTCGAGATACCGTACGCTGTCCCAACGTATAAAGACCTAGTTGGCAAACAGTGTGCAGCCTCTAACGACCTGCCGCTAAATTGGTGACTGTCCTGATGGCAAGTTTTGTCCTGGTGTCCAGCCCCGGTCGACCGCAACAATATTTTAATTTATTTATTCTTTGAAAAATTTCCCCTCAATTCTTTTTATCGTGTGTGTGTGTGTGTGTGTGTGTGTGTGTGTGTGTGTGTGTGTGTGTGTGTGTGTGTGTGTGTGTGTGTGTGTGTGTGTGTGTGTGTGTGTGTGTGTGTGTGTGTCAGGAACGCATTCCTACTCTAAGACATTATGTCAATTGAATTTTGAAGTTCAATTTACATTATTTCCATTTAAAAATGTTTTGCAGGAACGCATCTGACGTAAATCGGAAAGTTCCTAACGTAAATCGGAAAGTTCCTGACGTAAATCGGAAAGTTCCTGTATATAGATACAGTATATGCGTGTGTACATATGGTGACAAAGCAGAACATAACATTCTCTTTGCTAACTCCCCCCTCAACTTTTTCCTGTCCTTGTCACTGTCTCTGTCCCGTCCTAATGAAATGCAGCACTATCCTCCCACACCTTTCACTCTCTCTCTCTCCCTCTCTCTTGCTGCCACCCTCATCCTCACACCCCCATCATCACACCCCCTCCCTCCCGGAGTGTATAGTGATGTGTTATGAGGCGTCGTTCTCTCCATCTCCATATGTTTATGTTTATCTCTCTATCTCTATCTCTCTCTTCCCAGCAAAGTGACGGGTGTTATTTGCTTGTATGTATAAATACTGAAAAATAATCATTCTTACTTGACATGCAAGGCTTCCCATTTGAGGATTTCTGTCCAAGTTTGCTCATTGTTTGTGTTGTGGATTTTGATTATGTTTGTCATGTCTGCAGACGACAAATCATCATCTTTCCATCTCCAGCTGTAAAAAGGAGAAACAGAACATTCAGAAAGAAAGACTAAATCAGTTTTATAATGGTGGGGGGAAAAAATCAAATTGCATCATCACATTTTTCATGATTCCTTCAATTTTAAGATTTCTCTCCGTGTACAACTCTTAAATCGATGTTGGGTTTGATTGAATTGTTGTTGATTGTTATCAGATATGTGAAGTAATCATAATCGTCGTTCCGTCTGCAGCCTGTGGCTGCTGGTTGCATCATTGCTGGGAGCATGTCTGTGCCGCTGATGCAGTGGCCCATTTCCAGCAAGCTGGCACTCATTTCGCCGATCGCTGACGGATGACAAGCTGAGTCAACCCACCTGGTGTGATTTAACGGATGGCACGACAGGGGCTCAAACTCAAGACACTAAGATCTTAAGCCAGCCACCTTAGCTGTTAAGCCAACATCACCTAGTTATGTGCAGTACAAAACATGAACAACATTCAAACCTATTCGACAAAAGATATTCTTTTTATTTATCAAAAGTCATACATCACAAACAAGATTATAAACATCACGGCATTTGTATTGTGGATTGGTGGCTCCTGCAGGACTTTGATGTAGGCCTGAGTTTTCATATTGCTGGAAAAAAAGGTGAAAGAGATTCGCACCAACAATGGAAATGCATCCCAACTGATCTGGCCATGAAGCTGTCGGACAGCCGCACGTGCACACGGCATTCAAACACAGTCCCCACAAGGACTGCCACCAGGGAGCTGCAGCTATCCCCCAAATCGACGGGACTCAAGGTGCTGCGTACGCAACTACGGCTGTAAGCATGCAAGGTTCTACCGGTACAGGCACTCGAATAGAACGACTGCACGTGATGCAAGGTGTTTGCAACGTTCATTTTGGATCGCTTGGATGAAGATGGATTCTAACGA
Organism: Eptatretus burgeri; assembly: GCF_056783735.1. NCBI lineage: Eukaryota > Metazoa > Chordata > Myxini > Myxiniformes > Myxinidae > Eptatretus > Eptatretus burgeri. The sequence goes on from NC_140970.1 coordinate 105,196,249, forward strand.
CGCATACATGCTCTTATGCTCTTCTCAGACAAGACAACCTTCGATGTTTTGGGCAAGGTAAACAGACATAACGTCAGGATTTTGAGCTCCGAGACTTCCTGTGAGATCCGAGAACTGGAGTACGACAGCCCGAAGTTTAATGTGTCTTGTAGCCTAATAACTACCTGGATAGTGGATATGGTAGAGAACTTTGTACTCTCAGAATTGGCAGAGCTGCAACCAGAGATCATTTACCAACAAGACGGAGCTCCCCCACACTGGAGTCTGACCACGCATGGTTTCCTCAATGAACACTTGAATGATCGATGGATTGGGCGTGACATTCCGATACTGTGGCCACCATATTTGCTGGACAAAAGCCCAATGGATTTTTTTTCCATGGCATTATGTTAAGGACATTGTGTGCCTAGAGAAAGAGGATTAGGGCTGAAACCGAGACCATAAACACAGGAATGCCGAACTGAACCGTGAAGGAGACAGAGTATCACTTTAATGGTGCTGAATGTGACAAGTCCTGATTAAAAAATTAATAAATAAATAAAACTGAGAAATGGTCTTTTACATGCAGCAAACTGCATCGCTGTATACCATTAAAACAAAAAAACAACTTATTATTACTGTTTGAATTTGGAAGGTATGTACGTGTGTACGTAACTGCCTCGTTCTCCCAAACGGGCGATGCTAGACCATGGAGAGAAACTCCCAAGACACCGAGCGGAGGCATTACGCACTCACGACTGGTTCCTGGTGTCCTGGTTTATTAATTTAATCATGTGGTGGTTTTAGCGACCACGTACGGTTTTACGGGGGAAATTTGATCACGTTCGAGGATCATACGTCCAGATGGTGCAGACACTGCTTGCCTTGATCCGGGCGACAAGGGAGGCAGATTGTCCGCTACGCCTGTCCATTCCCGAAACATCACCATGGTATTTTGCGTACAATAGGACAAATTACCCCATTACTTACCCGCCCATTGGCTCAAAATGACACGTTTGTCGAAAACCCACTCTGAGATTCAAGCTTCTTGTGCGAATGACAGACATCGGGTCGGCCACCAGAATGAAAGGTACGGCTTTTCAGCAACCGCATGCGATCAACTGTGTGTGCTTGAGCAGACTGTGAATGGATTAGAACAGCTGGTGGGGTAAGTGGGTATACATGGAATCAGAATGCGGTACCGTTGCTGGATATTGCCAGGGAATGAGCGAGTTGCTGCAGTTGGAGAGGAGGAAAAGATGATGAGATACTGTTCCGAGTTGAGGACGTGAAAGGACTTGGATATGCCCTCCAGACAAAGATGAGAACGATAAACGTAGAATTATTCAGTATTTCGATCAAATAGCCAATCCTTTCATTGATCATTCTGTGCTGCTGAGCATCAGATCAGGTGATGTTGCCGCTGATCGAGAAGGAGCTCACCATTTTGGAGCGCAGGCCTGGGCATTTTTCGTTGATCCACGCCTCATTCAAAGTGAACCAGTTTTCTTGATCCGATAAACAAGATATGCCTCAAAACACTTGTCGCCATCAGGAAAGAATCACGGTCTTCAAAGGGAAGGAAATGCTGATCGATAGTTCTGGAAAAGTTTGCGAGGCCGAATACGATTTCATACCATTTTCAACAAAAAGTACGACAAATATTTTATGATTAATCACCACACGTTAACGTAGACCTCATGACAATTACAATGTGTGGTCATTTGTCAAAACATTCCCTCTCATCTCAGAGAATAATAGATTTTTTTTTTGGCCCCTCACAAGAAAACTTCTGCATTTCACGACGAGAGCTTTCAACACAAGGTTCAAACAAAACAAAACAAAACAAAAGAAGACGTGGTATGGTTGGACCTTTCAAATAATCAAAAGAAAAAGTAATCGCAGGGAATTTGGGGACAAAACTCGTTCTCCAGCCAGTTTTCTGCTCGTTGGTGCCTGACCAACGAAGAGAACAGAGCAGCACAGGAAGTCGACAACAGTGCCAGCCAACAGTCACGTCAGCAAGGGCAGTTGGCACCAAGTAGAGCCAGGACAAGCTGGGGTGAGCCAATAGCACGAGGTCTGTCTGCAGCATGAGCCAGTAGAATAAAAAAAAGAGTCTTCGTGGATGGTCAAAGCAAGGGAAGTACTGCGGGGACAGCGCACGGTACCACTGCAAACAGTTTGTTAACAATCATAGTGTGGAGAAGCGGCCCAAGGACAAAAGCTACACGTGGCAGGATGACAGCCCCTTTCAGCACGCCCAGACCATGCCCACCTGCTGTCCCCTAGAGAAGAAAAGGGCACATTAAAAAAACCTCGACACCTCAATGTCTACCTTATTCTTTTGTTATCTCGTGTCCTTGAACAAGGCTGTGTGTTAAAGTTATATTGTTGTGGAGCCAGGCGTCGGCGGCGAGCACAACTGCTAGTTGGAGCAGTAGTCGGCTCCACCGAACACCCGGAATTTAGATCGTGCTCCTCGGAGAACTCTGAAAGGCAAGGGTCCCTTACAGGACCGTGAATCGCCAATAATTCGGACGCGTGGAATAGGGTTAATTGCCAACTTCAATATACCTAAGTGTCCACGCGGCAAAGCTACCGGGGAATTCACACCCTCGGCAGGCCTCGAGCGGAACGAGCCATTATCGTGCTCGAACCGTGCGTAACCCGAGTGGATGGTTACCAAGACCCGTCGGTCCAAATGCACAATTTACCGTTTCTCAATTCCCCAACATGCACTGTGCTAAGTCATTGAAAGAAATGCAGAAACGAGCTGATACATTCTACAATAGGGATATTTATTTACAATCGGCAGGGAGGGAAAGGAACACAGAAGAGCAGAGTTATCCGACTATAAGAAATGCAGTCAATGTACAAGCAAAAGCACTTATACAGTTGCTACTTAAAGACGGGCGCGCGCGCGCGCACGCACGCACGCACGCACGCACGCACGCACGCACGCACGCACGCACGCACGCACACACACACACACACACACACACACACACACACACACACACACACACACACACACACACACACACACACACACCCGTCGGGTCTTCATTGAAGGCTTCTAGCTCGAGGACAGGTGAGCTGGAGACCAGAGCCTGTGCTTGGACCTGTCCACCTCATGTAGTCTTCAACGATCCGGCTCGGCGGGACTCGAACCCGCAACACGATGCCGCTCCAAGCACCAGGTACCACGCTCTCCAACCGACCATGCACCAATCGACCAAGTCCAAGGAGAAGATCAGAGGCGACGATGATCCAGCTCGGCGGGACTCGAACCCGCAACACGATGATGATGACCACCACAACGACGACCACGACCCTTTTTCACCCCAGTCCCAGCCTGGCGTTCCTTCTTATTCCTTTTTCCTCCGGGGTGAGCAAATCGCCATCTAAGGCGCTCTCCACCCTCATTGGACAGGGCGCCGTGGGAAAGTCACTCTCTGTGGCAATCTCAATCCCATTGGCCGGGGTGCCGTGGGAAGGTTGCTTTCTGTGGCGTGATTGGACAAGGGGAATGCCCCTCCCTTCCTGGGTGGAGTCCCGGTCTGAGGCAATGGAAATCTCCGCCCACGTACGTGGCCGAACGCACATGGGCCATGGCGTCGGTGTGTGAAGTGAAATGAAGGAGGTTTATTGTAAACGAAACTCCACAGCGCACACATGTAATTCCCGTGAGACACAGGTAGGGGGCCCTAACTATAAACACACACTTACCGATATAACTGATCTATAAGGACCTGAATGTTGAGTGCAGTAAGCTTCCAAATTCGTAACAATATTAAGATGGGTGAACAGTGCCTCTGTGTCGGTTTAGCTCACTTGTGCCGATCCGATTTTTCTTTCCCTCCATTGATGTATTGTTGTGTTCTCCATCCCATTTACAAATAACTAAACCAGTTTCATTTTAAAAGCACCATCAATGTGGGTTTTGAACTAAAAATAAAAAAAATAAAAAAAAAATCGGCCTTCGGTTTTACCAAATTCTCCTTGAAACCAAAATGCGTGCCAAGCTCCGGTGTGTAAGCCAACTACTCAATTCCTCAAGTAATTGGCTTGCACACCCTCAGTGCCACCCGTGCGCTGAACACCTCTGCTTGGCATCCTGGGAGTTAATCTCCAGCTATCTCGCATCACCCGGGAGGGAGACCGAGCCTGCTACAATACATACACACCTAATAAAAACACGGAATCGATTTTCAACTTCACGTTAAAGGAAGGGCTGGCCATTACATTTTCTCCACTACTATACGAGTGTTAGTAAATTTTGGACGTCAATGAATACCTTCGTAAACCCTTTGCCCAGTCCCCTTGTGGACGGAGGTTCATGATACAAACACATGGAGGAAAGAGATGGGAAGTGATAGATAGTCACATCTGATTGGAAGAAAATCAGTACACCACATAAATCATCGTCATAACATCAATCAATCAATGAAGTTCTTGTGTCATGCTGTTCAATAAAAAGGAAAATCTCAAAGCACCGTGAAGAAAGAGGTAAGAAGAGCAACAGTGAAGAAAAAGCAACTGTAGAAAGATGAGGTCGTTGGAGAGATTTAATAACGTCTGAGGAACGGTGGATTGCCAAAACTCTTCATTCGCGTGCAAGGAACTACCAGGTGATACCTGGGGTTGGACCGGCGCGTTCACGCGTAGGTAAAAAGGTGTGATTGGATCAGAAATCTTGGAAGGAAACAGAGTGATGTTGGGTTTTAAAGGTCACCAGGGAAATTTTAAAAGGTACGCACGGATGTGTTGGGAGCCAGTGAAGTGCCATGCACATTCAAATGACGTGATCAAATTTGAGGCCGAATGACAAGCCTGGATGCCATATTCCCAATAGGTTGCAAAGGCTTGAGAGAAGCCGACAAGCCGACCGAAAGGGGGTCGTAGGAATTACAGCACGACGTAGGAGAGCATGAACCAAGGTTTCAGCAGACTCAGATTTAAGCAACATTGTACAGGTGCACCATAAGAGATATTCAGGTTTGAGGAACATGCAGAATAAAGCAATGCAAACAGGGTTATAAAAGTTTTCTCCTCTCTAATTATAAGGGTTGTAATGTCTGACGTGTGGGACAGATTATTGGCCTCGCAAAGTCAGAAACGGAGCGCTGGAGCACTGGTATGTAACAAAGAAAAGCGTTGGGTGAGAAAAGGTTAAAATAAATAAATAAATAAATAAATAAAAAGGCATGACAGATTTCACTACCAACTGCGATACTTACCCTTTCTTAAGCATTGCATTCCAAAACATCTGCTCAGAAGGATAAACCCATTGCTCAGATGAACCAGCACGTGGTATGGAGGATTCAACACGCTCGGTGCTCAGTGTGATGGGTTGATCTTTTGCTGGTAGCTGGCTAGCTGGGATCTCCTGCAAATGCACAACGGAGAAAGAATGAGAAGAAGAAGAAAAAAAAAAAAAAACACGACCTCACCTGGCACCATCTATTGTGCGCTCGTGGTCATTTCATTTTGATTCGATTGCATTTCCTGTATCAAGATGGTTTTCGTTGCATCGAATCGAGAGCACACTTACTTATCTACCCCTTTTCATGTTTGTAGATCTTTTATCCCGGGATTCTCCGTTTTCGTCATTATGTGCCTTCTTGTAATAAACTGATAATGGTGTGGTGACCGGCCATTGCAGATTTAACACGTGTGAAACCATTTTTGGCACGGCTTTAATGGCAAATCCACATGGGGACATTAAAATTGGTCGTGTTCTCCAAAAAGAGACCAACGGAATCAATTCGAACCACCCACTCCAGCAGGGGGTCAGTAAACACCCACCGTGCCACGTGTACAAGGTAAAGTTGCAAGTCACACTTTTCTCATCCCCACTCCTACCAGTGAAACCGAGTCGAGAGTAGGTCAGGTCAGGTATGGGAGCATGTGCCAGAACAGCGCGTCGCTGCATCCACTTTCCGCCGGTACTCCAGGGGCCTCCGTCTGGCCATCCCCCAGGCAGATGCCAGGCCCATCCCCATCTCCTTGAGATGATGGTCAACCTGCTGCAACCACGAGGCACATGGTCGGCCCACTGGCCTCCTCCACTCACGAGACTCCCCCGCTGAGAGAATCTGGTGAGCAGGATCAGCGTCAGGAAAACGAGCCACATGTCCATACAGCCGCAACTGACGCTCACGGACTATGCAGGTAACAAAATCCGACCAGCGATAGCCAAGGATTCTCCGAAGAGACCTGGTACCAAAGGAATTAAGTCTCCGTCTCAGATCCTTGGTCAGAGTCCAAGTCTCACATCCATAGAGCAAGACTGGAAGTACCAAGGACCTGAAGACTCGGACTTTCGTCCTCTCGCACAGGTACCGGCAGCGCCACACCCCATGATCCAGTGAATCCATGACTCCCCAGGCCCGACCCAGACGTCTATTGACCTCTGACTCACAGCCAGCAGAGACATGAATATCACTGCCAAGGTAAGTGAATCTCTCCACGACCTCAACATCCTCACCACAAACAGACACAGACAGGACAGCAGCATCCAAGATGTCACCGAAAGCTTGGATCTTAGTTTTGACCCAAGAAACCCGTAATCCCAGCGGCTCCGACTCCTCATTCAGCACCTCGAGGGCCCCCAAAAGGATATCTAAAGTCTCCGCAAAGATGACTGAATCATCTGCAAAATCAAGGTGCGAGATCTTGACATTCCCAAACGATGCACCACAGCTTGATCTCTCAGACATCCTCCCTAAAATCCAGTCCATACAAGTGCTGAAAAGTGTGGGGGTCAGTACACATCCCTGACGAACTCCAGTAACAACTGGAAATAAGTCAGAGATGGTACCACCACAGTTCACAGCACTCTCAGTACCAGAGTAGAGTTCAGACATCAGATCGATCAGTTTTGGTGGCACCCCACGAAGACCAAGAATCCTCCAGAGGACATCCCGATTCACTGAATCGAACGCTTTACAGAGATCATCATAGGCTACAAACAGCCCCTGCCAAAACTCTTGTCTGCGTTCGGTGAGGACACGAAGAGCAAGGATACAGTCAATCGACCTCTTTGGTGTAGAGCCTGACTGCTCTGGACGCTGGTGCTCAAGCAGATGGTGGCGAACCCCATCAAGAATTCGAATTATCCGAGCAAAGACCTTGCCCAGCACTGAGAGCAGCGTCACCCATCGGTAGTTGTTGCAGTCTTGGCGATCACCCTTCCCTTTCCAGAGAGGGACAAGAAGGCCCCTCTTCCAATCATTTGGGATGATGCCTGTGTTCCAGGCAGAGCACAAAACTGCATGCAACGACACGAGTGCAGCATTTCCACCAGCCTTGAGAAGTTCGGCATGGATGCCACAGATCCCTGGAGTTTTGCCCCGTTTCAACCGGTTCACCGCAGCCTGTGTTTCCACAAGCGAAGGTGGACCACAGTTGATTCGAGGGCCAGCAACAGGGATTGTAACATCCTTGACGTCCAACTCGACAGCTGGGGGATCAGCCCGGAACAACCGCTCAAAGTAACCGGCCCAGCGGGCCTTCACTTCAGACTCCTCTGTCAAGAGCCTACCACTCTCTGCTCTAACTGCAGTGCTCCGAGGGATGGGCTTGGATGAACGCAATGCGCGAATTCCCCTGTAAGCGGGACGAGAATCAACTGTTAACAGGTGATGCTCTACCCCTCACAGATTCCTCGCACATAGGCCTCCTTGTCCACCCTCAGTGCACGTACAGTTTTACGCCTCAGCTCCCTGAACAGCTCAGCTCTACCATTCAGCCTGGCCCTGCGACTCTGGTCAATGGTATCCAGTGTCCCTTGAGAGACAAAATTCTTCTTTGCCCTGTGGTGAGTTCCAAGACATCCACTGGCAACATCAAGGATGGTGGTCTTGAAGGTGCTCCACAACTCTTCAGGACACCCCAAAGCACCCAGACCCCCCAAGTGTCCACTCAGCCTGTTAGCAAACTCCTCAGCTACTCTCTCATCCCTGAGCTTGCCAACATCCAGCCTCGGCTGGGATGGTACCATTCTCCAGGATTTAAGGTGCAGCTTTAGAGTTGCTACAACAAGCCTGTGGTCAGTATTGAGGAACTGAGCACTCCGGTAGACCCTGCAGTTCTGGATCATCCTCCAACGACCGTCAATGAGGACATGGTCAATCTCCTTTGCCGCACCGCCAGCGTTGGAATACCAAGTCCAGCGATGAGCTTGTGGGTGCTGAAACCATGAACCAGCCACCCTAAGTCCATGACTCCTTGCAGTGTCAAGGAACTTAGTACTATTCTGGTTCATAGTTCCTGACCCATGGGGACCAACACACACCTCATAACCATCCCTATCAGTTCCAGTCGATGCATTGAAATCCCCCAAGACGAGAAGTGTATCTCGTCTGGGGCACTGATCAACCACAGACTCGAGCGTGGCGTAGAATGCATCCTTCACGGTGAGATCACTCCCCTCAGTCGGAGCATAAACAGAGACCAGGGAAATGACACTGAAGGAGTGACGAATCCTTAATCTCATAATACGCTCGTTGACCGGTGTTACCTCAATTATCATTGGGGTCAGCTTATTGGACACAGCTACAGCAACTCCTTGAGTATGGTAACCATCAGAGCGACCAGACCAATAGTAGGTGTAACCACCCACCATTATCTCGCCGCAATCTGGTCTCCGAACCTCAGAGAGAGCTGCAATCCTGATGTCCAAACACTTGAGCTCAGATGATAACAGAGACAGGTGATCATCCTCTCTTGGGGATAGGACATTCCAGGCACCCACCCGAAGGGACTGCCTCAGGTTAACCCAAGGAGACCGCCGTCTGGTGGACGACACCTCAGCACCACTCCAACACACTCTCCCGCAATCTGACCCAGGGATGTTACCCCGTGGTTTCCCTCCTATCAAAGATCCGGGGTCCCAAAGGCTTTGCCCCAATGCCGTCATCCGGTGAGCTGCCCTGCGAAGGGAAGCGGCACAGGAGGTACTCCCACGGAGTGGGTTTTCAGATTTTTTTGTGTTTCGCGGCATGAAGGGTTTTACGATGGCCGGAGTGCAAATCCTGCCACCAACCTCCTGATAAAAAGTAACCCAACTGCAGGAGGACGTCCGCAGACACAGTTGGGCACTAGATATGGATGGGCGTTTGCTCACAAGGAGCTCCTCCGCCCTTTGACAGGTTTTGTTTGTAATCCTGCTGGATGCCCATATCCAAACACCCTCCTCACCAGAAAACCTGGTGGGGGAGACGGTTTAGTCGCCGACAACCCGACCATGGAACAGGTTAGTACAGGTTTACATGGTACCTGTAGCAGGTGACAGATCTAACCTGACCTGACTGAAAGAGTCGAGAGCCTGACGGGTTTATTTAACGTGGTAGTGGTGCAGCACAGGCAGAATGGGCCAAATGGCCTCCTCTTGCGTCAAAGTTCCTTGTTAAGATTTATTGGTCTCGTATCGATGTGGTCACAAACTTCATCGCAACCATCAGACATTATCAGGTTTCGCAAAAGAATTGCATCTTTACTCCATGCAATGTAAAGACGGCACTTCGGTATTTTCCATGAAGTTCAAAGGAGCGAATGGCGATGTGAAACTCCAACAATGGACACCATTTCCGTATTTACTGACATCGACAGACATTGACCTGCTTGGTGGACATCTGATCACAGGAACACGTTTGCAAGCTTTTTTTTAACCCGGCCTTTTTTTTTACCCTGGAAACAATTCACATCATCGTGGTCATAATGCGTGAGCATTGCACCCCATCTGGATGAAATGTGTTAAGAAGCCAATCAACATTTCGGAATAGCAACTCAATTCCCGAGAAAACACAGCATGTTTTCCTGACGACGAAAATACGGAAATCTCCGTATGTGTTGCAGCAAAAATACGGGTTTCTGTTCACATATGGAATAGCTTCATCCATGGAGCAAGTCACAGATATGACAAAATGATGCGCAATGATACAAGAAAGATGTACCTAGAAAGTATAATTTGATGCAAATGCATCATTGGATCTGCCTCTGCCCACGAGAGATCGAAAGAGATATAAATAGAGGTAAAGATAAAGAAACCTTCATCCTATCGACCTGCAAGGCCTTCACCCACAGCTTGATAGAGTACTTGTCTCCTGTCTGGGCTGGCTCCCCTGACTCTCATCTTGCTCACCTTGACGCCATGGAAACCAAGGCCTTCAAGATGATTGGAATCTCCCGCAATGAAGCCGAGTCTGTGGGTCCATGACTTTGCCATCACTGAGAGGTCAGTGGTCTCTCTGTGTTCTACTACCTCCTTTCTGGTCTTGCACCCTCTGCTCTCTGCTTTGTCCCCCACTATGTTTCTGTCGGGCACACACGGTCCACCATCAACCTCTTCCTGGTGAAACTACCTAAATCTAGGCTCACGGCTCACCTCCACTCATTCGTTCCTCTTTTTTTTTTCCAACCTGGAGAACTAACTTCCACATTCCCTTCAATCTCATTCTTCCCTCCAGGTCTTCAAGACAGCTTGAACAGTTCACCACCATCTCAGATCATCTCCAATCCAAAACAATGATCTTTTCTACCCTCGCTAACACTAACACTCAACCCCACCCCAAGCTCTCCTTCCAATCTTCCAGTTTTTCCCTCCTGTGAGCTTTTGTCTGTATCCATCTTGCCCTTTGCTGCCGCCATTCCTCAATACACCCATTGTTTGTCCAAGTCTCCTTCTATGTTGGGCTTCAACTCTGCTGTTGGTGTTTCACCCCCACTCTCTGTACTGTTCCTTTTGTCCTGATCCGCTCAGTGTACTAGCTCTTCCACAAGCCATGACTCTATATTTAAAGAAAAACCCCCACACAAACAAATAAGCAAACAAACAAACAACAACAACAACAACAACAACAACAAAAGTGATTGATAGAATGCTTTGACACTTGGTGCCTCTCACATGACTCCTCAGTGCACTATTCCCCATATTCCTGATAACGGCCTCCATATTCCTGGGAGGAATGAAATTGGTAACGGCCTCCGTGAGACCGGCGTAAATAACAATTTTTCTCAATTTTCTCGATTTTCCAGGAGTTTAAAGAACATGGACAAACTTTTCAGGACTTTCCACGACTAGAATACGTTTTCTCGTTTTTTTTCAAGGACTGAGCCAAACATGTAATGTGAAAGACACGGACTAAACAAAATGGGCTGGCAGATGGGACACCCGGCTTAACGTTCATCCATGGCTCGATCCATCCTGTGATGCAACACCCTTCCTGTGAAGCACCAATCACACAGCATAAAGTCGGGTCAGGAATCAAACCCAGACTGGACAGCTCAAAGGTAAATGTGCTACCTCTGGCAAATTTTCAAACCCAAACACACAACTTACCTCTTGTACATAATTGGATATTGAGGAAGAAAAGACAAATTCACATCACAGGCACGTGCTTTAAATCGGGAGCTATCAAAATGACATCTCATTTGTTCGATATAAAATCACCCATTATTGGGATACTCGATCACCTGCCCAGTGAGGATCAGGGTGTCAATAGCTTTTTAAAAGTGGAGTTCAAATTCTAAACTGAGGCTGCAAGTTAAAACTGCGCTATTGCCGACAAGATGGCTGAAATAACCGCGTAGCGGAATTTGCGTGAAGCACAATGTGCAAGTTGTGCTCGCATAAGTGTCCGGTAATTGGATGTATTTTCCTGTTTGTCATTGCCAAAGTCCTCAAGTATTGTTTAAAAATTATTTTTAATATACAATGTCAAGGTTCATATAAGGGCCAACACACAGAACATATAACAAGGGGAGCAGGAGACAAGAGCGACAGGAGAGGGAGGCACAAACAATTGGGGAATAGACACATGAGATCTCTGGAAGGGAGAGGGATGGGGTGGGGTACATGGGGTAAACAAGATGGACACTACAGGGACTTTCAGGAAGGAAAGCAGGGTATATGAAGGAGGTGGGTTTGGGGTGCATTAATGGGGGTAGAAAAGATCATGGTTTGGGATGGGGGAAGAAAAGAGGTGGTGGTGAACAGCTATTTTGAAGACCTGGAGGGAAGAGGGGGATTGAAGAGAGTGTGGGAATTTATTCCAAAGACAGGAAAAAAAGAGGAATAAAAGTGAAGGTGAGTAGTGATTCTTGATTTTGGTAGTTTTACTAGAATGGAGTTGCTGGCGGACCTTGAGCGCCCTGCGGAAATATGGGGGGGGAGGACATAGCAGACAAAGCGGGGGGGGGGGAGGCCAGAGAGGAGACGACAGAAAGACCACCGACCTGCCTGAGCTGAGAGAGTGAGAGACCCAAAGACAGCTTCATCGCGGGAGATACCAATAATCCTAAATGCCTTGGTTTCCACAGCGTGAATCGGAGAAAGGTACGAGGCGGGAGCACCAGCCCAGAAGGGAGAGCAGTACTCTATTGGGCTGCGGATGAAAGTTTTGAATGTGGTCAGGAGCTCAGGTGGGCCAAGGAAAAACTTTGCATGATGGAGGATTCCCAGCCGGCGGCTGGCTTTGGAGGCCAGCTTGGAAATGTGGCTTTCCCAGGTAACATCATGGCAGATAGTGAGATCCAGAAGCTTGAATGAAAGGACTTCTCCAAGAAGATTGTTGAAAAAGTAGATGGGGTGGGGGGGGGCGTGGGTTCCAGACAGTGCTTTCAGAGAGACATAGGGAGTGTGTGAGATTTCTCAGGATTCAAAGACATGTTCGAGCAGAAGCCACATTCGAGCATTTATTTCATGCTTTCATCACACTAAAAGATTTTTCTGAAAATTTATGAGAAAGTATAGGTTCGAGTAATCAGGCTTGGGAGCACGTCCTTAAAGAGCCGTAGGTTCCCGACTCTCGCTCTAATGGATGTGTGGGAGTGCAAATAAATTATTGCTCCTGTGCAAGATTACCAAAACCAGGCTGAAAACTGTCTGGGAGTAGCAAGCCAATCGGCCAAAAATACCTAATCTGGCGAACCACAAAAAACCGTTTTAATATCAAAAACAAAAATCAGATGAACTTCGTGTTGTGAAAATAGAATACGGACATAAATAAGTTAACGATAATATTATGCATGGCGACACGTTTCCTTATGAAAGCGTGAAGCTGTGAAAATATACATCAGCTTTTTTTGCCTTGTCCGTTAGAGAACAAACCGTACAACGTTACAGAATAAAGAACTAATGTATTGTTACGTTTGAGGGGGGGGGGGTATGCATTCAAAGGGTAATTAGGATGTTTAATTAGGTATGCCATGCTGTTCGAGTTTACCAGGATCTCGATGTAATAAGTAGCAATTCAGTGGTGATAAGTTGTCTAGTAATATTCATTTCTTCAAGGGGGAAATGATAATTGTCACGTAATTAGATAGGGACACGGGATAGGGTAAGTGTGTCTGCGTAAACCCCTTTTAGTAGTCCCTGGAGGCTAGCCGTGACGTCACAGGACAGTGCTGCGGATGGCTCCGCCCGGTGATCACGATTGGCGGAAGGCGACGGCGGTGGGCCAATAAACGGCTCGATTGGAAGTGACGAGGACGGGAGGATAAAAAGGTTCTGTTTGGGGTCGAAAAGGAAGAGGAAGAAGATCGGGACAAAAAGATCGTGTTTTTTTGGTGTGGAGGCTGTTGCGCGGGAAGCGTACTTGTTGTTGTGCTGATTCGATCGTGTTCTTCATCGTGTCTTGGAGCCTTGCTAAGCCTCGTGCCTCACCTTGGTTGGCTCTGGGGTTCTGCTGACTCGGAGTACGGGGTCGAACGGCGGGCGGACCTGCCTCCCTCTCCTGCTCGCAATTTGGCGCCAGAACTGGTTCCCTGGCGGCTGTGAGCGGACTTGGGCCAAGACCAGGAGGTCGACAGCACCATGGTTTCTCCTGCCCCCCCTGACGAGAGCAAGGCCAGCTCGTCCGACGCTGATCCAGGGACAGTTGCGTCCACACCACGGTCCAGCCTGACCACCAGAAGTAGCTACGTTTTGTGTGTGTGTGTGTGTGTGTGTGTGTGTGTGTGTGTGTGTGTGTGTGTGTGTGTGTGTGTGTGTGTGTGTGTGTGTGTGTGTGTGTGTGTGTGTGTGTGTACTTGGCGCCTTAGAGGGTTTGAGAATTGTATATTCATTGGAATTGTCTGTGTTTTCCCCACGCCCGATCCCACACCATCCCGTCGAATCGTCCCGGATCCCTCTTCTTGCCGAGTCTTGTTATTTCTGGTTAATAATAAAAACAAATAAACATCATCAACTCAGTGAAAAGTGACTCGTGCCACCTTCCTCGTCCCGTTTGCGGTAGAGCGATTAGAACCGCCATGTTTGGGTTATAAACAAATAAACCGCCTCCATCGTTTCGGCTCATTCTACGTTGGCGGGACTGTTCAAGTCCCGTGGACGCCACAGTATTCTAGTTTGTGCAGACATCAAATGACCGAAAAAATAATGGAGGAAGTCAAAAAGATGTCGATTGAGGTCATGGTAACCACCGTGGGAAGCAAGCAGAAGCCACATTTCGAGCATTTATCCTTTGTTGGAGCAAGGGTTAACGCCTGAAACGTCAACTTCTTTACCTTCCAACGGCGGAAAGCATATCTCAATCAACGGCCTGTTGACTTAATCCATTCTTTTCTGCCATTACCCGACCTGGTTTCTGACATAAAATCAATGGTCAATGCAGTTTGAATGACCCATAGTTTCATGCAAAAATGAATTCTACAACCTGTAACCCTCGCCAGAGGAGAGGGTATTGCATTTTGGTCAGTTTGTTTGTGCACACATAATATGCCAACATAGACCACAATTTTTACAGGTTATCTTTTTCAACCGAGTACCTGGATAAAATATGTACAGTACACCCTCAAATATCGCGGGGGTTAAGTTCCTAAAAACCGTGATCCTGGAAACCAAGGGCCAATGGGAAAAGAGGGGTACGGTTCCTGAGCTTTGAGAAAACACAGAGGAAGATCGACGGCAACCAGAAATAAACACATTCGTTATGAAATACACACGTAGAAGATATAAAAAAACCATACTTATATTACATTAAAATAAACATGTAAGTACAATAAATACATGATAAAATAGGAGGCACTCGGTAAAGCGCACACCTCCGCCATGCAATGCCCGATCCAATAGAACATATCAGGCCCAATAAATTTTTGAGACATCATGATTTATACATATACAGACATATGTACAGAAACATATATATATATATATATATATATATATATATATATATATATATATATGTATATAATGTATATATAAATATAGTTTTTGACCCCATCTCTCATTGGTGAAGAATCACATTAAAAATTAAAAAAAATTCTCGTATCTGGAACCTGATTCGGATCTTCACCAAAATTGAATCAATTCGTCCTCGTCACACACCCAACGTGTCCACCAAGTTTCGTCCGAATCATCCACAACTTTATGAGACATCATGCTACATTTGGTTTTTGGCCCATCTCTCAATGGTGAAGATTCACTTTAAAAATTCTCGTAGCCAGATCTGGATCCGGATCCGGATCTTCACCAAAATCTAATCAGTTCGTCCTTGTCACACACTGAACCTGCCCACCAAATTTAATCAGAACGTGTCCACAACTTTTTGAGGTATCCTGCACACAAACACACAAACAAACAGATTGACAGACAGGGGTGAAAACATGATCTCCTTCATCATTCTGTGGCAGATGTAATTAAACAAAAACAAAAGACTTTTACCTTTTAAATTTATTACAAAACAGCGAGGTGTGCGAGGGTAAACAATTTGACGCGGCGCTGGCGGCCCAGGTTAATTCCCCAACCCAAATTCTGATGATGGGCGGTTAACACCATCAGCCCGGATGGTCAAACTTCTCTCTTGGAGGTCGACAGCCGAGACTCTCAGAGATTAATGCGTGCACGCGGCAAAATCATGGGGCAATGGTGGTGCGATGGGGGCACAGAAATGGATGCATAGAGGGGTTTGTACTTGAACCTCACAACAAATACACCGGCACAGCCACTTAAAATAAACACATTTTATGAAAATAAACAAATATTTACAAATGACAATAATCAGAATGAAATAATATGTGCGGTAAACTACTCCTAAAGTCGAAATCCTGGCTCCTCTACACACATTCTTAAATACAAACAAGGGAAAAACGAAACAAAAGCAAAGCAAATCCCTACTTTATTCTGGCACTGAGCTTGGCCCAGAGATGGTCTTTGTGAAACTTGGAATTGAGGCGCTTCGTAGACGTGCCCAAAATGGTGCCAACTCGCTCTTGGGACAAATGTACATCAGGCAATTCGTGAGCGGTATTCAACACCAAGGCTCAGAGACCCCGTGCAGCTTCTTCGTGCGTCGATCGTCCTCACCGACTCGCTATTTGACATACACTAGGCTCGGGGTCCGTTCCTCACGACCAGCCAAGAGTCAATGGCCAGCGTCTTGCTTCACCACGGAAGTCAAATCACCTCAACACGAATACGAGAATTGTGCTGTCTTCTTCATGCGTCGAAGGAAAGCCAGCTGCAAAGCCTTGTTCTTCCAGGCCATCTCCGAGCCACATTCTCCCTCGACTGCGTGCGACCCCCTACTCCACCCTCGTGCGTTCCTTCCCTGAACTCTGACTGATGTCACTGACCCCGTGCGTGCACTCTCCCGATTTCTCAACTCTGACTGACATCACACCGAACCCCTGTTTCCTCCTCCGGGGTGTGGCTTACTCGCACGAAACCCAGGAAGCCGGGGCCTCGGCACGCTCAGCACGTTTGGCTAGCTTCTGATGTCACGCCCATCAATCATCAGCCTCGGGGGCATGACTTCACCTGCCGCCCTTGGGGGCGGGGCTTCTGCCTGCTCAGTACGTTTGGCTCACTTGTAAATGCAAAAACATAGGAATAGGTTACAGGGGGGCAATTACATATTGGGGGAACTTATTCTTAATCCCTATCGAATTAACACCGCACCACCTCCCCCCCCCGCCCCCATGTGGTGACACGTAACACTTAAACTCACAGTTTCTCTCGTTAATTACATCAAGATGTCTCCTCCACGTCCATGGACCAAATAACTATTCAAGCATACCTTTCCGATTAAAGTCCTCCATCTACCCCACAACCATAACAATATTATGTAAATGTTCAAAATGCCCTCTGCCATAAATAGAAAACACACGACAGCTCGGAGATGGTGATGGTGTTGTAGGGGGGAGGGTGGAGGTTATAAAGATGTGGATGTAGAACTTGTGATGGCTGTTCGATCATCAGGAGCATGACGAAGGCACCTGCTGCATTGCCACTTAGATGAAGGGTAACATGTTCCTGAGCCACTTTGATCCAGAGAAGATCTTCCCTGCTTGGAAAGGAAGGTATGAGATGGCATCCTATTCCAAAACAATCCTGTCTCTTCGGCGTAAAAGCCTGCTCCAGCATAAATCCCTTTGCCTCGATTAGTCCCGTGAGCCATGGTTGAACTGGAGCCTTCGGTCCTGGGTGCCTCGTGAAAATGTTGGCAAATCCGCAATGGTTTCTCTTGTACACTGGTCCACTCAAAGGCATTTTTTTTGTTTGGTCCTCGATCCAAACATGAAATGCTTTTTCCAATATTTCAATATGAGGATCATGGGACTACAACGAGGCTTTTTTGCTTTTGCTGGTATTAACCCTTTCACGGGTATTTGACTCACGTTTACACAAAGTTGATTCCTTGATCCGGTAATGGCGGCTCATAGATGCCACACTTTGACCTCTTGCCAACGTATCGAACAAGTGGAGTTTTTTGCACAATGTCATAACCTTTCTCAGCCTTTTGGCACAATTAATTTTGTCCATCGTTTTACGTTTGGATGCCATTATTTACTGTTGTGTGTCGACCAGATGTTGTAGATCTAATCGATTTCCATATGTCATTTCCTGTTTGACGATGCTTAATTGATAAATTTAGCTTCGTTCCTGTATGCTGATCTGATTAATACAATTAATGATGTGCAAGGAACAACAAAAGGCTCGTAATGGGAGGAAATCGTACACAAGGTTGCAAACAATGACTCATCTCAGCTCAAAAACTGCGATTGGCTGAAATGAAATACAGCGATAACTAAATCGGAACACAATCAGTTGCCTGCGGTTGGTCAAAACCCACGATATTTGAGGGTTCACTGCACAATTAGAATGCGAGTAAGTCTATAAAACAACACAAAGTAAATCCTGGCGAGGGTCTGTAATCTTTGATTGCTCTTTCTAGCTGGTCTCGCCCCGAAGGGGTTGCGAGACGATTGCAATGCCTGTGTGCTCTCGAAGTGTGTGTGTGTGTGTGTGTGTGTGTGTGTGTGTGTGTGTGTGTGTGTGTGTGTGTGTGTGTGTGTGTCGAGGGTCGTGAACCTGTTGTATGTTTGGTGGTGTTGCAGACAGCTCGTGGTTAATAAAATTGGTTCCTATCTCACAGAAAGGACGCCCCGTGTTCTGGTTTGATACTGTAGTATCAATCAAATATATTTTCGGCTTAATTTTTTTTCCCCTCCATAACTCTGACATCATAAGTAACATGGTACGACAGCCATATTGGATTAAAGGAAAAATATTTGCACATCATCTTCTCTGAAACTGCTCAATGCAAAAAAATTGAAACTTGGCAAAAGTCATCAACTCCCCATGGGGTATATCGGGTGATAATGATGACATCATCGATAAAGTAGAATTGCAGCCATAATCGGTTGAATCAAAATCCTTATTCAAAATAAAAATAGAAATCTGAACACCTTCATTTTTCTGATCTATGGCCCGAATGGCAGTAAATAATTTATTTTTGAGGTCATCGGTCATGTGGTCTGGTGGCCAGGATATGATCGACGAACCATGAGGATTATAGTTTGAATTTTTCACATATTCACGTTTATTGATGCAATTTATCCATAAAGTGCACAAAAGTTGTAGTTAAATATCCTAATAATTAATCAATAATCAATAAAGCTACAGATAATGGCAATGCATGTGACATGATGGGGTGCATGAATGATATGGATATATGGGCCATAATAGTAGTCGGCATGGTCAGTTAACGATGGTATTTCTGTTCAGAAAGAGTGCGTGATGTGAGACTATGCGCTCTACCAAGCGCCAGTCTTGCGTTTACTGAATGCACAATATGCTGGTGATGTGGTTAAAACAAGTGTGCGGCACAGGGTTCCTGTCTCTAAGAGTTTATATGAGATGTTGCAGAATGTACGAATTAAAACTTTCAACGAAGGCTCGCCAATGAAGCTTCATGCACAATATTATTTGGTGCGTGCAAAAGGCCAAGACACATTCGACACCTTTACAAATGCAACAATGGCCTTTGCTTTCATTGCGATTCTTCATGCGAGTCTGTTCGATGCATGTAAGCACGGGCTCTACGATGAAAATAAGTAAATAAACATACCATATTCCGAGGGTCCACAACATTCGATTGCGTGGTGGCTCCTTGTGATGGACACTGAGACACAAAGTTGTAAGCACCCAGCTGGTGTTCTGGCACTGCGGAAGAGGGATCACCTGGAGAAGAAAATAAATAAATATGTGAAGCCAAATTTTATTTTTTTTAAATAAATAAAAAGCAATTACAGTTGGTACAGTTTTACAAGGGATTGAACAAATATGCTGCATTTGCTCGAATTGTGGATACAATCCGAAGACTGGGCCCAATTGAGACCTCAAGGAAAAACCAAAATTTCACAAACCATTCCATCAACAGCTTCAATTCGGTCCCAACACCTCTCCATTTCCGACTTTCACCTTCATGACAACAGCGCCTTCTTGATTTTTATTGTATTTTTTAAATCGTCACCTTTGTGGTGGTCAATTTCTTTCATTAACACCTCGCTCTATGATCTTTCAGGAGAACAAAATTGTAGTCCAATTAAACTTGATTCGTGAATTAACCTGACAAATAAAGGCTATGTTAAGCCCATATATAACAAAGTATATCGATGGAACTTGGAGGATAGGCAATGCTTGATTTAAAGTTCATTTAAAACATGAATATTACATTTACTGCAAAATGTATCTGCATTAATGGTTCATATGTTAGCCTGATTGAAATGCATGAGCCCCGTGGAAATGGATATGTTTCAAGGGGACATAATTAACATTATATAGCCTGGTGTTGGCTTAGTGGTTAGGGTGGCGGCTTGGGATCCCAGGGTCCTGAGTTCAAGCCCCGTTGGCTGCTGAATTAACACCAGGGGGTTGACTCAGCCTGTCATCCTTCCGAGGTCGGCGAAATGAGTACCAGTGTACTGGTCCCGGTGTATGCCCCGGTTAGAATAGGTGTACCATATCCCTGTGTGTCGTAAGAGGCGACCAGGGTTGGTGTCAGGAAGGGCATCCGGCCATAAAACATTGCCTCAAGAAAAAGCCAAACCCCTGCACAGCAGGGAAAAATGGCTGTAAAAACGGTCATTTTTATTATTATATAATTAACATTATATACTATATAAGTATATATCGTTACATTCGAATTAAAACGATAACACGAGTTGACCTTGCCTCCCAGGCAAACCGTTGGAACGTTGAGATTATCCTCATCTTGTTGAATGCATAGTTTGCTCTGGTCCTCGGATTTATATTATGGTTACAAAACTATTGCACACATCAGAGCACCCCATCTTTTGTCAGCACATCGGAACGTCTCTCGCCTGAAAAACATCATATCAGGCCATTTAAATGTCGGCGGGTTTATACTGTTCTTTGTCAAGACCATACCCCCAGTGGAATAAAAAAATAATTATATTCATTTATTCTCAATAATATTCACTTGTTGTTGGTGTTTTTCTCAATTGAACACTGCATAAAATAAGGTCTTACTTTTGTACTCCCTCCCCGACAGTCTTTTGACCTCCATTGTGATATAAACAAATATACCAATGAAGTAGAATTGTATCTTACTAAATCTTATGTGCTTTTATCTCACTGAAGTACATATAACCAAGATGAGTATCTTCAATGTTTAAATGGAACTGCCCAGCTGCTGAAGAGAAGGACGCCTTGACTGAGAAGAGGGGCCCCATTGTCCAGCAGAAAGTAAATAATTTCGGAAGACTCCTGGAGCAAACGTCTTGCCGTCTAAGGAAAATTAAATAACTCTACTGGCTTTTGATGGCAAATGTCTTGCTCGCTGCATGGGAATAGGCTGGGTGTTTTGAGAATGCATGTTCAAAGTGCTGACCTCATGTATCCCTCCACACTCTCTCTTTGCCTTTCCTCCTCAAACCTGTTATCATCTTTTCTTCAAGGTTAACACTGCAAACTTTCGCCTTGCGCCTATCAACCTTTCCAGTCGTTGAACTGCCAAATGTCTCACCCTCCCATGTTTTCACTGTCAAACAAGTATCAGAGGGAATGCGTTGGGTAACTCGTTAGTGAAGTTCATTTGAATGCTTCATTGAATCATTGAATGTTCTTCTTCCGTATATACGAAATTAAAGATTCTCTTTTGTATGCTCATCCATTGTGGAAATAGAGTTATTTTCCACCACACCCCCATTCCCCCTTTTGTATAAAAAAAAAAGCTGAACTTGCAAGACAGAATTGAGAGAGAGGTTGGCAGAGAAGGTGTTGCCCTACGTATCTCTTATCCCGTGCACATGTGGAACAATAAATGAATTCAACTGAATGGGAAAATTTGTCTGGGATAAGTTTTTCCACCACACCTTCCACAAGAGCCAATCGCTCACTCACTCCATCACAGTTCTCCACACACCCTTTCACAACAACACCAATGAATCAAGCTCATCAAAACTAGGCTGGTCCTGACACCATTATCGCGTCACTTCAATCTGTAGCCCACGTTACCATGTACCACAAGTTCTGTTCTTTCATGAAATTTTATCCATTGCCTTGTGAACTCATCTTCCAGCTTTGCTGTCTATTCCACCACTTTACAAATTAATAAAGGAAATAGAAGGGCACTCGGTAGAGCGCATACCACCGCCAAGCTGATTAGTTTACGTTTTGTATCCTACCGATAGGCCGGATCTGGATTCGGACCTTAACTAAAATTTAATTGGCTTGTTATGGTCACCTAACCAACTCATCAACCAAATTTTGGCTGAATCCATCCATAAAGTTTTGAGATATAGTACCATATATCATTTTAACCAAATCACTCAATGGTGAAGAATCACTTTAAACAATCTCGGATCTGGATTCTGATCTTCAAGAAAATTGAATCAATTCTTCCTTGTTACATACCCAACCTGTCCACCAAGTTTCATCCGAATCCGTCTCCGACTTTTTGAGATATCCTTCTACATGTCGTTTTTGGTCCGATATCTCTCAATGGTTGTCTGGTGTTGGCTTATCGGTTAAGGCAGTGGTTTTGGATCCTAGGATCCTGAGTTCGATCCCCATAGGCCACTGAATTAACACCATGGGGTTGACTCAGCCTGTCATCCTTCTGAGGTCGGCGAAATGAGCACCAGCATTCTGCTAATAGGGGCACTGCATCAGCGGCATAGCCACGCCCCTAAACAATGATGCAACCAACAGCAAAAAACAGCACACGATGGGATCTCTCAATGGTGAAAAATTACTTAAAATATTCTCAGATCCAGATCTGGATTTGGATCTTCACCAAAATCGAATAATTTTGGCCTTGTCACGTACCCAAACTCTCCACCAAATTTCGTCTGAATCCATCAACAACTTTTTGAGATACTAGTATTTTGTTCAGAAAAACAAACAAGAAAGATGTCATGCATAACACGATACGTGTGAAATCAATAAAACAAATTTGACCTTTAAATATAATTGATGGTTCAATTCAATGACCAAATACGCAAACCCTCTTCAAATTTCAAGTCAATCAGATGAAAATTGATAATTTTAGAAATTCCAAAGTTGTTGACCTTTGGCCCACGTTGACCTTTTGGCCGATGATGACCTCAAAAATAATTGGCTGAATTCAGTGACCTGAAATATAAATCTTCTTCAAATATCAAGTCAATCAGATGAAAATTGAGGCTTTTAGAAATCTCACCTATGAAGTTGACCTTTGGCCCACGTTGAGCTTTTGGCCGATGATGACCTCAAAAATAATTGGTGCTTGAATTCAGTGGTTTGATATGCAAATCCTATTCAAACTTCTCGTCAATCGGATGACAATTGAGGATTTCAGAAATGTGACAAATTTGTTGACCTTTGGCCTATGTTGACTTTTTCACCTCAAAAATGATGGGCTTCTTGCTTATGATGAACTCTACCATGTGGTGAAGTTTCATAAAGATCGGTTTAAAATTGTGACCTGTTGGCGATTGACATACAAACACAGACGGACAGATGGACAGACGGACTAACGTATGCAACCAACCAATATACTTGAAAGATCTTCGATTTTCACAAGTAACAGGCAGGCAGAGACAGACAGACAGGGGTCAAAATATAACCTCCATCCACCTTCAGTGACGGAGGTAATCGCTCAACACATTGCTCGCTCAAGGCCTTAGTTAGCCATTTATTATAGTTCCCACGAACAAGTGACAGTGGTGTGACCAACTTCGACAAATCAGGTTTTTTTTATGTCCGTCCGTCCATCCATCTGCCCGTCCAACTCCTATTTCGACTTCTCTGGCCAAACCGCTGGGCCAATCCGGCTGAAATTTGGCAGCAACGTTCCTCTCCAGACTGGTAACAGGAATTGCAAAGCTCCTTCTGGTCACATGAGTTTAAGTAGGTCAAAAAAATCTTCTTCTCCAAACCGACGTCAGAATGCTACCAAATTCGGGTGACAACATTAGGACAGGGTCCTGATGTTAAACTTCGGAGGCCATGCAGATCACGTGACCGGAAATCACGCAAATTCCTTCCAAAATCTTCTTTTCCAGACCCACCAGTCAGAATGCTACAAAATTTTTTGTTCCAACATTAGGACAGGGTCCTGATATTAAATTGCGGAGGTTGTGCCGATCACTTGACCAAAAGTGTGTCAAAATGGTGGATTTAGTAAATGCTTGGGGAAAAAAAATCTCGTAAATTCCTTCAAAATCTTCCTCTCCAGACCCACCAGTCAGAATGTTACCAAATGTTAATACTATCTTCAATAGCAGAGAAGGAAGATGTCGTCTTTCCCCCATCATTGCATCGAACCAGGCCTGAAGAGGCATTTTAACTTTGCGACTTCGTCATCCCGCCAAAACCCTTTGTTTTGCAATGCTCACAGGTTTAGTGTAGTGTAGTTCTTAATAACCGCTGCATTATCATCTTGGTAACAGCCAATGTCTATCCATATGGTGACCACTGCCATAGAGGTACGTGCTGCTTTCCATTTACCTTGCGGCGCCTTATGGTGCATGGGGCAGCCCGGTGGCGGTTCTGCCGACTCATTTGGAGTTGGTGAAGGCTGTGCAGGAGTCGATTCTGTGAGCCCCATCCTGAGACATCACACAGGAAAGAAAATACTTTGAGAAAAGTTATGGTCGGGAATAGCACAAGGTAAAATAAAGAAATGTGCAAAAGGAAGAGAAGTGAGAAGACATCAAGATACAAGACAGGACAGAAGAGAATGGAGAAGAGTGCAGTGCAGGTGAGTGTGGATGGCCAGAGGCATGAGATGCAAATCCTGGAAGTGGTTTTGAGCATTGACTGAGAGGTAAGTGTGGAGGGTTTGTTATGAGTGCATCATGAGGGTAGAAGTAGGCAGTGTATAAGCACAAAACCCAATCAAGGCCTGAAATTCAATTATCTATTTTACTAATTCTTTATTTTTCCATTTTTTTTATCCAAACATAGCCCTCGACCTTCCTCTGGATGAAAGGAGGCAGCCATGGAAAGTTTGGTTGCACTGGTTTCTGCAGGGTCCGAAAGCATAAGGAACAATCTCTATATATTAGATAGCGGGTATTTGCGGAACATCAGCGAGATGTAAAAGGTTACTTCAAGCCTTCAAGTCCCACCGTCCCCCCCCCCCACTCAGAAACCCCAAGTCATCAACCCTCACTCCCAAACCCCAAGTTTCAACCCCCCCCCACCTCTTAAATCAAATGCTTCAATGACATCCCCACTCCAAATCTTCAACAACCCTCCCCAGTCTGCCCTCCAACAACTCCTCATCCCCCCTCAAAGTTTCAATCTCCCCCCTCCCAACTATGTCCCATCTTTGCTCTCTCTCCACCAACCCCTCTGAAGTACAACTCTCTGTCCCACCCCCCAATCTACTACTCCTGCTCATAAAAGCGAAAAGGCATTCTTACGTAGATGATTACATATTTAACGTGATGTCACCACAATCACCGCGTTTGGAAGTTGTATTACTTGGAACCTCCTCATCATTACCCGTCAATAAACGGCTATCTCGGTATTCTGGTGCATTTTGTGTCAATGTCCGTGAATGAAGCATTTTTAACCAAGTCTGGGTAAAAACAAATAAATTTGTCACCTCCAACATTCCACGAGTCATGTTAAAATGTGCCCCAAGGGACGAATTCATCGATATGGCCCAAATAAGTCAAGGTGCGGAAGTTTGTCCTCGTCGCCAGGTAATGAATACGAGGTGTCTTCAGTTACCAAGTATCTTGTCAAGCGCTCCCCAAGGAGCTTAATCACCCAAGCAAGAACTTCATTCATAACCGTTAAGGAACGACTGGCTTGGTAAGCGCTAGCCAGCCGCTTGGAAACTTAACACACACCTGGACATCTTGACGTGGGAAAGAGTAAAACAAAACGCCAACAAAAGGACAGTTTGTCACATTAAATACTTGAAATATTAATCATGACTACTTTCATCGTGATGAAAATGTTCCTTGTCCAGTTTTTAACCTCCCAACTAATAAATTACGTACGCAGGCATTTCATCGCATCGAATGCGTATAAATCCTGTACTTGCACACTTTTCCAGCCCTGAGATTTTGTGCGAAAACCAAAAGCTTTTTTTTTTTTCATTAAAGAATTATGAATGAACAGGCACACACAGATTATATTTATATGTCAGGAAATTACTTGCCCAAACCAGTTATCAAATGTCACGAATTTGGAAGCCTTTTGCACACAGAGAGTCTAGACAGCAGTCCCATAGTTCAGTTATTTTGTTAAGTGGATGTGGATAGTTAGAATGCCTCCCCTATGTCTAATACTCCAATGGGTTAATTTCATGTGTGCGCTGCGAGTTTCTTTCTAGTTAGTTTTCTACATCAATTCACTTCACACCACGGCAGCATTACGCACGTGTTCGAGGCCACGGACATAGGCGGGGGTGAGATCACCCCAGGGCCGACTCCGCCCCAGCCAGATGGAATGTTCTCCTCGTCCAATGAAGAGAGGACACCGATCGCCTGATGCCCTCCGACCAATCCGGAGGCGAGTTACCTCAGAGTGGATCCCTCCACCCGCCCGGGGAAGGGATAAGAAAGGTGGCGAGCTGTCTCAGCGGTCGGCGTGTGTCTGGTCATGGTCTTTTTCGGGGTTCCTTGGTGGTCGGTGGTCCTGCTGGTGCTCGTGGTGGTGGTGGTCATGGCGGAGGTGTTTCGTGGTGCTCGCGTCGTCGATCGTCATTCGTGGCAGCCAGGATCGCTTGTTGGATTCTGGGTCGTGGGTTCGAGTCTCACCGTGGTGGGTTGTGTTGGAGCGCTCGAGCTGGAGATCGCCGTTCCCGTCCACGGACTCTGACTCGCATATAAAACTGCACGAGGCGGGGCCAGGTACCCGGCCAGACCCTGACCCTCAGCTCGCCTTCCATCCCGAGCTGAAGGGCCGAATAAAGATCCACGAGGTCCATTTCTTTTTGGGTGTGTGTGTCTGTCTGTGGCCACTCTGATAAGTAGAAATCGTTTAAGTGTTTCCATTGTACATTTGCCTACATCTATATTTGTGGTTAAGTCTGCTCTGTGTTTCCCTCCCTCTTACATTGTAAATAAATAACTGTTAAATGTTCCATTTCGTTGTCTGTGCTTCTTCCATTGACCCAGTGTGGTTCGGGCTTGGGAAGTCGGGAGGCCGATTGGGCCTTAAATTGTCATTTGGGCCGACACGGCTTTGGTAATTCCCACTCGGTTACGCCGGATCCTCGGTTACGGTTACGCTTGGTTCGGACAAAGCCAGGCGAGGGTGTTGTTTCCCCGGTAGCTAGACAGCGCGGCTACTTAGGTAAATTGGAATCAGACAAAAAGACCCTAACCACGCGGTCGAAATAATGACATCCACGATCCATTAAGCGACCCGTCAACTTCGGAGTTATCCGGAGTGACGACCTTCAATTCCGGTGTTCAGTGGGAGACGGCCCAACTGCTCCATCTGGCAGTCATCCTCTCCACCGAACCCGGCACCACAACACAAACGCAGGTCCGCTGGTGAAACCGTACCAGTGCTCTGCCATCTGAGCTATCTGTGAGACCCACAGGCTACACATGAAATTTACCCACATTGAGATACCACTCTCCCCCCCCCCCCCTGGTCTTTTGATTGAAGACCACTGTTTTCTTTCCTCTGCATTATGGGAGCATACCTTCTTTAGGCAGTGTATAATAGACCACTGCCTTTATCGCTACAATAAAACCATGAATTACCTCGTTTCCTCGGAATGAGTTGTAATTAAAATGTGCCTTTGTTTAATGACAGGAGACGCGTTGTTCAGTCTTCAAATGTACACGAGGCCTGTGAAGCCTCAGAGCGAGAAAAATGGCGTTGGTTTCTCGGCCTCGAGAGGGAAAGGCGTGGCCTACTTAGTGGGTGGTGCTCATCATGCTGGGGGAGAGGAACGAAGGTATGACCTGTAGAATGGGTGGCACTTGTGGCACAGAAACGAACTGATGTGTGTGTGTGTGTGTGTGTGTGTGTGTGTGTGTGTGTGTGTGTGTGTGTGTGTGTGTGTGTGTGTGTGCGTGTGCGCGAGCACGTGTGCGCGTCCTCCATAACTCCAAAACCATGAAACCGAGAGCAGCCTGAAACTTTGCATGCATACCAAGGGAACTCCAAGGAAGAGCAAGAATGAAAATTGGGTGTTTAGGTTAATTAAAACACCTCTTTTGAAGATAATCAACAGCATTATTTAATTATATCCTTCATCAGGCGATCCTCGGCCGCCTCACTCTCTATGGGATCGTAATACGATCCCTCACTTCGCTTGGGACTGAAGCCGCCATGTCTTCGGCTTGCTCAACAATGCCTCGACTTGGAACAGGCTGCAATAATTTCTCAACAATAGTCTCCCCCCCCCCCACTTTCTTCATTCATATTATCGAATGCCTGCTCATCACACATACGAACCACTAGATACATTGCAATGCTTATAAAAGCTCGGAAACGCCAGTGTCCGTGGCTTTATTTAATTTCCACATGTCATAACCTCGAGAATCGCTTAAACAAAGCTGAATTACAAAATTTAAGCTCCAGAATTGAGCTTAGCAGCAGTTCTGAATGTTGAAAGAATAAAAAGAAAAAAAAAGTGTTCATTTTGGGACAGATTTGATATTTCAGGTGTCTCCGGGAACTGTTTAATATGACGCTTCGGAGATTGCCAATTCCGTGTCAATCGAGCCGTTCCTTATCAACCATTTCATTGGAGTGCTTAAGCCACTTGGCGAGCACTCTAAAATATTCACACCGTCACAGAATACTGTATATCGGTCGACTTGAACAATGTTCAGGGGCCACTCATCTCCATTGGCAACGTGTTGTTCTGCAGTGTATCGGGCGATTGCTGGCTCGCTGAAAATGTGCAATTTCCCCTTTTTGTCCGATATTCTATCATTATTCGAGCCGTCACTTCAACATAGGTAAGTAGGAAAAAAAACAAGAAACATTTCGTTAACATCACGGCAAGATAACCGAGAGATACACACGCTCGTTGTCGAGCCTGGGCTCGCCCGGTGTTTCACAATCAGGGCGAATCACCAATGTGGGTGCCATTAAACTGGACGTCATGTCTGCTGGAATCCCTCTCCCCCAACTCCTCTCCCCCCCCCCCTTTCCCATCTCTCTCCACTCTCCCTCCATCACCCCTCTCTCCATCTGTCCCAACCCACCTCTTTTTTTCTCTCTCTCTCTCTCTAGATGGTGGTTATGTCTGGACAGACCATCCTCCCATACTGCCTGAACTTGCACTTACCCTCCCCTCACACCTCCTCTTTCACCCACCCATCCCCACTCCCTTCCTCACCCCCCCCCCCGCTGCATGCGAGTGTGGGAGTGAAGAAAAGAGAAGAAATTGAGATCAGAAAGGAGTGAAGAGAAGAAGGGAATACAAGAGTGGAGGTGTGGAAAGAAATTAACTTTTTGCATACATAATAGATGAACCGCTTTTTTTTTTTTTTTTTAAACAAAAAAACAATTTTAATGCTTTTTAGACTTCAGGCGCTAATGAATCGTTAATAATCCAGAGGTGCGCACCTGCACGCGCGCGCACACACACACACACACACACACACACACACACACACACACACACACACACACACACACACACACACACACACACACACACACACACACACCCCTTTGGTCATTCGACGGGAAAAACTTCAGCATGTTCAATATCAGAGCAAATAACTCTTCCTTATGGACGGCCGGCTTACTCGCCTCCCTTTAATGGTTCATGACTTGAAGCACAAGCTTTCACCGGGTGGTGCGACATGGTACACAGCTACATGGACATTGGAGGTGTTGCCGTAACCCCGAACTCTTCTTCCCATCCAAAACCGCCCCCGGCACAGTCCGAGCACAAACACAAGCGGGAGTTTTCAACTCATTCTATCCAGCGCTTTCGAGATGCATAACAAACAAACAAACAAAAAAAGAAACAAATAAACCGAATACAGCACACAAACACCACCAGCGGGTCCAACACCCACATAGTCCGGCAGATATGGGAATGGATTGTGCCTTTGATGATACAAGCATGAGCTTTGGCACACTGTTAGATCATGCCCTAAGGAAGATATTTAGCTATAGGGCCATCGCAGGTTTGTCCTGTGGCCAAAATGGCCACCACTGGTTGTTATTTTACCAGTAGCTCAGGTTCTAGACTACCTTGGATATTGATTCTGGTGGCTAATCATACATTTTCAAGGATGAGGAATGCAGTGGTACTATTTACAACATGCTATAACTACTCCAACAAGTACCTAACTACATATATCTAGCTTTCAGGGAAAGAAATAAGAGTAAAATTATAAACGCACTCGCTGGGGTACCCGCGCTGCGCTGCGGGGTTAACCACTTAAACCCCTCAAGTGCGAGGCCGACATAAATTTTCGATAAAGAGCGATGGTGCAATTGTGCACTTAGGGGGTTAATAAGCAATGAGAAACTGTTCATTTCAAGTTGAATGGGTAATTGGAGTATACTGACCGTTGATGTTATCCTGCATTTTAAAACAGTCTCAACTTCTCATGTGATTACTGCAGTGCCACTTGATACACTACATTTCTAGTCTGATTGTTGGGAGCCATGATGCTGAGGTTTGCAGAGTTGCCAGTGCGAGATGTTGCCACACAAAACATTCCATGGGAGAAGCAGCTTGCGGAGAGGTAAACTCCTATGGCCTTGAAAGTCTGGCCCTGTGACTTGTTCACCGTCATGGCAAAGCAAGGCTTAATGGGGAACTGTAGCCTGTGGAACTGGAATGGCAGTTCCGCATGAGAAGGCATCAGTGGTATCCTTGGGATGAGGACAACTTGACCTTTGTCAGGGCCGCAGGAGATGGTTGCCTCGATCACGTTCTTGTGCAGTCTTGTGACTGTGCACCGGGTGCCATTGGTGGTTTTCGGTGGCTCCAGGGACCTTAGTACCATGATGGGGAGCCGACCTTCAGTTTAAGTAGGTGTGGTGGCATGCCTGTCAGCTCGAGGGAGTTAAGGAACTCCACAGGTAGGTAACGGCTTCCTCATTACTCATGGCACTGTCCACCGACTTGTACTGTTTGTCTTCTCTGGGGAACTCATTCATGAGCCAAGTGTTGAGGTGGTTGACATTGGTGTTAAGTGGAGAGACGATGGCCCGTTCTGCAAACCACTCCGGCTTGTTGTAGTTGGCTGCCAAGTTTTGGTGGACCTCCGCCTTGAGTTCTTCCAGTCTGACAACACACTTTCCAAGTGTAGGTGGTATGTTGACGGTGTCAGGCTCAGCAGCGAGAGGGAGTCAACCTTCTTTAATGTCCAGAAGCAGGTGTGCAAAGCAGCTGCAGTGTCGTTACTAAGGTGAGCCCTCATGTTGGTGGTGAGCTTCATGATTTTGACATTGGTCCATAGTAAGGATTTCTTGAGGGTGACGTTGACAATGTTTTCCCTTGTCCCATTTTTCACTACCGGCAGGATTTGCCTGAAGTCGCCACAAAGGAGAGTGGGGATGCCACCCATTGGTCTGTTGATATCTTGAAGAGTGCGGTCAATCGCCTCGTATACTGATTTGTGGGTCATGGGCGCTTCGTCTACGATAATGGCTGATGTGTCCTGCAGGACTTTAGACATGGCTGAGCTGCGGGTGATTTTTCACATTGGCTGGTCCATCCTGTGCGTATCGAGCGGCACATTAAAGGTGCTGTGTATTGTTCGGCCACCTTGGAGGAGAGTGGCGGCTATTCCGCTTGAGGCTGTTTCCAGCACAATCTCGCCTTGGGACCTGATCTTAGCAAGGATGAGATTGATCAGATACGTTTTGCCCATGCCACATGGGGCATCCAAGAACATGATGTTGCCTTGGTGGCTGTTATTAGGGTTATCGGTCTGTTGCATAATCTCGAGGAACGTGTTGTAAACCGTGTGCTGATCGTCTGTAAGATTGGTTTAGAGGTTTTCTGCCTGCGCCGCCATATCTTCTAGGTCATAGCTCACTTCCCTCTGGTATTCTCGGGAAAGCCTCTCGTTCGTGTCATGCTGTGGTGCAGGGAGGCCGTAGACTTGCAGAGGTTGGCCACTAGGGTGTTTCACAAAATTTATTTTCACAAAATTTTGCCAGATCGCTTTTTGTCTTGTTCCAATTGGCATTGTAAGCATCTGTACCAAAAATGGAATCAATTGCTGCACATTTAGGGGTGGCACACTTTTTCACAATGTTGATATTTTTTTCTATTTTCAGGAATAATGGCATCAAGAAAGAAATGTAACTTGCTCGAGAAGCCCCCTCTACCTTCCATTTTAGGAGCTCGCCTTCCCTCAAAGGAGCAAGTGATACTCCACCTCCTCTGTCATATTGAAGAGGGGAAGGCATTATCAAAGGCCACAACAGCAACAATGGATGAAGTAAAGAAGATATGGGAGAGAGCCAGTTTACCGACAATGACGGATGCCAATCTTCGAAAAAAGATCAAGAAGCTGTATGCGGAGTACAAGAAACTAATAAAAGAGAAAAACAGAGAGACGGATGGAGCTCTTTTACGTCGTGAAACTTGGCTCGGGTATCTTCAGGACCTCTTCGATATTGCTGCAGCAAACATATTCGACCTGAAGATCCCCGAAGAAGACAAAGAATTTCTAAGGCACCAAAGAGAAGACCGGATGTCATGGATGTGGATGTGTAGACAAGGTTCTTTTGGATGTGTAGACAAGGTTCAGCAAGGGAAGGATAAGAGAAAGAGGACAAGAGAAGCTGAGAGAAACGCAAGAGCTGAACACAGTGCAGAAACAATGGCAAAACAGAAGTGTATCCGAGATACTCACACGCTATCTCGATTGAGGGAAGAAGTTGGACAAGATTCATCAACAGCCTCTGAAGATGGTTCAGACGAAGAGTTCGCTTACAGGGCAACGCCTGTCAAGCCCAGCCATATCTCACATGCAGGATTAAAGAAGCGAGGCTCATCTGAAGTACTTGTTGCTTCATTGACAACAACATGGGACAGAGAGGGTCTACCCAATCGTCAGGCTGCTGCATCCTTCATAGTGACAGCCAAGAGCTTGGGACATGATGTTAGCAATTACTCAGTAAGTTCCGCAACTATCCATAGAGCTCAGGTTGAGCAATAAAAATTGTGAAAAAGTGTGCCACCCTTTACTGGTGTCCTATTGGCTCAATTTTTGGTACAGATGTTCAAAATGTCAATAGGAACAAGGCAAAATGCGATCTGGCAAAATTTGGAAAACTTTTACTTGTACCATTATATTGTGAACCACCCTATTGGCCACCCATCAGCGCAACCTTGTCTTCGAGACAGCAGAGGGCTTGGTTGTAAATGTCGTCATTGTAGTCTGTGTCTGCATTGTTCACGCGGTGCCTGTGTTGGTAGAGGAAATCCTCTAAGAGGTGATCGCGGAACTGTGTCCATATGTCAATTGGGTTGCTGGGGACACAGGCTGTGAGGATGATTGCCAAGAGACTTCGCATGTTGGCTGGAGAATGGGTGACTGTGGCCTCCTCCATGGCCAGGCGCAGGTGCTGGTCATCCTCTAGAAGTCCTCTCATATGGCAGGCCTCTCGGAATGTATCGCAGCAGACATGGTTGTTGACTGTCCTCAGATTCTCAAAGGATGTTGGACCGGTCACTTCATTGAGGAGCATTCGCAGGAAGTAGCATTCTCCTGCCCTCGGACTGACGGTGTAGATGCGGCCGATTGCTGGAGCCCGCCAAATCTCATTTCGTGGGTCGTTTCCGTCTAATAGGACACCCCTCTTGCGCCATATCCACTTCTTTGTGCTTCGGTTCCAGATGTAGTACTCAGGGACATCAGCGTATTTGAGAGTTTTGGCGAATATATCATTGTTGCATCGTTCAATGAAGGCAGTAAGGGTGGTGGCTGGGGGTGGCCCTTGAGCTATGTTAATTGCGTTGACTTTGGTGAATATTACTCTTTGTCCGTTCTGGAGGTGCACGGCCAAGCCAACCACTAGTGAAAAGTGGTCATGCGTTGGGTGCTCCAGAATGCGCCAGGCTGCCTCACAACTGCCCACGTACCTCACATTTTGGAACAGGATGATCTCGTCCACCACTCTCGGCTGGTCGGTCTGTTGCTCATTGTCGTGTGTTCGCTGGAGCTCAAAAACTGCCTGGTCTGTTCCCTTTGTGACATACTTGAGTACATACTTGATGGAGTTTATGCTGTTGCAGAGTTCCCTGTTGATGTGGCAATTAAATTCCCGCAGTAGGAGTGGGTTGTCTGGGACGACCCACTGGTTGGTAACCTCTTGATTGATGCATTTGCTTCGCTGTAGCATCTTCATGTTGCCTGTGTGTCCGCGATCTTCCGGCTTGCAGCGTCGGTACTTGGGATAGCTGTCTATGCCTTGTTCTGTGCACTGAAGGAATTTCTTGGGAAAATGTTTGGTGCACTGCCGGTCCACTATACAGGGCGAGTTCATGTTGATTGCTCCGCAGGTGGCCGTGGATCATGTGGGACAGCACCAATTTGTGAAGCTGTGGGTTTGTCCTTGTCGGGAATCTCAGCCGCAAAGACCTAGTCAATCTCTTCCGGCCTGATTTTGTACTGTGGGTCTTGCCAGGTGAGGATGTGGGCGTGTGGTAGGCCTCGCTTCTGGTACTCGATGCTGTACAGCCAAGCATGCACCTTGCCAAAGGCAGCCTCCTTCACAATCAGTTCCATCAGCTTATTGTGCTTTTGGAGGACCACCCGTGCCACCATGTCTGGTCTGTCCTGTGCATGTTGACCTGGCAGGAGGTTGTCCACGATTTCTGGCCACTGCGGGTTACATGTCATGGTGATCCCCGGCACATCCTTCGGACATATGCCATGGCGTCACTCTGTCTCTCACGCATGTAGCATGGACCGCCAGTGTAGGTGGCCGGAAGCACTACTCTTTGGCTGACTTGCCGAGGGTCGCCATCAATAGCCAGGATAGAGTCTCTTAGGCTGATGTAGCTGTCTGCTCTGAGAGCCTTTTGTTCACGGCACAAGAACTGAAGTCTCTCAGTCTCAATCTTAGAGTAGGCATCTACCAGGTATTATTGGAAGAGGTGCACACCTTGCAGAAGGGGGCTGCCGATGCAGTGAAACACCTGGCCTTGAATCTTGGGTTCCATCCCTGCACAGAGGCATCCTTGTGGCCGAAGTTGGTCATTGAGAAGCAGCCATTGTACTCGCGGATATTGGACAGGAAGGTCTTGCTCATGGGGCTCTCTACTGAAAAGAGCTCTTGAAGGATTTGAGGGAGTGGAGGGAATAGCTGCAGGATAACCTTGCCTCCTGAGCAGCAAATGCCAGGCCTTTCTGCCTTGAATTTTTTTGCACCACAGTGGCAGCAGAGCTTGTCCATTGGCCCAATGTTTGCTTTAACATGGAGATCATTTGGGTCACAAGTCAGTGCTGGCCTATTGGCAGCATTGCGCTCTCTTTGTCGAGTGTTTCGAATACGCTGATCTTCAAGACGGCTAGCGTTCGCTTCAGCAGACTCGGTTGCTCGGGTCAATACAGTGCGTGCATGCTGATCTTCAAGATGACGAGCTTTGCTTTCCGGAAACTCGGCTGCTCGGGCAGATTCATTGCGTTTTTCATTTTGGAGAAGACGCAGTGTTTTCAAATCTTCTGTCTCTGTCATTCGGGCCCTCTTCTTGGCATCGGCTGCAGCAGAATTACGTCCTAATCGTTCTTTATGGGGCATATTTGCTTACTAACGAACGAATGGATCCAGGGGGTATCCAGGGAGCAATTGCAACCAACAGCCGCCGTGTTTCTTCGAGTAGGGCGGTCTTTCGGCATCTAAAGGGAATTGGGTAGAAGAAAGCTGTCATTTTTTTTTTTACCAAATAAACTGTATTGTGTATCGTTCAAAGATATGATTTACATTAGCACCAATTACACGACTGTGGACTATGGTCACATGTCATGGTGAAAACACCCATGGAAAATGTGAAAATTCTAGATATGATTTACAGCAGCATCAATTACATGACTGTGGACTGAATGGCCACTGGTGGAAACACTTCGGGAAAAGTTGATGTAAATATGCAATGGTGTGCTCTTGGGCAGTTATCCTTCGAATGTGCTGATTTGTAAATCCACGACCAATGAAGTACAGCTTATCTCTCAAAGTGTTCATCTCAAGCGTAATAAATGTCTCCAGGTTTTGGAGTGTGGCAACTGCATCATTTGTGTCCTTGTGAGATGCAGCTGTGGTCAGTTGATGTTTTACGACGGAAATTTTAGTCAGTAACTGCTGGTGAATACTGTCAGTTTGCATGCATGGGTCATGAAGTATCTGTTCTGGAGTCGGATTTGCAGCAGCTCGAGAGGAAATTGTGGGTGGAATCGGGCGTGCCATATTGTATATTCAAACCACTTACTTTCCAGACACGTTGGACACGTTGTATAGTACTTTCCAGACACGTTGGACACATTGTATATTCGGCACAGACAACACAAAATCGTCGCAGACAACACAAAAATTACTTGTATTCGTCACAGACAACACGCTATTGCTTTCGTGTCGTGACGCTGTCACTTTCACTTTTGTTTCCTTTGTTATGAACACAGTCCAGGTTGCTGGCACGCCTCTCTTTCTCACCACTGGGGGTGAAGTTGGATTTATAATTTACTTCGGCAGTCTGTGGGCGCTACACATGGTGAGCTCGAGCCCCCTGAGCCCCCTGGATCTGCCACTGACCTGTCCTATAACCTTTCCCGCATCATGCTGGTTTAGAAAATACATGGTTTGTCGGGTCTAGCTTGCAAACTGTGGGCGCTAGAGGGGGACATACAAACAAACTCTACTGCTTCATATATATATATATAGTTACGGTTGTGGAAATTTGCATTACACCATAAAGGGTCCTCAGGTGAGATATATCGGTAAGTTCATGTGTAGTTAGCCCAAACCCGTCGTATAGAGGGAATATATGTGATCCATTCAGGCTGCGACGCTTCAGTTAGCCGTTTTTCTTTTGCTGTAGTTAATTTGGTGCAAATACAACAACGAACATCGCCACCAGCAACATCTCAACAAGGACGCCATTCACTACACGACGCCACCTTCCACAACTACGCTACCACATCTTCGCCACTCGCCATTCAACGAGCAACGTGCAGGCACGTGCAAGAACAAAAACCAACAACACGAGTGGGGTTTTCCCGCCTAATTTCCCCGCATGATGCTTCCGCCTGAATCCCCCCCCCCACCACGCTTGGTGTGAGGGGAGGAGTGCGGCAGCTCACTCCTGATTGGTGGATGCATGGCGTGAGGCGGTCGGAGTGGGGGCACGCCCCCCTTCGAGAGCTTTCTGGAAGCATCTCAAAGGAAGGAACAGCCAAGAACGGGGCAGGCCGCGGGGCGGAGCGAAGGGCGGAGCCGGCCCCACCAAAAGGGTGGGCGTGAAGCGTCGTTGTTGGTTGGTTGTTCCCTTGTCCCAGTGGGGTGGCTTGAGGTCTCGCTCTCACTCTGACGCATGGAACTCGCCCCCGTCTGAAGTCGTTGTTGGGTCGTCGCCGAGCCGTGTCGTCGTGGTCGAATGTCTCTGCATCGGTGTGGAGCTCGTGGAACTCGCAGAGCCCGAGGAGCTCTTTCAAGTCGAGCTGTGTCGTCGTCGAGTCGGGTCGAGTCGGCATTGGAGGACGGCGAAGAAGACGGAGCTCGGAGTTGAGGTTGTGGGAGGAGGACTCGACGGCCGCACCAAGGGAAGTCCTTTCTTTTCTTTTGGGTTTTGTGTAAATGTGTGTGTGTGGCGCCAGTCTTGTAAAGTAGAACTGTGTAAGTCTTATTCGGTATTAACTCTGCGTCATTCTTGCTTTTGTTTCTTTTGTATTACTGCATGATTGTATGACAGTAATATACGTGCTTGTCTGAGTGTGAATAAAAGTGTGCTTGTCCAATTGTTCCCCGTTTCGCTGCGTCCTTTCCTTTGTTGAATCTCCATCTTGCATCACGTAAGGGATTAATATTGGGTTTTAAAACACCCGGTAATTAGTCGGAACCGTCAAGGCCGACGATAACTCCACTCGGTTATCCCTGTAATACGGAACAAACCGCTTAAGCGGTTCGTGTCCGGAGTCGGCCTGTGGCGTGGTCCTATCCCTCGGCAGATTACCCGCGCGGGTACTTAGGTATATCGACATTCAGCGATTCACCCTATTTCACGTGGGTAGACTGCAGACTGGGTGGTGGTGGGGTTAAACCCCCACCCGTGACTGGTTTCTGGCGGTAGTCCCAGGAGGGTCACGACTGAATTGTCCGTTCCGGCGGGCGAGGTGGCCGCCATTCGAGTCAAGCGGCCGATAATTCGTAACAATATATATATATATATATATATATATATATATATATATATTTAATATTGGTGGAGTTATACACGTACATGTTTTGAAACTGAGGCATATTCATGAGAGTACAATGCAGTCTTCGCAATGTTTCCTTTATAATATTTGGTAGTTTATTTATATGAGCACACAGTTCATGAGATTATGCTATATCTTGCAAATCAATTGTGCATGTCCCTTTGTTGTTTGACATGTTAGTGATGAGGGCAAGTCTACGATAGTCCTATTATTAACCAGGTAAGGCCTTCCATGGTAATATTACAGGTTTTCAATGAATTGTAATGTTCGGTTCAAGAACACAGTCCACTACAGTGGCAAAGGGCAGTGCACTGAAGTGCTGCCTTGACACATTTGCACTGTCCTCTGCACCCCTTTTTGCATAAACAGCGTACAAGTTCTCGACAGGCCTGGGTCACTTCTGGCAGTGTGGTCCAGTGAACTTCCCATCCACCTGTGTCCTCCTTCTTCCACCCCCCAGTCACCTGGGGATTGCAGTTCCAGGACTGCAACCATCATCTGTCCCCAGCAGTGACCAGCTTGGTAGGAAGCCCTCTTTGTCTGCTGAATCAGTGCTGCTTGTATTGGAGGGAGTCCTTCAATGTCTCTGCCTTTCTGGGTGAACAGCTGATTGCGTGCCTGATTGACTAATTCCAGGCTGCTAGTGCGGTCAAAGAGCAATACCACGAATCGCTCCAGAGACTCCATCCAGTTGTGTATGGTGTCTGGGGTGGCAGCCAAGGCACAGAAGGCTCTAGTGACGTCATCAAAGGTCATCCATATATCCCACGCCGTCTTCTTATCCTTGCCACAAAAAGATGACACCGTGTCACATCCAGTGAAGGCATGGAACATTGGTAAGGCTGTGCATCGATCCGGACCTAGTGCCCTCGCCATCGCATGAGCTGCT
Organism: Eptatretus burgeri; assembly: GCF_056783735.1. Lineage (NCBI taxonomy): Eukaryota > Metazoa > Chordata > Myxini > Myxiniformes > Myxinidae > Eptatretus > Eptatretus burgeri. The sequence continues at coordinate 105,235,238 of NC_140970.1, forward strand.
AAATACCGAAAACTCTTCCCAGCTCCAAAGGCAACCCACAGTTCAGTGATGTTGAGGCATTGGGCTGCTGTCACTGCCAGTACTAGCACATCTGTGTCAACTGTGTGTATTGACACATTGGTATACCCTTCATTCACAGCATCTTTTACATGCAGTAGGAGGCGGGTATCAGCCTTCTCATGAGTGCATGGTGCAAGACCGGATATATCTCGGGGCTGAGCACAGATGACTTCAGCATGATGAGTGCTGATTATTTGTTTGTCAGTGTCAAGGGCTGTCACACTAGTTGCCAGGAAGGAGAACAGCTCAGCCTTGTTGTCATCGATGCGCAGAAACTAAGGCCATTTTCCAGGAATGTCATTGGATGGATCAACGCGCCTGTGAACTCCCTTCCCTCTCTTGCTTCGTGTGTCGGCCTTCAGACTTTCAGAGAGGTATTCATCCCACACGATATCCACTCTTCTGACATGCTGCAGCTGAGACAGGATGTATGGTGAGAACACTTGCTGCGCGTAATCCAAAAATGTCTTAGCAGCACCGGGTTGTAGCATGTTCACGAGAGCAGCCCCATCAAGGATGATGTCCTGTACTGTGGGGTTGGATGCATTCTCGTGGGAAGGAACCAGGTCCTCCAAACAGCCCACCAAGTCTGACGTTGTACCAGTTCTCAGCTTACCCATTTGCGACAATGCTGGTGGGCATGCCTGGTTTTCATGCGCAAAGAAATTCTCCAGATCTCCATCACGTGTCTGTGATACAATGCACAGCCGAGAGAACAGGTAACAGTCATTCTTCAGGGATGAGAGCTGTTGTTGGGACCTGGACTTATCTCGGACTGGAGGTCGGCTGAATAGAGGGAGGTTGTTCCTCTTGATGGGATCTTTGATGGTGTCGTCTGGTTGACCAGGTGCTCGCTGACATAGGTGTCATACTGATCCTGTCCAAGTTTCTCAATCTTGTTCACAGTGTCGATGACTGCTACATCTGCAAGGTCTTTGGTATCCAGTACACCAAGTGTCTTGAGTGCCGCTATTTCGATATGAAGACCACCAAACATCACAATAAAGTGATCTTCGCCATGCGTCGCTGGCCAGCTCCACTGAATTTGTTTTGCCACTGTGTACAGTGGTTGATCCACAGTGATGATGGGTACCTGACCAGGATTTAGAATCTCCACTGCCTGCTTCACCACATCCATGGAATGGCGAATCATGGCGACAGATTTGGCCTGGTCATAGAAGAGAGAAAGTAGAGAAGTAAGCGTGACTCTGCTCTCTGGTATTGCATTTGGTGGTTGAAGGCTAGCGTGGTGTGCAGCCCACGAGATGGTTTCATCCCCTTGTAGGGTGTCAGTGGCCAGCACGGTCTTCATCTGCTCGAGCCACCTGTGAAACAAACAAGTGATGCTGTATTAGGTTGGTTGTAGTTTCATTAGCGTGATAGTAGTCATTGTGTTTTAAAACTGATAACTGGCACAATCATTGCTATACTATACTAGAGACTGTGATCTGCTGTAAACAATAAACTAGTAATACCAAGATGGAGAACTAAACGAGGTGACTAGATGGTCCGAGGCATTGGAATAAGTTGCCAAACGACATTTGCCAAATTGACAGTAGAGATATGTTCAAAAGACAATTAAAGAGTCATCTTTTAAAAACAGTATTTACAGTCATGAACTGATGGCATTAAAATTCGTTTTTAAATTTTAGTTTGTGACAATTCCATCATTATAGTAACTGAACTAGTATTTTATGTTCTGCGCTTTAGATTATTGTGTACAATATTATACAGCACATTTTAAATGTACATAATATTATACAGAACATTATAAATGTAACTAATAATATATACGATGGTAAAATGTAACATATACCTGTACTCTTTCCGCATGGCTTGAGGCATCAGCTGACAGTGATTCATTGGGTCCCTCAACCTTTGGTGCAGGAGGATCCTGTCTGATCAGAGCAACAGGGGACACATTGGTGTACGTGCCTGGAAGTTGAGCTGCCCTTTTCTTGGAACCTCTCTGAGTGTTGTCCAGATTGGTAGCAACATTCTGCTGAACCCCAGTGAAAGCATTGTCTGGATGTTGGAAGAGTGAGATCCCAGTTCCAAGGAATGAGTCATGTGCAGTAGTAGAACTGGGATTGTGGTCAATATTGTCCACTGCGGCAGTTGTAAACAGGCCACCCTTGAGTTGAGGAGGACAGACAGCTTTTTCGACCTCATAGTGATGGCAGATATTATTTTCAAGTTCTGTGGAGATGTCCAGCACCCTATCATATGAAATGCACAGTCCCAGGTCAAATAGGGTATCCACAAGGGCTCGTTTGTGGGTCTTCGTGTGGATCATGATGCCCAGGTAGATGGGTAATGGTGTCCCACGGTCTTGGCTGTGCCTCGTAGTCGGCCTACTTGTGGTGGCAATCTCCCTCTGGCATGCCAAACTGTTGTACATGAGTAGCTGTGAGAGGGTGAGGGCTGGTTGAGGGATAAATGCAGAGCTGGACTGGGTTGTGACGTTTGGCCCATATAACACCATGGAAAGTAGTGCCAAGAGTGATACTGGCACTGACTCCACCTCGCACTGGGCATCAAATGAACCACTGAATTGTTGCTTCATCTTGAACATGTCTCTCCTCACTATGTTAGCAGCTCTGGCTAGATGAACTGCATCATTGTTAGAATTGTGCTCACATGCTTTCCCTAATGCAGCACCAACATCCTCATTGCACACGAGAACCACAACACGACCTTGCTTGTGAGCGTCCATGTCTGGGAAGTAACCCAGTATTCTGTTCTTGAGTTTAGTGGAGTGTACACGCCCCGTCACGTGTGTCCCCAGTTGTTCCAGCCTGGTACTGTACATATTCACCAAGTCTGTTAGCTTGAACACCGGTGCAACCATATTGTCCATGCGCACTTCCTCAATTTTGGCGACAAGTCCAGCGAATGCAATTCCCTGGTTAACAGTGTCTACATTAGATTCTTGTGCCTTTGTGTCCCTCGCTTTATTGTACAGAGAGGCAAGACACTGAGCATGGTACTTAGCCTCTTGGGCAATGAGATCTCCAACACTGAGTTTGGATAGGAGGTGTTTGTCCTGGAGTTTGAGGGCACACTGCCTCACACGAACGTCAAGTTCGAATGTTGATGCATTACGCAAAGCATCTCTTGCTGCAGATTTGCCACAGAAGAAGCATGTCTCTGTTGAATGAGTTTCAATGCTCTGACGGGTGAACTTGTGGGTTTCTGGGTCATCATCGTGGTGTGTTCTCCTCTTTTCAGTTCTCTGAAGTTTTGTTTTGTTATACTGCAGTCTGCAGGAGTCATGCCTTTTGGCTTTGTGAACCCGGACTGCTGCCTCGATGCCCTGACCCTCATCCAGTTGTGACAGTTTTAGTGTTCTTGGCAGGCAACTGATCTTGTCGAATGCCACAAGATGCTCAGCTATGGTCCTGTATCCTGCCCCATCTGTGCCACGTGATGAATTATATGGACATGTCAGCATCTCATCTGTGTCTTCCTGACACAGAACACATTTGTTCCAGTCTGTGGTCAGGCACTGTTTACCTGATGAGCTCGGCTCATCAGGGTCCACCGCCTTGTATAGTTTGGCCATTGTCCCTAGGCACTATGCTACTTTAGAACAGTATCTACTAGTTATAATATGAGAACAGTATGTACTAGTTACACCACCACCGCTCTACCATAAGCTGAAATCTCCAGGAAAATATGTTGGCTGCCACCACAGTCACAGTCCAGGTCAACTGAAAGCATACAGATATACATGCAGATTATTATCATGATGTTCTGTGTGAATATGCAGCAAAAAAAAAAACATGAATACACATAAACATAATTATGAGGCCAGCACACAACTCATGGGCTGATTCTGAAATTCCGGAAAATGTGCAGAACTCCGCTAATATCTGATGGTTTTACTCTTATTTAATTCCCTCAATGCTAGATATATGTAGCTTGGTAGTTGCTAGCATGTTATAAATAGTACCACTGCATTCCTCATCCTTGAAAATGTACGATTAGCCACCAGAATCAATATCCTAGCTGGTCTAGAACCTGAGAAACTGGTAAAATAACAACCGGTGGTGGTCATTTTGGAAAATGGCCGCCATTTTGGCCACAGGACAATTGTGCGATGGCCCTATAGCTAAATATCTTCCTTAAGGCATGATTTAACAGTGTGCCAAAGTTCATGCTTGTATCATCAAAGGCACAATTCCCCCAAAATATTTCACTGACCTGCCGGACTAACATGGGGTATCAAATAAATAACACCACGACCTGTCAGGCACGTGAACGTCCCTGTCGGCAATGAGCGGTTACCTCACCATGGACGTCACGAGGAGCGTGTTCTATTATAATTAACTCCACATCACAGAACACTCCGTCTCCACGGCAACACGGACGCCAAACCTGTAATTAAATAATATTTCCGATGAACAGACTCGGTCAATATTCAATGTTGTTCCGATATCGCCGGCTAACCTTGACCAGGCCGCCGCAGCGACTTCCGCCTGACGTAAGCACGTTCCGGCCCACGCGAGGCCGTAAAAACGGATGACGTCACGTAATCAACAAGACGCTTTGCCTTTGTCGTGGTGACGATCGGGGGTGTTGACGTCACTGACATGGATGAGTCAGTTTTGTGTAATTTTTCCGAAATAGATTTTTGAAAATTGTAACTTTATCGAGTTCCTCAAGTCGTTTCGGCCTTCTGGTGAATTTATCAGATTTCTCCAAACATTCCGGACACTGTTTTTACTGGTCGAGACGCTCACTTTCAGCCTCAACACCATCGGTCTGGAGTGGAGGAGTTGTCCCTCTTCTTCTACTTCTTCTTCTTCTTCTTCTTCCCCAAACCACACATCACGTGATACATTTCCTCAGATGTTCGTTTTCTCCACCCATGACGTGTTTGATGTTTCACGGTTTCTGTTTTATCATCAGCGATACCAATGTGGACAAACCATGGACGGCGCTCTCATGTCTTCAAACACCGATTTGTTTGTTACCTCCCCGAAACACCCCCATCCTCACCACGTGGGAAATAACCCCCCCCCCAATCCTCACCATGTGGGAAATAACACCCCCATCCTCACCCTGTGGGAAATAACACCCCCATCCTCACCCCATGGGAAATAACACCCCTATCCTCACCACGTGGGAAATAACCCCCCCATCCTCACCACGTGGGAAATAACCCCCCATCCTCACCCCGTGGGAAATAACACCCCATCCTCACCCCATGGGAAATAACACCCCATCCTCACCCCATGGGAAATAACACCCCCATCCTCACCCCATGGGAAATAACACCCCCATCCTCACCACATGGGATATATCATTACAGTGCAATTAATACCCCCCCCCCCCCTCCCCTCCACCTGGGATATATCATTACAGTGTGATGTAATACCCCCCCCCATCCTCACCACATGGGATATATCATTACAGTGTAATGTAATACCCCCCTCCCCCATCCTCACCACATGGGATATATCATTACAGTGTGATGTAATACCCCCGCCCCCATCCTCACCACATGGGACATATCATTACAGTGTGATGTAATACCCCCCCCATCCTCACCACATGGGATATATCATTACAGTGTAATTAATACCCCCTCCCCCATCCTCACCACATGGGATATATCATTACAGTGTGATGTAATACCCCCGCCCCCCCCATCCTCACCACATGGGATATATCATTACAGTGTGATGTAATACCCCCCCATCCTCACCACATGGGATATATCATTACAGTGTGATGTAATACCCCCCCCCCCCAATCCTCATCACATGGGATATATCATTACAGTGTGATGTAATACCCCCCCATCCTCACCACATGGGATATATCATTACAGTGTGATGTAATACCCCCCCCCATCCTCACCACGTGGGATATATCATTACAGTGTGATGTAATTACCCCCCCACCCATCCTCACCACATGGGATATATCATTACAGTGTGATGTAATACCCTCCCCCCATCCTCACCACATGGGATATATCATTACAGTGCAATTAATACCCCCTCCCCCATCCTCACCACATGGGATATATCATTACAGTGTAATTAATACCCCTCCCCCATCCTCACCACATGGGATATATCATTACAGTGTGATGTAATACCCCCGCCCCCATCCTCACCACATGGGATATATCATTACAGTGTGATGTAATACCCCCCATCCTCACCACATGGGATATATCATTACAGTGTGATGTAATACCCCCCATCCTCACCACATGGGATATATCATTACAGTGTGATGTAATACCCCCCCCCAATCCTCACCACATGGGATATATCATTACAGTGTAAGTAATACCCCTCCCCCATCCTCACCACATGGGATATATCATTACAGTGTAATTAATACCCCCTCCCCATCCTCACCACATGGGATATATCATTGCAGTGTGATGTAGTACCCCCGCCCCCCCATCCTCACCCCATGGGAGATAGCATTACAGTCTGATGTAATACCCCCCCAGCCTCACCACATGGGATATATCGTTACAGTGTGATGTAATCCCGCCCCCCATCCTCACCACATGGGATATATCATTACAGTGTAATGTAATACCCCCTCCCCCATCCTCACCACATGGGATATATCATTACAGTGTGATGTAATACCCCCGCCCCCATCCTCACCACATGGGATATATCATTACAGTGTGATGTAATACCCCCCATCCTCACCACATGGGATATATCATTACAGTGTGATGTAATACCCCCCATCCTCACCACATAGGATATATCATAACAGTGTGATGTAATACCCCCCCCCATCCTCACCACATGGGATATATCATTACAGTGTGATGTAATACCCCCCCCCATCCTCACCACATGGGATATATCATTACAGTGTGATGTAATACCCCCCCTCAATCCTCACCATGTGGGAAATAACACCCCCATCCTCACCCTGTGGGAAATAACACCCCCATCCTCACCCCATGGGAAATAACACCCCCATCCTCACTACGTGGGAAATAACCCCCCATCCTCACCACGTGGGAAATAACCCCCCCATCCTCACCACGTGGGAAATAACACCCCCATCCTCACCCCATGGGAAATAACACCCCCATCCTCACCACGTGGGAAATATCATTACAGTGTGATGTAATACCCCCCCCCATCCTCACCACATGGGATATATCATTACAGTGTGATGTAATACCCCCCTCAATCCTCACCATGTGGGAAATAACACCCCATCCTCACCCTGTGGGAAATAACACCCCATCCTCACCCCATGGGAAATAACACCCCCATCCTCACTACGTGGGAAATAACCCCCATCCTCACCACGTGGGAAATAACCCCCCATCCTCACCCCGTGGGAAATAACACCCCATCCTCACCCCATGGGAAATAACACCCCATCCTCACCACGTGGGAAATAACCCCTATCCTCCCCACATGGGAAATAACCCCCCCCATCCTCACCACGTGGGATATATCATTACAGTGTGATGTAATACCCCCCCCCCCCCAATCCTCACCACATGGGATATATCATTAGTGTAATGTAATACCCCCCCCCCATCCTCACCACATGGGATATATCATTACAGTGTGATGTAACACTCCCCCCCCCATCCTCACCACGTGGGATATCTGACCGATGTGAGTGCTGCTGTTCATTGAGCCATGCCCGGTGATTATCAGGTGAGGAACCAAAGCAACAAACTAATTAACCTTCATTAAGAAGAATTGTGTTCTCAAAGAGACCAATTATAATTGTATTTAAAATTCCTTTATTTGAACAAAGGAGTAAATCAGTGAATCGGGTTTACAGGCAAAGATCACACCTCATGACATATACATTAAAGTGAGTCCTATATGATTATTCATATTAATTGCTTTATTCTCTTATTATCATAACTAGAACAAATAAATTTAAATGAAATCCGTGGATTGTTCAGAACAAGTTCGGTTAATACATTCGAACCAGATGATATTTTATTGGGGACCGTCTATTTATTATGTACGGAAATATGGCAAAAATATATTTATCTTGTGCTGTAAATAATTGTGTGAATTTGGTTTGGAAAATCCTTTTCTCAACGAATCCATGGTAAAAACACACCTGTGTGTAAACTGGTAAAACACACCTGTGTGTAACCTGGTAAAAACACACCTGTGTGTAAACTGGTAAAAACACACCTGAGTGTAAACTGGTAAAAACACACCTGTGTGTAAACTGGTAAAACACACCTGTGTGTAACCTGGTAAAAACACACCTGTGTGTAAACTGGTAAAAACACACCTGAGTGTAAACTGGTAAAAACACACCTGTGTGTAAACTGGTAAAACACACCTGTGTGTAACCTGGTAAAAACACACCTGTGTGTAAACTGGTAAAAACACACCTGAGTGTAAACTGGTAAAAACACACCTGAGTGTAAACTGGTAAAAACACACCTGTGTGTAACCTGGTAAAAACACACCTGTGTGTAAACTGGTAAAAACACACCTGTGTGTAACCTGGTAAAAACACACCTGTGTGTAAACTGGTAAAAACACACCTGAGTGTAAACTGGTAAAAACACACCTGAATGTAACCTGGTAAAAACACACCTGTGTGTAAACTGGTAAAAACACACCTGTGTGTAACCTGGTAAAAACACACCTGTGTGTAAACTGGTAAAAACACACCTGAGTGTAAACTGGTAAAAACACACCTGAGTGTAAACTGGTAAAAACACACCTGTGTGTAACCTGGTAAAAACACACCTGTGTGTAAACTGGTAAAAACACACCTGAGTGTAAACTGGTAAAAACACACCTGAGTGTAACCTGGTAAAAACACACCTGTGTGTAAACTGGTAAAAACACACCTGTGTGTAACCTGGTAAAAACACACCTGTGTGTAAACTGGTAAAAACACACCTGAGTGTAAACTGGTAAAAACACACCTGAGTGTAAACTGGTAAAAACACACCTGTGTGTAACCTGGTAAAAACACACCTGTGTGTAAACTGGTAAAAACACACCTGTGTGTAACCTGGTAAAAACACACCTGTGTGTAAACTGGTAAAAACACACCTGAGTGTAAACTGGTAAAAACACACCTGTGTGTAAACTGGTAAAAACACACCGGTGTGTGTGTGTGTGTGTGTGTGTGTGTGTGTGTGTGTGTGTGTGTGTGTGTGTGTGTGTGTGTGTGTGTATATATGTGTGTGTGTGTGTATATATATATGTGTGTGTGTGTGTATATATGTGTGTGTGTGTGTGTATATGTGTGTGTGTATCTATATATACATATATATATATATATATATATATATATATATATATATATATATATATATATATATATATATATATATATATCGACAGTTCCTCCCCCCCCTTTCAAATTTTCATCTTTTCTTCCCTTATAACCTGGAATTAAATTACATTGTCAGACTTTTCCACCTTTATTTACATGTCGTAACTCACAACTTCCAAGTGAAAAACAAATTATACAAATTACAAAAAATTAATTAATAAATACAAAACTAGAATATCTTGGTTGGATAAGTGTTCACCCCCCCCCTCCCCAAAGTTAATACTTGGTGGAAGCACGTTTTACAGCAATTACAGCTGTGAGTCTGTTGGGATAGGCCTCTCAACTTTGCACACCTTGATTGGGCAATACTTGCCCATTCTTCTGCACAAAAGTGTTCAAGCACAGTCAAGTTACGTGGGGAGCGTTGATGGACAGGAATCTTCAAGTCATTGTACAGATTTACGATTTGATTTAGGTCGGGGCTCTGACTGGGCCACTCAAGGACATTTATCTTTTGGTTCCTTAACTACTCCAGCGGAGCTTTGGCTGTGTGCTTCAGGTCGTTGTCATGCTGAAAGGTGAACTTCCATCCCAATTTCAGCTTTCTTGTTGAGAGCAGCAGGTTTTCCTCTGAGATTTTTCTGCATTTTGCTCCATCCATTTTCCCTTCTATCCTCCTCAACCAGCGCTCTCCCTTGTTATACATTGTGTGTTTGCTCTTAAACAAACCTCGATATTGTAGATGAAAATAAATAAATAAATCCAGAGAAGTGCCCCAGTCCCTGTTGATGAGAGACATCCCCATAACATGATGCTGCCATCTCCATGCTTCATAGTATGGACGGTGTTCTTTGGGTGATGTGCTGTGCTGGTTTTGTGCCAAACGTAACATTTTACATTCAGGCCAAAAAGTTCCATTTTGGTTTCATCTGACCGGAAAACTTTTGCCACATGGCTTCAGAATCTCTGGGGTTTTTTTTGCATACCTCAAACGGGACTCAAGGTGGGATTTTTGAGTAACGGCTTCCTTCTTGCCACTCTACCATACAGGCCAAACTTATGGAGTGCTTGGGATGTTGTTGTCACGTGCACACAGTGACCAGTCTTTGCTATAAAGGCCTGAAGCTCTTTCAAAGTTGTCATTGGCCTCTTGGTGGCCTCTTTGATCAGTCTCCTCCTTGGTCATCCAGTTTGGAGGGGCAGCCTGATCGAGGCAGGGTCTTCATGGTACCATACACCTTCCACTTCTTAATGATTGTCTTGACTGTTCTCCAAGGGATATTCAAGGCCTTTGAAATATTTTTATACCCATCCCCTGATCTGTGTCTTTCCACAACTTTATCCCGGAGATCATTTGAAAGCTCCTTGGTGCTCATGGTTGAGTCTTTCTTATGAAATGCATTACCCAGCAGAGGAATCCAACAGGATCAGCTGATTTTATTCTGAAATAATCAGAATCACTACAGTTTAACACAAGTGGAGGCTAATTAACTTGGTGTGTGATTTTGAAGGAGATTGGTTACACCTGAGCTAATTTACGATTGTTATTATAAGGGGGGTGGACACAGATCCAACCAAGATATTCTAGTTTTGTATTTATTAATTAATTTCCTGTAATTTGTATAATTCGTTTTTCACTTGGAAGTTGTGAGTTACGACATGTAAATAAAGGTGGAAAAGTCTGATTTAATGTTATTTAATTCCAGGTTATAAGGGAAGAAAAAGTGTAAATTTGAAAGGGGGTGGAGACTTTCTATAGGTACTGTATGTATGTAATATATACAATATATATTGAAACATGTGGAGTGTGACACGAGCATCCATTGGACATCGTCCTACACCAAAGTGTCACCTCCAACCCAGAGGCCTCGGCTCGACATCGTAACAGAGCCGCCTCTCCAGACAAATGTGGTCATCATTGGTTAGATATTTATCGGTATGCTGTCCTGATGAGGGCAAATAAGCCCGAAATCCGGATTGGCGGCTCCATTTGATGTTTAACTGATGTTGACCGCGTAGTCTTTGTCTGTGTGACAGAGTTGCTGGGCGGAGGCCTCTGGGTTGGAGGTGACGCTTTGTTGTCGGATTATGTCCAATGGAGATCGGGGAAGTGCTCGTCACACTCCACATATGTCGATTTACCCACCAATCACATCACATGCCTTCTGGTTGAATGGTTTGCATGAGTCGGAACAATCGTCTGGGTAGCAGACGGATGGTTGTTCTTTGCGGATTATGTGGTTTTACTGTGTGAGACATAATTTGCAGTGATTCTCACCATGACAATCAGGAGGTGCGTCTGAATATACATATATATTAGTTATTGGTTCGTAATTAGCACACAGCGCAAAGCTACAATGTTATGAAATTGTTTCAGTTTACAATCGGACATACTATATCGTAATCAGGTCCAATAAACCACTTCATAGATTCAAATAAGAGCAAAGTCTGTCATTACAAGATCCAGATTGATCATGAAACATGACAAGACCTTTTCACATTCTCATGATGTGGATTGTGTTAATAAAATGCAGTCAAAGCTCGAATGTTAAATTATTCCTTCATTGCTCAATGCCAATTACAAAAGTCTGCATCACACCAAGGGGACGAGCAAGTACGTCAGTACTACCTTAAATACCCACATGTTGTGTATAAACATCAGGTTCAATAACAATATAACGAAATGATACAATATACATATTGAAGATCGAAAATCTCAGGAATCAATAGTAAAAGTAAAATACCTGGTAATATCTTAATCAAACCGAGCCTGGTTGGTTGCATCAAGATTGAGGGACCGAATCATTTCACTTCGTTTGGTCATATTTGCCGACAGATTTATTACCTGCACAGCCAAAGGTGGAAGGAGGTTATGTTTTCACCCCTGTTTGTTTGTTTATCTGTCAGCAGGATACCTAAAATAGTTGTGGATGCATTCAGACAAAACTTGGTGGGACAGGACGGGTTCGTGACAAGGACGAATTGATTCGATTTTGGAGAAGATCAGAATTCGGATCCGAGAACTTTTAAGGTGATTTTTCACCATTGAGCGATCGAGCTTAAACTGATATTTAACACCTTAGCTCAAAATGTTAATGTACGAATTTGGACAAAACTTGGTGGATGAGTTGGTTAGGTGACAAGAACAAGCAGATTCGATTTTGGTTCAGGTCCGAATCCAGATTCGGCCTATCAGTGGGATACAAAACGTCAAGTAATCAGCCTCACGGAGTTATGCGTTCTACCAAGTGCCATTCGAGTTTTAAACAACTTTATCACGAATACACAGGTCCCTTGCCAGAAAAAAAATCAATGTCTATTGTCGTAAAAACAAACGATTTTACCAATCTGTGATGCAAACGCAGTTGGATGGAGTACGTGCAGGAATATTTGGTAGGCACCATATAAAACACAGAAGACAGTGCTGGTATGCGTCGTAAGAGGATTAGTGCCAAGAGCAGAATGGAACACATTTACTGCACTGGAGGAAGATGGAGTCACACACCATATGTCCACAACCACCCGTGCCTGGAAGAGACCGAGTGGGACACAGCTTCTTCACCGGGCACGACAGAGTCCTGACGTGAATGTCATCGAACGATTCTGAGAACATGGAGCGAAAGCTGCAGAAAAGCCAACCTCGACCAAGTAATAAGAAAAAGGTTCTCCAAAAAGTACTCGACATTTGGCAAAACGTCGATCAGACTGAATATCATCGATTTAAGCACTGCCGGATGCCAAAGGACATGCCACCGCATACTACGATATGGAGTCCATTTGGATTGAGTTTCCATCACAGTTTGTTACAGTAAAACTTGTTTACAATGAAGTGTTCATTTTATTCTTGCAGGGCACAGTGTATTGAAAAATATAATTTTCTCATGAGATATACAAGAAAGAATATCTCCTTACGACATATAATAATATAAAACATGCATTGACATTTTGTACACTATCATGAGCATCTCATAAGTAGAATTTCTTGTATGGCCCTCATACCAAGGGTACTAGGACAGTGCATCCAAATTTGTAATTAATTATCCTCACCTGCTGCAGGTATTTATTTTTTCCACAATGAAAAGTAGTATGTGCTTTATAAAGGTGTCTTGCTGTGACATTTTGGACAGCTCTGCTTTATTGTGTTGATGCAATACCACATTTAGGGTGATAACATCTCCACGAGGATGACAACACACCTTGCTATACGGCTGTGCCATGAATTAGACGGAAGAATGGCCAGCTCACAGGCAGAACTTAAATCCAACTAGACAGTTCATAGAACATGTGACCCCACGTTGTCTTGAGGAAACAAGGACATGGTCAGGGTCTGCAAGCAGCAAATTTGATTGGTCATGATGATCGATTTTGGTTCAGGTTCGAATCCAGATCCGGCATATCAGTGGGATGCAAAACGTAAAGTAATCAGCCATAGGTCAAAAACTTGTGGATGTTATTCAGGCGAAACTTGGTGGATGAGTTGGTTAGGTCCTCGCACTGCGTGTCGATAGCCTTCCTCGATGAGTGACGAATTTGAGCCCTTACCAGAGGTGTTTGTGCAACCGGATGCTGCACATGGAGGGGCATTGTCATTTTTGAGGAAAATCGCCCAAAATTGCAGAGGAATTGATGAAAGCAAAGATTTCAGGAAAGAAACTTCAATCAACTGTATTAGAAGTATCGGCAATCCAAGATGGCCACCAGAGCACTTCAAATTGGCTTCACTCATGGTAATAAATATATACGGCGCATCACGCCTCCAGATTTAGTACAAGACCTCCGTAATTGCTGGACTCAACGCCGCCACATGCTGTACAGTGCTGTGTTTTTATCTTTGTGCACTGTGTGCTGTGTCACTGTACCATGGTAATCGTGGAACAACGAATGGTAAAGGAAGTGGTAACGAAAAGGGTGAACCTGCACGTAAGCAACAATGTGATCGTGTGACTCGATGTCAAATTGGACATAGTCAAATGAAATAAGAACGGTGAACGACCGACCAGCCGATATCACTCGCTATCTTGGTTCGCCACCATCGACTGTTCAAGGTGTTTTAAAGAATGCCGACGTCAACGAAGTCGTCTGATAACTTGTCAATGAAGCGAGGTGATGGGGAAAAAATGGAGAGGACACTCTTCACCTGGTTCGATGACCTCAACAAAAAGACCCCAATTAGCCTTGGTCTCATACAGAAGAAGGCCGTTAGCTTATTCGAAGACATCAGGGAGGGGGAAGAAAGAGAGAGAGAGATATCATAGACCACCAAAGAAGAAAAACTTAGTGCGAGTCACGGATGTTGTTTCTCCCGATTTCAGTCACGGCATGGACTCAAGAACATCCGAGTGTTGTGCAAAAGAGCAAGTTCCGATGCTGACACAGCCGATGCCGATGTGTTTCCCAGTACGTTTAAGGCAATTATCAAAGGCGGTGGCTATGATCCATCCCCTGCACGTACTCAATGTAGACCAAATCAGCCACCTTTTCAAGATGTAAGACCGCTAAATTATCATTATAAAATAGTTTAAAGTTATGGTAAGTAAGATAAAAAGGTGTTTGGGTTAAAAAAATTTTTTTGTGCATTTCATATGGATTTTTTGATCGCTAGGCCAATTGAGTGGTGGTGTACAAGACGGAAACTAAGTGTTGGAACGCATCCCCCTCCCCCCCCTTAATTACATTAATTCTAATGAGGGACAAATTCTCGCAATCCGTCGTTTCATTGCAAGTCTAACTTTTCCAGGAACATATTATCTTGGATGTATAACGAGGACCCCCTGTACCGATAAAACGGAAGGGCTTTAAAAGTGCTAAAAGGCGATTTGTGTTCCACGGAGTTCAAGCAGATTATTCAATTAAAATAAAATAAAGATTTTAAAGGTTGTAGAAAAAAAAAATTCTGGAAGTTTACCACCGTTGATGCAGCATCTGATACACCATCCTATTTAAAACATTACGTTAGTTCTTTGTGCCTGTTGTTTGTGTCCTTTATGACGTCCTTAAAAACAGTAAGTTTCCTGTTTGGAATGATTTTCAATTTCCTTTGATTGCCAGACAGGCAGACAGAGTTAGAATATTGTCACTCCTATCTGAGTATGTGCGATCGGGACGAATTCAGAGCCAGAGTACTATTACACTACAGGTTTGTTTTCAAATTTGTGTTCAATTTCAATTAAGCTGTTCCTCGATCATAAACTGACGTTTGTAGATGGACAGACAGACAGACAGACAGACGGACAGACATAGGTTGCTTAACCAATTGCTTAACCTGGCATTTTGCTTCATATGCGTGGGGTAATCAAAACTTTGAGACATCTTGTAATGCCACCTGAGCGTCACAGTCAGCAGTGTGTAATCTACCAGTAAACTTACACCTTCTCTGAATGAGGAATGATGGAAGATATCAGGAATACCATCACAACATTTGGTACAAAGTGTAATTAAGCGGTTATGAATGTGTGACCCCATACATTTCATTACTCCCACTACTTTTAGTAACAATTGTACAAACTTACTCGTTTGTCAAAATAACTTTCTCCCTTGCTTAATGTAAATTTATTTATTTCTTTGTTGTTCCATCACTCACTCTTCCCGATATATTCTACTTATTTTCTAATTATTTATCCTACGGTATTAAAAGAAGGGAATTTTCTGTATGTGTGTATGGATGTAAATCTGATCATTATATAATAGAAAATGGCTGGGACAATCTGGGGAGACGCCTTGCAATTTTCACCTGCACACGTGGAATAGTGCAAGTGGTTTAACCACTGATCCTGACCTTAAGGGGGGGGGGGGCTATCGACACCATATTTCACTCTCAGGGGGAGAGAGTATTACTGGTATTGTCAAATATTCATATGTATATGCATCTTCATTTGGTTGTCACTAACTAGTCGTCTACTTTAAAAAAATACTTTTCATCTTTTCTTTGTTCTCTTACTCACCAGCCCTCTTCTGCTTTTCCCTGTATCCCAATCTTTCAATACATCAGCAAAGAGTAGGCCATTGTGTGCTGGTACATAAATTCCTACCCTGATCTATGAGGGTGGCTTGCATGATAGGCTGGTGTAGTCATACCCACAAAAATGCTTCAACTGACAGCTAGATGCTGCATATGCAACAGGAAGAACAATGCTCTCAGCTGTGGTACCCTGGAGCAAAGTGTGGGGGGTAACAAGCATAGCCAGCATAGAAGGGAGTTAGAGAGGGTAAGGGTGCAAGAGTCAAGGGAACGGAAACATGGGGCGAAGGAGCATGACCAGAGGTTGGGTAAACACCAAAAGGGGCTGTGAGGGGTCTGCGTGTATAAGGGTGAAATCTCGAAAGAGCGAGGGGTGAGGATTGACGGCAGTGAGGATGGGAAAAAGTAATAGGAGGTGGAGCGATATGAAAATGGGGGTATCCTGATTCTGTTGTAAATGGCTGAGATTCAGGATTGAAGTAGGCTTGGGATAAAGCTGGAGCTGGGGCAAATCGAGGTAGGGGGTTTGGTATGGCAGAGGGAGCAGAGGGAGGTGGGTATGGGGCAAGAAGCAGTGTAGAATGGGAAAGTCGAGGTGATGGGAAGAGACATGGTGCAAGACGAGAAGGGGGTTTAAAGCAGGCAGCGCAGGGATCAGAAGGAAAACTGTATAGGCCTGGAGGGGTGACAAAGCGAGGACAGGCTTTGTAGGCTTCGGAGGCAGTTACATGAGTGAAGGCTTTATAGGCCTCAGATGGGACAGTAAAGTGAGAGAAAACTTTGTAGGCATCTGATGGGACGGATATGTGAGATCTTTCTTTGAAAGTCGGTGAGTTCGAATTTGAGAGAGGGGTTTCAAACTCTTTGGGATTGCTTGCATCAGTAGGCCGAAAGGACTTGTTGACTGGAGACTGAATGGTTTGCACCTGGGGAGATTTAGGGGGGGATGGAGAATGATAGGATAAGGGAGGGGGAATCTTGTTGGCTTTAGATGCATCCACCAAGTGTCGAGGCTTGGTTCGAGGCGTAGGCGAACGTTCATGAAGTTCAGATGCAATGACCAAGTGTTGAGGCTTGGTTTGATGGGAAAGTGAATGTTGATGAAGTTGCTGCGCAACATTGTGAGCCTGAAACAGGTTGGTTACGAGTTGGGGTTTAGTTTTAGGAGAAGGGGAATGAGGAGGGTGGGGTTGCAGTGTGGTAGTAATGTTTTTAAAGATCTTTGAGGGTGTAGAAGACCAGACATGAGGAATAATTGCAGTTGACGTCGTCTTTGAGTGTCCAGGTTGCTGTGGCCGAGGATTTATGGCCGGTTCAGTCTTGTCATGGCGACCGATCTGTGAGCAGGTCCGGGCCAGAAGCACCAGGGGGCTCTTTGTAACATCCAACTGCAATGCAAAAGTACAGAATCAATGTACATTATACAGCAGGAACTGAATAACATAAAAAAAAACGTGAACGGCACATGGTGGAGCTCATAAAGTAGTTTTGCCTCACACACTCATTCTGAACAGAAATACCATCATGAACTGAACACACTACTATTATGGTCCATATTTACTGTATCATTCATGCACACTATTATGTCACATCTATTGCCATTATCTGTAGCTTTATTGATTGATTATTATATTTAAACGACCACTTTTGAGCACAATAACGATAAGGAAACATGGAAATCCAACACAGGTGGAGGCCATTCAGCCCATCATGCCTGCACGAACACCACACTAATTCATCCACACGAGATCCAAGGAAGAAAATGCAAAAAAATGTTTTCAATTAATGAAATTTAAAATAAAAAAAATTGGGGGGGGGGGTTGTTGTAGTTTTTGTATTTTTTATTTTATTATTTTCTTCCCCTTGGGGAGGGGGAATGGGTTTGCTTAAAAACACACAACATCAACCACACAACTCCCCTTGACAAGACCCCCACCAACAGCACTCCGTACACATGCACACAATCACCCATCAATGCTCAAATTACCTAAAAGTCTTATCAACATCCCCATACCCCTCTATCTCCATCACTTCCAGGTACCTATCTAATTCTAATTTAAACTTATCCACTGTTTCTGCTGCCACTACCTTTCCAGGGAGACAATTCCATGCATTAACTACTCTCTGAGTGAAAGTCCCCGACCTCACTACCGTCTTAACTCTCCTCTTCTTCACTCTCAGGCTATCACCCCTGGTCCTATCACTGTCTACTCTGTTGAATAATTCATCTGCACTTATTTTATCTCTACCTTTCATTATCTTAAACATCTCCATCACATCTCCTCATTACCACTTCCTTTCTAGTGTATAAAGCCCTGTCTCCTTCAGCGGCGCATAGCTGAGTCCAGCGAATCAATCTAGTAGCCCTGCACTGAACCTTCTCTGAGGCAGGTTTGTCCTTCAGGAACTGTAGTGACCAAAACTGCACACAATATTCTAGATGTGGCCCTCACTAAATTCCTGTACAATGTAAACACCACCTCTTTTGATTTATAAATGTCCCCCTCTGAATACAACCTAAAATCATATTTGCTTTACTTATAGCTGCCTGGCACTGTCTACCTGCTTACCTGCCGGAGCACAGCCTGGTGTTGGCTTCGTGGTTAGGGTGGCGGCTTGGGATCCGAGGGTCCGGAATGCAAGCCTCGTTGGCCGCTGAATTAATACACCAGGGGGTTGACTCAGCCTATCATCCTTCTGAGGTCGGTGAAATGAGTAGCAGTGTGTGCTGGTGGAGGGGCACTGTATCAGCGACACAGTCGCGATTCCAAGAAATTATAGCTACCCCAGTAGCTGAGTTTCCATACGCAAGAAGAAGAAGACCTCCCATATCTATTACCACCCCGAGATCCTTCTCCTGTGTGACACGCTCCAAAATTACGCCTAATACATCATGTAATCTCTATTTTCATTGTTCTTTCCCATCCCCAACACCTTACACTTGCTCAGGTTAAATTACATCTGCCAATCTTTTGCCCAATCTATACAAGTATCAATACTTTCCTGAATCTTATCACCACCCCCTCTGCTATCCACCTCACCTCCAAGCTTTGTGTCATCTGCAAATTTGGAAAGCTTCCTCTTTACCCCATTATCCAAATCAATAATGTAAATAATGAACAGTAATGGTCCGAGTACTGATCCCTGAGGTACTCCGCAACTTACATCCTCCCAGCAAGACATCTTCCCACTCACAGCCACTCTTTGCTTCCCATCACTAAGCTAGTTTGCAATCCAATTGGCTCCCTGACCAGCCACTCCACAAGCCCTCACTTTGGCTAACAACCTCCGATGTGGTACCTTACAAATACCTTCTTAAAGTCCAGATATACTATGTCCATGACCTTTCCCTCATCCACCCAGACACTGTTTCATAGAACTCTAAAAGATTTGTTAAACAGGAACTACCTTTGGTAAACCCATGTTGACTACCTTTAATTAGTTTGTATTTGTTTAAACTAGTGCGGGCCGGTAGGGGCGTGCCCGTATGTGCAGCTTCGTGCCTGCAGTATCAGGTCCCCAGCATCAATTGTGACGTCATATCAAACGAAGAAGAAGAATTGTGACGCCCCCTCTCTCTCGCCCCCCCTCTCTCCCCCCTCAAACACACAGACATTAATATTAACATTAAGACACAGACATTAATATCAAACCTTGAAAAGGCACATCTGCGGGTCCCCAGCAATATTCCTGGCAAGTTTCAATCGTGCAAAAGAAATAATAAAAAAATAAATAAACATTAATTGTGACATTATTCGTGACGTCATAGCACCGTGTCCTGTCATTGGTCGAAGATAAATGGCCGTAACTTGGGAACTGCTCGTCCGATTGATATCAAACCTTGAAAAGGCACATCTGCGGGGCCCCGGCAATATTCCTGGCAAGTTTCAATCAGATCGGACCATCAATCATGCAAAAAAAAAACAAATAATAATAAATAAATAAATAAATAAACATTAATTGTGACGTCATTTGTGATGTCATAGCACCGTGTCTTGTCATTGGTCGACAGATAAATGGCCGTAACTTGGGAACCGCTTGTCCGATCAATATCAAACCTCGAAAAGGCACATCCGCGGGTCCCCGGCAATATTTCTGGCAAGTTTCAATCCGATCGGACCGCGGTCGTCGAGAAACTGCGGTCGCACACACACACACACACACACACACACACACACACACACACACACACACACACACACACACACACACACACACACACACACACACACACAGCTGGAATTATAGATAGATGGTTCCTCATCTGGTCCTTAATTAATGTCTCCAACACCTTCCCCACAACTGAAGTCAAACTAACAGGTCTATAGTTTCCCAATTCTGGATCCTTTCTTCAATAATGGTGTTACATTTGCAACTTTCCAATCCTCTGCTACCTGCCCTCACTCCAGTGAACGATTGAAAATATCCGTTAACATCTCGCTTACCTGCTCAGCCACCTCCATCAAAACTCTTGGGTACATATTATCTGTACCTGGAGCCTTATCTTCTCTTAGATTTCCCAGCTGTTCCTTTACTTCCTCCACTCCAACCTGGATCTTCTGTGAAAGCCCTTCCTCACCTCCTTGATAGATACCCTCAGCTATTGGCAATTCTCCTGACTGTTGTTGTGTAAAAGTTGAAATAAAATACCTGTTGAATAAGCCTACAATCTCACTTTCATCACCAACCACTCTCCCGGTGCTATTCCTCAATGGGCCCACACTGGTCCAAGCCTGTTCTTTTCCCCTGATATGCTTAAAGAAAGCCTTGCTATTATGTTTAATATTCTTTTGTGTAATAATAGGATAAATTCTGGAAATGAAAATGAATATAAAAAAACAGATTCAAACGAAATTCCCCATGGCTAGTCAATCATATGTATGAAGTTTCGCATCGATCTGTAAGTGGTTCTGAAGAAGATTTTAAAAAGATTTTTTTATTTTCAATCCAATATGGCCACCACACCACGTGACTGATGATGTCGTAAATTTAATTCTTTACTCACTTCGGGTCATAGATCAGATATATGAAGTTTCATATTTTTCGGATAAGGATTTCGGTTCAATCAGTCATGGCTGGAATACCAGTCATACTTCACCGATGACGATCATCGTTATCACCCTAAATACCCTATGGGGAGTTGATGACATGTGCCAAGTTTCAATATTTTTTCGTTGAGCGGTTTCGGAGAAAATGATGTCCAAATTTAACAGCTCCGGAATAAGAAACCGGGCACAATCAGAAATCAACAAACCAGATATCAAAAGAAGGAAACTTCACACCATCCAGAAAAATCTCAGTGCAGCCCGAGAATGTACCTTACCGAGACGAGGAGAAGGTCACGGCCTGATGGAACTCAATCAAAATAAAGACCAATTTTACTGCACTGTAGAGCCAAGAAGAAAGCCAGACATAACAAGACACACACACACACACACACACACACACACACACACACACACACACACACACACACACACACACACACACACACACACACACACACACACACACACACACACACACACACACACACACACACACACAATGTGCGAGTAAGTACTTACAAAAGCTGTTATGTTTGAAGTTATAACCTTCACTTATAAACGATTGACTGATTTCCCAACTACTCGGATCATCAGCTGGGCACCGTTTTTCATCATTGATTCACATCGTTGAGCTTATGAAGGCAAATGTTCATCTGATGGGGGGGGGGGGGGGAGGAAAACTAATTCTGATCGAAGGTCACTTCCATGTCAAACCTTGTTCAATAAGTCACAGACATTGATTGTTTTTCATCATTACATCATTCGTTTCATTATATGTAATTTCTGCTTTTCATTCGATTGAATTTGTATGATTAGATAATTAAAATAAATATTGAGTTTTGAGCAAAAGTTTTTTTGTTGTTGGAGGTCTTCTTTTCAAGTGTAATAGAACATCCTTTGTCTCTATTTAGAATACTCTTCAGAAATTTATGGCAAAAAGAAAGACCCACACGAAATGTTCCCCTCACTCAACTCGGCCAAATTATATCTTTCAGTTCAATGTCAATTTTTGTGCCCCCCCTCCCCGCTCTCCCCCAATCTAAAATCATGGATCCGTGCGTGCGAACTGCAGTTGAAAGCTGTCCGGAGCTCGGTGACAATCCTAAAAAGAGCCCTCGGACCAAAACTGAGAACAAGAAATCTTCACATCTTGGTTTCTTCTGAAATCCGGATTATAGAGATAAGTGCACATCAAAAGTTATAAAAGTTCAAAGTTGCACAAGGACTTCATGGACACACTGTAGTTCTGATGCACGGCTCCAGGAAAGGGTGCTTCATCTCTGAACCTGTCATCCCTTCGATAGACATGTAAAGCTGGCCGAACAATCTACTTTTGTGTTGTGGAATCTTGAGATTCTGGAGTCTTTCAAAAAAAAAAATGAGGAGGCCAATATATCCCAATACTCTGGCACTCATTAAATTCCTCCTTAGGGTTAGCTATATAATTGACTAGGAAGGGGAGGGGGGGTACCCTGTGCTGCCCAGGAAAGGGGGAGTGGGTGAGGGTCTACGTGGCACTGCCCGGCAAGGTGAGCTTTTCTCAGAAGTGTTTTCTGGATGTGTAAGACATCGAAAAGCTATGGAGTTATTGGCCTCATGGTGGTTACCTTTTGCATGCGGGCCAGCGGCAGCACTGCCTGACCCCACATCCCAATATACACTTTACAGTGGCCTTCGGTGGCCTCAAAACGGACATCAAGGCCAATGTGTGGGAGCTTACAACCATGCCCAGATTATGAAGTTCCAACACCCAAAATGTGGGGCCTGTAATTGCTGAAATTCGGCCGTGAAAGAGTAACTAACAAACACACAAACACAGCCAAACACTTAAAAAGCATTTATCCATCCATTGGGACCACACTCTGTGAAGAGCGTTGGTGCTGCCTAAGTTGTCTCCTTGGTTATTGGGTACAATCCTGGATGGGTCGCCACTCCGACACAGGATACCAGCAATCTGGCACTCATTTTGCCAACCTCAGAAGGAAGACATGCAGAGTCAACCCCACCTGGTAATGATTCAACAGCAAAGTGGGATTTGAACTCAGGATCTTAGGATCCCAAGCTCACTACTCCAACCATTAAGCCAACATCAGACATAAAATCACTTATATGACTTTGGAAGGTTGGTGTATGCACGTAGTATAGATAATAAGGGACCAATAATGGTGTTTATTTCTTGGGACAGATTAGTGTAAGAACAAGAGCATTATGACTCGATCGACTAATTAATGAGACGCGTATCGCACCCCAGCACACTCAAGCACCAGTACCGCACCACACTCTACCGCACCCATGGCATTATTTGCAAACTTCAGCAGATTTGGACGTGACTCAGACCATATCTTGAACAAAAGGTAAAAACAAAGCATTGCAGGCAGATAAAGGTGAAGGCACGTTCGTGCTGTGTTTAAGGTGAACCTCCTGACGTCAACACAAAACTGTGTTGCGCAACATCGATCCACCAAGACTTGAATGTCCAAAGCAATGTCATTAGGATAGTGCTAACGAGATCCCTAGTGATGTCATTCCTCTCGCCCTTACCCAGGCAGTCCCATAGTATGGGTTTCCCGACATAAGACATATCAATAAAAACCTCTGAAAGCAAGACTTCAACATTCAAATCATAATATCAAATAATCGCTAACAACAACGATAACCATCAACACCACCATAACAGTTAATTTCCACAAAGGAAGCATTGTTCATTGGCGTCTTTGTTGAGCTCACATCGCATAATTAACGACACGTTATAAATATTATAATCACATCGAAGGAAACTCATTAGGCAAGTAAAACACAGAACCGTGTGGCCCCAGGGGATGGACGGCTCCAACAGGGCCCGATGGGGTGTACTCGTTCACAACATGGAGGTAACCCCAATCTGGGATGTTTGGATACCAAATGGGGGAAAACTATCATATCATGAATATCCTTCAGATGGCATTCCTGTACGAGTGATGTGTGATAAGTTGTCTGTGAGAGGATTGCAAAAAAAAAAAAACCCGTCGATTGTTTGATTTTCAAGGTGGAAGTAAAGAATTAAATAACCGTCGATTGTTCGGTTTTCAAGGTGGAAGTAAATAAACATTAAATAACCATCCATTGTTCGGTTTTCAAGGTGGAAGTAAAAAAAAACATTAAATAACCATCTATTGTTCGGTTTTCAAGGTGGAAGTAAAAAAAAACATTAAATAACCATCTATTGTTCGGTTTTCAAGGTGGAAGTAAAACATTAAATAACCGTCGATTGTTCGGTTTTCAAAGTGAAAGTAAAAAAACATTAAATAACCATTCATTGCTCAGTTTTCAAGGTGGAAGTAAAAAACATGAAATAACCATCTATTGTTCGGTTTTCAAGGTGGAAGTAAAACATTAAATAACCATTCATTGTTCGGTTTTCAAGGTGGAAGTAAAACATTAAATAACCATTCATTGTTTGCTTTTCAAGGTGGAAGTAAAAAATTAAATAACCATCTATTGTTCGATTTTCAAGGTGGAAGTAAAAAACATTAAATAACCATCGATTGTTTGGTTTTCAAGGTGGAAGTAAAAAATTAAATAACCATCTATTGTTCAGTTTTCAAGGTGGAAGTAAAAAAACATCAGATAACCATCTATTGTTCGGTTTTCAAGGTGGAAGTAAAAAATTAAATAACCATCCATTGTTTGGTTTTCAAGGTGGAAGTAAATAATTAAATAACCGTCTATTGTTCAGTTTTCAAGGTGGAAGTAAAAAATGAAATAACCATCTATTGTTTGGTTTTCAAGGTGGAAGTAAAAAAACATTAAATAACAGTCGATTGTTCGGTTTTCAAGGTGAAAGTAAAAAAACATTAAATAACCATTCATTGCTCAGTTTTCAAGGTGGAAGTAAAAAAACATTAAATAACCATTCATTGCTCAGTTTTCAAGGTGGAAGTAAAAAACATTAAATAACCATCTATTGTTCGCTTTTCAAGGTGGAAGTAAAACATTAAATAATCATTCATCGTTCGGTTTTCAAGGTGGAAGTAAAACATTAAATAACCATTCATTGTTCGCTTTTCAAGGTGGAAGTAAAAAGTTAAATAACCATCTATTGTTCGGTTTTCAAGGTGGAAGTAAAAAATTAAATAACCATCTATTGTTCGATTTTCAAGGTGGTAGTAAAAAACATTAAATAACCGTCGATTGTTTGGTTTTCAAGGTGGAAGTAAAAAATGAAATAACCATCTATTGTTCAGTTTTCAAGGTGGAAGTAAAAAAAACATTAAATAACCGTCGATTGTTCAGTTTTCAAGGTGAAAGTAAAAAAACATTAAATAACCGTCGATTGTTCGGTTTTCAAGGTGAAAGTAAAAAAACATTAAATAACCATTCATTGCTCAGTTTTCAAGGTGGAAGTAAAAAACATTAAATAACCATCTATTGTTCGGTTTTCAAGGTGGAAGTAAAACATTAAATAATCATTCATCGTTCGGTTTTCAAGGTGGAAGTAAAACATTAAATAACCATCTATTGTTCGATTTTCAAGGTGGAAGTAAAAAACATTAAATAACCGTCGATTGTTTAGTTTTCAAGGTGGAGGTAAAAAATGAAATAACCATCTATTGTTCAGTTTTCAAGGTGGAAGTAAAAAATTAAATAACCATCCATTGTTCGGTTTTCAAGGTGGAAGTAAAAAAGTTAAATAACCATCCATTGTTCGGTTTTCAAGGTGGAAGTAAAAAAATTAAATAACCATCTATTGTTCGGTTTTCAAGGTGGAAGTAAAAAAATTAAATAACCATCCATTGTTTGGTTTTCAAGTGGAAGTAAAAAATTAAATAACCATCCATTGTTCAGTTTTCAAGGTGGAAGTAAAAAATTAAATAACCATCTATTGTTCGGTTTTCAAGGTGGAAGTAAAAAATTAAATAACCATCTATTGTTCAGTTTTCAAGGTGGAAGTAAAAAATTAAATAACCATCCATTGTTTGGTTTTCAAGGTGCAAATAAAAAATGAAATAACCATCTATTGTTCAGTTTTCAAGGTGGAAGTAAAAAAAAACATTAAATAACCGTCGATTGTTCGGTTTTCAAGGTGAAAGTAAAAAAAAACATTAAATAACCATTCATTGCTCAGTTTTCAAGGTGGAAGTAAAAAACATTAAATAACCATCTATTGTTCGGTTTTCAAGGTGGAAGTAAAACATTAAATAATCATTCATCGTTCGGTTTTCAAGGTGGAAGTAAAACATTAAATAACCATTCATTGTTCGCTTTTCAAGGTGGAAGTAAAAAGTTAAATAACCATCTATTGTTCGGTTTTCAAGGTGGAAGTAAAAAATTAAATAACCATCTATTGTTCGATTTTCAAGGTGGTAGTAAAAAACATTAAATAACCGTCGATTGTTTGGTTTTCAAGGTGGAGGTAAAAAATGAAATAACCATCTCTTGTTCAGTTTTCAAGGTGGAAGTAAAGAATTAAATAACCATGCATTGTTCGGTTTTCAAGGTGGAAGTAAAAAAATTAAATAACCATCTATTGTTCAGTTTTCAAGGTGGAAGTAAAAAATGAAATAACCATCTATTGTTTGGTTTTCAAGGTAGAAGTAAAAAATTAAATAACCATCTATTGTTCGGTTTTCAAGGTGGAAGTAAAAAATGTAATAACCATCTATTGTTCAGTTTTCAAGGTGGAAGTAAAAAAAACATTAAATAACCGTCGATTGTTCGGTTTTCAAGGTGAAAGTAAAAAAAACATTAAATAACCATTCATTGCTCAGTTTTCAAGGTGGAAGTAAAAAACATTAAATAACCATCTATTGTTCGGTTTTCAAGGTGGAAGTAAAACATTAAATAATCATTCATCGTTCGGTTTTCAAGGTGGAAGTAAAACATTAAATAACCATTCATTGTTCGCTTTTCAAGGTGGAAGTAAAAAGTTAAATAATCATCTATTGTTCGGTTTTCAAGGTGGAAGTAAAAAATTAAATAACCATCCATTGTTCGGTTTTCAAGGTGGAAGTAAATAATTAAATAACCATCTATTGTTCAGTTTTCAAGGTGGAAGTAAAAAATGAAATAACCATCTATTGTTTGGTTTTCAAGGTGGAAGTAAAAAATTAAATAACCATCTATTGTTCGGTTTTCAAGGTGGAAGTAAAAAATTAAATAACCATATATTGTTCGGTTTTCAAGGTGGAAGTAAAAATAGGACCAATGGACCTGTAGCTTCCCTGTGCCCTGGCCTAACGTTGTAACCCAAATTTGGTAACATTCTGACTGGTGAGTCTGGAAAGGAAGATTTTTGAAGGAATTTACGCAATTTTCCCCAAAAAATTCTGAATCCACCGTTTTGACACACTCCCCGTCACATGGTCGGCATGACCTCCGCAATTTAACATCCCAAACATGGCCTAATGTTGCAACCCAAATGTGGTGGCATTCTTACTGGTGGGTCTCGAGAAGAAGATTCTCGAAAGAATTTAGCAAGTGTGCCATTTTGAGCTACTTCCAGTCACGTGACCGCAACGCACTTTACAATCCCCGTTGCCAGCCAGGAGCGTAACTTTGCTGCAAAATTTCAATCGGTTCGGCCGGAGAAGTCGAAATAGGGGACGGACGGACAGACTGACAGACGGAAAGACGGTGCATATGACGATGATACCTTATGTGGAATTCCAATTCCAGATCAGCTGAAAATTAAACAACTTTCCATTGTTCGGTTTCCAAGGTGGAAGTGTAACTAAAAACAAACAATTGGTTCGTACTTTGTGCACAGATGCAGTTATTACCTCGTGCCATGAAGATTAAACAGCGTTTCATGTTCATTTGGTTAAATTGCTCTTACATCTTGGCAGAAACATTTCCCTTCAACTGGAAAACTTTTACCCGAAAGATTATTTAAAATACGTTCACACCTGCCTCAGATCACAGGACAGACAGGTGTACACTGCATTGGCACAAGACAGACACGAACACGGCGTGTTGGTTACCTCGATAGGACCAGGTGATCCGGGGCTCAATGGACGCAGGAAATCTTTATGTCCACCCAACATGTCGGACTCGTTCGATCCTCGTGCGCAAACCTGTGCATGACGTCATGAGCAATGTCCCTCACACCACCTTGTCCGTTAATATGTCCGCGAGTGATGAGATACTCCATTCATCAATAAACGTTAACCTCGATCGATAACCGATCAATTACAAGGACATTTTCGGTTTCGTCTCCAATTGGAATATTTGAATAATTAAAGTACAAAGGACACATTTATTTAGATATAAACTTTATATTTGATTGTGTAAAGCGTTCCAGCACTTTGAATTCCGATAAAAGGTGAAATACAAGGTGAGACAACCGACGCACTAACTCACCTGTCCAGTGGCGTTTTGTACCTTTCACCCAAACTTGAATTTCTTTTTCTCAGTTCTTGCTTTGATTAATTTTTATTTTATTTCATATATTATCATAATTACAAACATTCTAACGATTCCACCTGCCCGGGTTATGACGCACGACCATCGGTTCGATTTATGAAAACTTTTTAAAAAAAAAATTATTATTACCAAACCATCCCGACATTGGAATGGAAATATAATCGATAATAACCAAAACTAATCGTCGCTGCACCTTCGTTCAACCAGCTCGACTGCCCGGTGTTTCTGCACCGCCTCTCCTCACCTGCTCGTTTCCATGGAAACAGCACCTTGCGTTACCGTGCCAACGAACCAATCGGATTCTTCATCACTTTTGCGATCATTTTAAAATCCGCATCGTCTGCACAATCGACAGAGCTTGCAGAATAGCTCATGCGCAAGTATGCGCACTCACCTCGAGTGGAATAAGTTTCACTTCCCCCATCTTGTGGGCTGGACAGAATGGCCTGCAGGTACGCACACTCACGTCTCAGCTGGCGAATCCGAGTTCGAATCCCGAACCGGAAAGTGTACAACAGGTTATCCCGGTGTTCCACACGCAGAGTGGGGCATCGATGTCCGTCGACCCTCGGATGGACGTTAAACCGGGTGTTCTGTCTGCTAGTTATCGCCGACACCCTGGCCGAATTACAAATTCCTGCCTGAACTCGGTCTTTTGGAGACTCTTCGGCACCAGGTTACATTGCTTGCTATGTTCGTGTGGTGACTTGTCTGAACAGCAGATTGTACACGAGAAACAAATGGACCAGACAGGTGTTTCACACGTTTCATGTGAACCGATACTTTCAAGAGGAAACCAAATCGACACCAATTAGTATAACCCGATCAGCTTGGTTTTCTGCCTGCTCGTGGTGGCTTGCTGCCTGCTTGTGGTGGCTTGCTGCCCGATTGTTGACTGCTTGTGGTGGCTTGCTGCCCGCTTGTCGTGGCTTGCTGCCTGCTTTTGGTCCATATATAAATATATTGTTACAGTTGTGGAAATTCACAGAACACCAGTCAGGTTCCCCGAGGTCAGTTATTTCGGTAAGTGTGTGTTCCAGGTTAGATTTCCCCACCGAAGTATAATCGGTCTCGTTCGTGTGCCGGGCTGTGCATCTTTGAGTTAGCCGTTATTCTTTCGATATCTTTTATTTTAACAATAATAACAATAACAACAATAACAACGACAACCCATGTCCGCGTTTGATGGCGATTTCCAACACATCCGCTTGTGATCAGGGTGATTTCCAACACGTCCACGTTTGATAGTGATTTCCACCACGTCCGTATTTGATCAGCGATTTCACGCAAAATCGGATCAAAACGGCGTTACCCTCTGAAGGAGCTGGCCAATCGGGATGGATCGGGTGAGAGGGGCGGATCCAGCCTGGGTGAAGGTTCAAAGGTGAAAAGGGGGAGGGCGCTGATTTCGGGTGGCAAAGCCCACCGCGGCCCTCCCCTTGGGGCTATAAAGGGCCGCGTTCGCTCGCAGACAAGAGTGTTGTTGGCTGGGTTGGAGAGTGGTTAGTTGAGAGCCGTTGGAGAGACGCTGAGCCACCGGCAGGAGTTGAGCCGTTGGAGTTCGGAGTGGAAGGGTTGGAGAGCCTGTGGGAGCTGGCGAGAGCAGTGGAGTTCGTTCGCTGGAAGGTTCGCCAGCAGGAAGCCGGGGTCGAGACCCATTCGCTCCTCCAGCGCGTCGTCGGCTAGGCCAGGCCGCAGTGAAGGCCGGACGACCGAGGAGAACCGTACAAGCTGCTCATCAAGCCGCCCAAGCGACTGGCGCGTTCGTGACATACCTGGTCGAACGGAGACATCAGGGGTCGCCGATAAAAAGGACCCATCGAGTCACCACGAGGGTGGCCAGGTAGCCGGCCCGGTCTCTCAGGGCCTGTTCCGGTCATCCCGGCTCTGAGTACATTAAAGGCTCATGAGCCCGGTTCTTTCTTTCTTGGGTTTTGGATGAAAGTCTGTGGCACCTTGTCCTTAAGTAGAATTGTTGTTAAGTGCCTGTATGTACATTGCACAATAGACATCGGCTGTAGGTTTTTGCTTGTGTCTTGTCCCCTATTCCCCCATTGACTGCTTACGTGCTGGGTGAAAATAAACACCATATTGTTTGAATGTCAACCCGCTCGTTGCGTCACTTTCTCCATTGACTGCCATGATGCGTTCGGGAAATTAGCTGGCTGATTACAAAGCCGATAAAATAATCTGGTCCGACGGTATCTGGCGAATTAAAACCGCTCGGCATTCGCATACGGAACGAGCCGCTTAAGCAGCTCGTTTTCGTGCAGGCCCCGTTGAGGTACAAACTCTCGGTAGTTTCTGTCCGCGTGAATAATTAGGAAGATCGATAATTTGGCGATTAGACCCTTTAGCGCATGGACAGAGCACTGACAAGTTTGTGGTGTGCTATAAACACCCGTAGCTGGGTTTCGGCGTTGATCCAGAGGCTACGACTAGATTGTCGCGTTTGGTGGACGCGCGGCCTGGATTGGACTGAAAAGGTCGTGCGCACGCCGAACTGGCGGAAATCTACAACACTGGTGTCAGTAGTGGAGATACGAACCCCTCCGCAGCCAGAAACAAAATTTATGGACTCTGATCAGGGGTGTAGGGAGCGAACCCCCCCCCCCCCCGTGTCCCCAAATTGCGAGCGTTGAAATATTTTATACCCGATATGCAAAATGGCAGCTCAAGGCGAGCAGGGGCAGGTGGGAATAGGTTTTAATGTAGAATTCATGGCCCGGGACGGTTCTTTTTATAATAACCACACCACGAATTGTGATCACTGGGAGCGGCCTGAGCATGAACGTTACTGGCAACTAAACTCGGAGTCGCAAAATGGCGGCGCGGCCCCACCTCAGCGCGAAACGAGGTGTGAGCGGGTTGCTATTAATAGCGCAATGAGCCGCACGGCACGGAGGAAGCGCTCCCGCCCACCGGTTCAAACCACGTGGTCATGGCAGGCAAAGCAGGATGACAAAGCTACATTGGCGAACTTCATACACGATTGTCGGATGCCTTGGAGCAGTGGAGGTGTGGTGATGACTATATAGAGGAATTGCAAATTGAATTGGACGAGGCACAACGGCACGCAGACGAGGTTCATGAGGATTATGTGCTCAGGGAGTCACAACAATTTGCCGATGCACAGGAATGAATTCGGGGGCTGGAAGAGGACTTAGCCAGCACAGTTGAGGAACTACATGGAGAAATGATGAAAGCAGATTGGTTGCGTGGGTTTGTGGTACATGAGTTGAGCGAACTGAACTCTCGGGATCGGAAGAACTTGGAGGAAGAATGGGAAACAAAGCAAGAAAAGGAAAAACGAGAACATGATTTGGAATTGAAACATTTGAAGAAAGAGGTAAGATCAGGCAATCAGATAAGAGAAAGCCTAGAACGGAAGATAAAAAGAGGAGAGGAACATCTGGAGGAAAGGAAGGAAGAATTGTTGGAAAAGTAAAGACAGTTCAAAGAACTACAGGGAGAAATGAGGAAAGTAGAGTGGAGTACCCATGAGTTGGAACATGAGAAGAGCAAACTGAACGAAAGAATAGAGGAAGAGCAAATTAGTAACTCTGGGGATAGAGAGAACTTGGAAGAAGAATGGAAAACAAAGCTAAAAAAGGAAAAACAAACACGATTTGAAATTGCAACAACTGAAGAAAAAGGTAACATCAGGCGATCAGATAAGAGGAAGCTTAGAACAGAAGATAAAAAGAAGAGAGAAATATATTAAAAAAACTAAAGGAATACGGTAAGACAATGGACGAAATGAGGAAGGAAGACTGCAAAAGAGATGCGGAGATAAGAGAGGAATTATGGGAAGAAGCGGATAGGAAACAAAAATAACACGAATTGGAAATTGACCAACTGAAGGAGATGAGCAAGTGAATGGATGAAATGAGAAAGGAAGAATGTGAAAGAGGTGTGGAGATGAGAAAGGAATTAGAAAAAAAAAAGCTTCCGAGTTCCGGAAACACCAAAACAAAGAGACGGGATTACAAAACGAGCTGAGGATGTTGAGAGAGGAAAGAAAGAGAACAGAGAATGAAATGTTCAGGTACCACACTGTGCAGATCGAACAGTTAGAAGCAGAAGCAACATTAAAGAATGAGATGCAAGAAAGAGTATTGAAAGAAACGATGAGATTGGAGAAGGAAAAACATGAGAGACAGTGGGAGAGGAAACAAAAAGAAGGACAAGAATGACTAAAGGAGAAAGCAAGGTTGAAGTACGTGGAGATAGTGAAAGAATGATGAATGAAACAGGAAAAGGAAATCAGCCAATTGAAAAACAATGAGATTGGAGAATGAAGAACATGAGAGACAGTGGGGTAGAAAACAAAAACAATATGAATTTGAAATTAACCAACTGAAGGAGAGAGCAAAGTTGGAGTCCACGGAGATGGAAAAGCTCCGGAAAGATAACGAACAACAAAGGGGGCTCAGAGAGGAAGAACGACTCAAATGGGAAGAAAAATGGAGCCAGGAAGTAGAACAGCACAATAATGTGGGATGTGTGATATCACCACAGGGAGGAATGTTAGTGGTGCGGAGCTTTATTGACACCACTCGTCGGATGAAACAACAATTAGGGCAAACCCTGATAAAGGAGACACAAATAAAAATGGTGACTGTGGAAATAATAACGGTAGCCCAGGAGTCTGAAACGTGTAGGGCGAGACACGAAGAGACAAAGGAAAGAACACCAGAGACGCGGGAGATAGAAAGGGTAGAGGAGGAACTACATGATACATGGGAGCACACACAGGTAGAGGTAGTGGAAGACAATGGGGGTGAGCTGGGGGAATGTGTCGTGACCCGGTGCGAGCAGCAGGATGGCCTCCTCCAGGAACGAGAGGAGGGAATATGCCTCCTTGAAGCGGATCGCGACCAGTTGGGTTCAGTCGCGCCGTGCGAGTTGGGGGGGGCGAGTGCTGTGAACTGGTGCAGGCAGAGCTTGGGGGGTATGGAGACCCCGGGAGCGCTTGTGGTAGCGCGAATCCCCAGCGCGATCGTCCCAGTGTGTGTGGTGAAGAGTGTGTCGAAATGTTTGCTGAAACGTACGCATAGCGTGAGTAAAATGGCGTGCGTGGGTAAAAAGCCGTGTATGGAAGAAGCACTGTGTGTGAGAGGAACCGTGTGTGTGAGAGAGTGGTATGAGATGGAAATGGCGGTTGGTATGCGGGAACACACAACCGCGTGTCCGAGTGTCATGGCGAGGTGTGTAAGCATCATGGCACGTGGGAGTGCGTGCGTGGAATTGCGACGAATATGGCGCCAGACGAGGGACAAGGGCCGTGTAGCGGCCGTAGCTATTTTGGTGACCGTGCCGGATTCGCACAGCAGCGCGCGCGAGGTCCGTGCCGTGCTTCGCACAAGGCCGCCACGGGCGCGCCTACGCGAGTGAAATCCGGTCCGGAAACGCCCGCGGTGGATACAAGCCGACCCCGCAGACGGACAGAAGTTAGGCTGGGAATTGAGAATTTGGATCGGGCGGGTTCTCCAGGCGAGCGTTTGTGTAAAGCTCCGTGTGGCCTCCACCGTGCATTCTGTTCGCAGAGCGCGCGAAGCAGCTTCCCCGATGCGTTACGTGTGCCCGGGCTTGCGCGAGAAATCGCGCGGTTTCGAAGTGCGAGTGACTTCATCGGGGATTCCGCAGTGCGGGTTACGAGCGAGCAGAGCACATGTGCTCGTGTGGGGAACCCCTCGAAACGCGAGGCTTGCTCGTGATGCGCAGTGACGTCGTGGCTGCACGCACGGTTGGAATGCAGCAGAAGGAAAATCCCTGCTGGACGTTACCGTCCGAGAAGGGACGAGGAGCGTGAACAGCTACCATGACGTCACGGGAAAAGAGCGCAGGTTGTGAGTTGCCACGCTGGTGCACATAAAAAAAAAAAAGCAAGCCTCGCCACTTCGGGTAAACAGGATTCCTGGGCAGAGGGTGGGAGACCCCCTGCTCAGGGCACAGGAAGCATTAGCTAGCGGGAAGGGTTAGTATAGTTAGACCGGCCTCACGGGGCAGGGACAAGTCCTCATGGGGCCCGTGGAATGGTTAGTTACTGGGAATTTCAGTTTAGATTTAGAAAGAAAAAATGGATTTGGAGACACTGACAGACTTGAATGTGTCGTTCGTGGGGACGTAGCTTAGCTACGTAGAGTAAAAGGATGTGCTATAGTTTAAGGGATGACGAGGCAGCATGAGTCAGCTAGGGGACCCAGTGAGTGGAAGGGCAGTGTTCAGTGATGTGAGAAATGAGAATTGAAAAGTGAAAAATGTACTTGATGGGCGAGTGAGGGCCAGCGGGCCTGTATGAATGGGGTGATTGTGGAATGCATGGTGCGATGAGTTATTGGGAGGAGGAGTGATTCCCATCCAAGGGTCAGTGTAAAGTCAGCTAGTGGGTTAGCCAAATTGACAAAATGGAGGTCATTTTACTATTGGTGTGAATGTAGGCTCGAAACCCATTTGGAGGGGTGCAGGAGTCCTGTTGACGGGCTGCGAACAGTGAGTATCGCTTCGTGGGCACCCCGGGCACCAGACGAGTCGGCCGCGGTAGGCCAAGGGCCCATGCGCTGGGATAGCGTAGTGGGCACGGGTGGGCCCGCATGAAGCGGGGCCCGTAGCGCTAATGGCCACGTGGGCAGTGTCGTGGGCACGGGCACCCGGGGAAAGGGGCCTGTGGCGCCAGCCTGCCACATGAGCGTCGAGGGAGAGTAGCCAGGGAGGGCACTCCCCAGATTTTAGGGAGCTAGTAGGCTCGGAGACAATCTCAGGGCCCGGAGGTGCCATGGTTGGAGAATCGGCAGAGGGTAGTTCCTGCCAAGTGAGCCACGCTGGCCAGCTGCGAAACCGTGTGAGAGCACGAAGGAAAATTTGAGGGCAAGGCCCAAATTTGTGAGGACACCAACACAGGTGACGGGAATCTTGGTTGGTAGAACCAATAGATCAAGTGAGAGGCGTTTGTTGAAAGCCCCGGGGTAGTTTAAGGCTAGTAAATGTTAGGGTAGATAGGAAAGTGTACCCCTTCACACCATCCATCCCTTCGCTCTTGGTGGGCCACTGGACTCACCGTGGAGAAAGATCGCTGAGATCTGAGGGAGGCCATTCTGAGGCTTTGTTGGGCCTCGGGACAGGACGGTAGCTCTCCCTTATTCCCCTCCAGGAAGGGAACGTAGGGGTTGGGAGGAGGCTGGGATGACGATAGGTTAGCCGGACAGAGACAATAAAAGGGGTTAGGGAGACGAGTTATAGAAGGGGCTAAATTGGTTGGATTTTTGCAAACTAAGGGAGTGGGTATGGAAAGAGACAGGCAAAGGCGATAGGTTGGGGGGGGAGACCGTAGGCTAGGTCCGAGCCCGCCTTCGGAGCGACCGGCACCACCACACTCCCTCCCAGAATGAGACAAGAGGCTGGCCAGCTTCATATGCCAGCCTGTTTGTGCTACAGCGGCCTGTTCCTGCCTTGCCTCGCCATGCCTTGTCTGCCTGCCTCTGCCATGACCCCATGCCTGCTACCCTTGTGTCTTACATTTGCCCCAGTGTCCATCCATTACCATGTGTGCCAGGATCATCGCGCAAGTTGCAAGGACTGCCCTGCAGGCAGCCACACACAGGGACCGCGTTGGTGCAGCCCATGCACCGTTTTGTTTGCTTGCGTCATACAGTTCACTTCAGGGAGGAGCCTGGGACTGCAATGGGCAGCTGGCTACCTCCCTGTGCTTGTGTTCACTGTGGAGCAGTGGAGTTAGTTCGGTGGAAGGTTTGCCAGAAGGAAGCCGGGGTCAAGACCCGTTCGCTCCTCCAGCGCGTCGTCGGCTAGGCCAGGCCGCAGTGAAGGCCGGACGACCGAGGAGAACCGTACAAGCTGCTCATCAAGCCGCCCAAGCGACTGGCGCGTTCGCGATGACACCAGGGTCGCCGATAAAAAGGACCCATCGAGTCACCACGAGGGTGGCCAGGTAGCCTGCCCGGTCTCTCAGGGCCTGTTCTGGTCATCCCGGCCCTGAGTACATTAAAGGCTCACGAGCCCGGTTCTTTCTTTCTTGAGTTTTGCATGAAAGTCTGTGGCGCCTTGTCCTTAAGTAGAATTGTTGTTAAGTGCCTGTATGTACATTGCATAACAGACATCGGCTGTAGGCTTTTGCTCTTGTCTTGTCCCCTATTCCCCCATTGACTGCTTACGTGCTGGGTGAAAATAAACACCATATTGTTTGAATGTCAACCCGCTCGTTGCGTCACTTTCTCCATTGACTGCCATGATGCGTTCGGGAAATTAGCTGGCTGATTACAAAGCCGATAAAATAATCTGGTCCGACGGGATCTGGCGAATTAAAACCGCTCGGCATGAGCATACGGAACGAGCCGCTTAAGCAGCTCGTTTTCGTGCAGGCCCCGTTGAGGTACAAACTCTCGATAGTTTCTGTCCGCGTGAATAATTAGGAAGATCGATAATTCAGCGATTAGACCCTGTAGCGCATGGAGAGAGCACTGACAAGTTTGTGGTGTGTTAAAAACACCCGGAGCTGAGTTTCGGAGTTGATCCGGAAGCTACGACTACATTGTCGCGTTCGGTGGACGCGCGGCCTGGATTGGGCTGAAAAGGTCGTGCGCACGCCGAACCGGCGGAAATCTATAACAATATATATATATATATATATATATATATATATATATATATATATATATATATATATATATATATATAACAATATATATATATATATATATATATATAACAATATATATATATATATATATATAACAATATATATATATATATATATATAACAATATATATATATATATATATATATATATATATATATATATATATATATTATTTCGGTTAACGTCTACGTGTAATTTGATGTTTCTCCTCCGAAACCGCTGGCAGGAAAGTGCTCATTTCCCATATACTGGGGTTTCTTAATGTGACGAAGACGATGCACTAAATTGCTAAGCTGGAATTGGATGACAACGTGGCTTCAACAAGATTTTCAACCCATCGACGGCCGCATTTATTCCCGTTCGGTCGCCATCGCTGAACTGCTGCCGTCTATCCAAAAAAATATGAGCTGGAGTAAGGGAGTACTCATTGCATCAAACACTGAACATAAACACAGCTGATAATAAATAGTTTCGCTTAGAACATCAGCAATGGTTGTCATGTTTTAAAAAAAAAATTGGCGTGGAAGGAGGGGAACAATGAGCACCAGAGCTGTGCCAACATGATGTACCCCGATTGGCCCTTTCCAAGACTGAACACGCCCTCTTCGACTGGCAATTTGTGTCTGAAATCCAACGTACATATTAAAAACACCTGAAAATAAGTTGCAATAGGCCTACGTCCAGATAACATCAAAGGCTATAATCTGAAGGTAGGGGGAACCAGGGAACAGGTATGAGGTCATCCCTTCAGTGCCCGGATTCTCTTTTCTTTGTTCTTCGAAAACGCGGTGTCCGACAATAGATTCTGTACCTTGAATGTGTGCGTGTTAACTGTTCAAATTAAAGAGGTGTTCGATTGTCAGATGCACCCAAACAACTGCCGTTCATTACATTGATTGTCAATATCAACCGCCATCGTTACCTGTGTTGTGTCTTGCGTTTGTGGTCTTCAAATTAAAGCGTCCAAGTGGTGTTCGATCGTCGGATGTGCGCCAAAAAGTGCCATTCAATGAAATTTGCATTCTGATTCTCGGTTACTCTCTACTGCTCCTGTTCAGTCTCAGGCTAGGCCTATATCATGTTAAACTTGCCCCATCAGACGCCAACCTTCCAGTCACACTGCAGAGGATGCAATTTCCAGTCAGACTCGCATACTCGATGACCATAAACAAATCCCAGGGCCAAACATTTGACAAACTCGGAATATACCTCCCAGCCCGTGTTCTCCCATGGCCAACAATATGT
Source organism: Eptatretus burgeri (assembly GCF_056783735.1). NCBI lineage: Eukaryota > Metazoa > Chordata > Myxini > Myxiniformes > Myxinidae > Eptatretus > Eptatretus burgeri. The sequence continues at coordinate 105,273,883 of NC_140970.1, forward strand.
TGCATTTTTCCATGCAATAGGTTACTCCTATATATCTATCAAAGTGGAAAATAATTTCTCACAAGGACTATTCAGCAACAAGACACTCACCCAAAATGTCATCCACAGGGAGGTCCTTTAGAAAACTAAGGACAGGTAACCATATTGCATCACATCCCTAATGACACCCTCCCCAGCTTCCCATAACATCAACTATTATGCCTCATCTACCTTTTGCCACCCATTCAATTCCGTGCGGAGCACGGGTATACACATATATATATATATATATATATATATATATATATATATATATATATATATATATATATATATAAATATATATATATATATATATATATATATATATATATATATATATATATATATATATATATATATATATATATATATATATATATATATATATATATATACACACACAAACACACACGAGGTGTGTTCAAAAAGTATCCAACCTTAATTTTTCGTGCGAAAACAAATGAAGCTAGGGAGGCGTGGTTTTGTACACGTATGGAGGCGATCCTAATTCGTATGCGTGAATATTTTCCCGCCTGCAGAAGCTGTCAGTCACCGACAGACCGCCGATGAGTGAGGAAGTGTAAGTGAGCGCAGTCGGATTTTCATTTTTGACAAAATGACGGATCACTGAGGTCTCACCGCTAGTGATCACTGTGTTGAAGAAGTTGGGATCGCTGTTCACAGTCTCCAGCATGTCCTGTTTGATCTCCAAACGGAGTTGCTTCTGCTCGATCGTTAGCAGCTTTGGCACGAACTTCGCTGAGATTCTCCTTAAGCCCAAATCCTCAGTCACAATGGAATGAACGGATCCAATGCTGACGCCCGCCTCGTCTGCAAGTTCTCTGATCGTGATTCGACGATCCTGCATCAGCAGGGTCCTCACTTGGTCAATGACAATCTCATTTTGGGATGTTGAGGGCCTACCAGAACGTGCTTCACTTTCCACTGATGTACAACTGCTTCAAAGATGGTCGTACCACTCTTATCTGTGTGGTGCCCATTGCTTCGTTCCCGAAGGCCTGTTGAATCTTGCGGATCGTTTCCACTTGGGAATCACCAAGCTTTACACAAAATTTGATATGGTAGTGTTGTTCAAGTTTTTCCGTCATTTTGTCAAAAACGAAAATCCGACGGCGCTCACTTACACTTCCTCACTCATCGGCGGTCTGTCGGCGACTGACAGCATCTACAGGCGGGAAAATATTCACGCATACGAATTAGGATCGCCTACATACGTGCACCAAACCACACCTCCATAGTTTCATTTGTTTACGCACGAAAAATTAAGGTTTGATACTTTTTGGACACACCTCATGTGTTCAATAAAGAAGCCTCGTCACCTTGTTTTGCCGTCGTTCGGCCTGCTGGCGTTCGCGTCTTGCCCGCAAGTGCTCGTCTCTTCTCGTCCATTCTCGTGCTGGCTGGCGTCCGTTGCGTCATTCCTGGTCCATGGTGCTTGGTGTGGCGACGAAGGTGTGGGTTCCAGTCCCTTCTCCACCCCCCCCCCCTGCCCGAACCAGCTCGTCTCGACCAGACGAGGCGAAAGGTGCACGACCGAACTCTTATCCTCAGCTCGCCTTCCCTCCCGAGCTGAAGGGTCAAATAAAGGCCAACCAGCCCCATTTATTTTGGGTGTGTGTGTGGTGCTAGCCTGTTCAGTTAAGTGTTGATTGCTCATTGTACATTGCATTATATTCATGATTAAGCTCTGCTCTGTGTCTCTGTGTCTCCCTCCCTATTGTAAATAAATATCTGTTAAATGTTCCAGATCGTTGTCTGTCATTTCTACCATTGACCCAGCATGGTTCGGGTTTGAGAAGTAGTAAGGCAGTTTGTGCCGTAAGTTGTCATTGGGACCAGCACGGTTCTGGTAACTGCCGCTCGGTTATGCCGGACCCGAGTCGGTACATGCGACTCGGTTCGGACAGTCGGCCGAGGGTGTGGCTTCTCCGGTAGCTAGACGGCGTGAGTACTTCGGTAAATTGTAATAGACAAGTGGACCCTACCTCACGCCGTCGAAATATTGGTGACCACGGTCCTTTAAGTGACCCGTCGACTCCGGAGTTATCCGGGTGACGACTTAATTCCGGGTGTTCGGTGGGAGACGGCCCTATTGCTCCATCTTGCGGTTGTTCCTCGCCACCGAACCCGGCACCACAACAATATTATGTCAGCGAGCTGACCTAATAATAATTTTTAAAAGCCACACATGGCAGGAAAGAAGTTTGTGGTTCGGTCCTAACACCTCCTTTATTCTTGCGAATACAAGAAAAAAAAAAAATAATAAAAGGCTTCACTTTGCATTTCTTCAAATCAATTCCTTTCCACTGTAAAGGGAAGTTGCATCTCCTTTGGATCAAATTGATCGTGTTGTCGAGTGAATTGTATTACCAAACGTTTACACCAGTCCTTCGCTGCTGTCTTTTCCTCGTTCCCTCTTCCCTTCCCAACTCCTTCTTGATGCCTCCCATGTGACTCCATCGCCCAGGTATGAAAATGGCTCGATGGACAAACAACAACCCTCCCTGCACACTCCCCAAACATTTTGAATTGCTCCTTACTTTTAACTCCACCAATTAAAAGAAGCCTTTTATTTTTCTCATCTCACAAGTCTTCATCTTCGACAGGTCTGCATTGTTACTGCAGAGCAGGCACAATTAATGAACACCTACTGAACACAGCCACAACAGGCTAGTATACTCAACAATCCTGCCACACACATTCAAAAACAAATTTCAACAAAGCATTTCACTGGGGAGGCAATTTGAGGGGTGCATGGAACGGCGTAATCATGACACAGAGCAGTTAAGTCCCACGTACATCGTTCAAGCATCTTCATCTGCGCATTGTGTACAAGTCTGCATCGTTGGGATTTGCCTGTCCATGATCCACCAAGCCAGCTCGCTTTGCATCGCTTCCTTTCTCTGCAAAAGACATAGCGCACGACACTTCAGCTCTTCAAATTTAGGACTACAGAACACACCACCTCACTCGACCTGAAGCAGCACGAGATAACTTTTATAATAAGACGAGTCTTCGAATCAAAGGAGAGAGGTTAACATTCCCCACTTATGGATGGTGCACCAATTGATAAAACACCTTGCTTGTGAAACAACAGGTTTATAATCTGGTAATCAAACTGACACTAAACAACTCAGAGTCACTCCAAACGGTCACGTGGCCTGTGTGTGATAACCAAAGTTTCTCTGCACTGTCTTTTCCACCAACACAGAACAAGCGGGTAAGCTCACAAGCTGGTCCAATAATTAACAATTTTACTAACACCATCAATAAATCACACACACGCACCAAAACAGTCGGAACCTCAATGCAAGATGAACAGAAAAAACATGCAAAACTAATGCCAAACACAATGTACTGCCATGGGTTTTACACAACAGATGATTGGTATGGGCTGGTGGGGTAAAATAAAGAATCAGGGAAGGAATAAAGAAAACAAAAGTAGATACCCACGCCCAAAGAAGATGGCGGCCTCTTGTCCTTGTGGAAACCATACACACCCACTCTCTGTGGGACAGGTAGACAGTTAGGCGGATGCTTGAGCCACACTGAAGCCGGTTTGGATCGTTCTTGATGGCAAACTCGGCGACACGAGGATATTCCTTCCAACTTGCAGCTCATCTCTCCTCTTCACCCATATAGACGGATTAATTACCCCACTTTCACGACGTCTGCGGCGTATGTTATTACAACTCGTAATACCAGCTCCCACCAGGTGGCGCTATATGATATTTACAGAGAGAATTGAGGTTTCCCCTACCCTGAACCCCAGGGGCCATGATTTCTTCTTTTTTAACTGCCCAAAACCAACCCTATAGTACAACTACCAGTTTTCAACTCATTCCATCAAGTGATTCTCATTCCAATATGAACACAGGAGCGCACAGAAGTCAAATACAAATACTTCTTCAAATTAAACCAGAAGTTTGGCGTAAAACATAAGTTCCAACTTCCGGGAATATAAATATCTTTTTTTGGCAAGTCAATCTTCACGATGGTCTCCAGGCTCAGCATCTCCGCTTTGTTGTGTCATCTCTGACAGCATAATCTCAAGATTTAAACGCAAGTTTGGCATGGTAGTTTCAACTTCCAGGAGTATGTTTGTTTACTGCCTAAAAGCTTCACAGATACACAACAGCGGCGAGGGAAAGGTGAAGTGATATGCTGCCTCCCTCTTGTCAGTGATGGAAAGGACTTAGGGCTGCATCAAATACATCAGTTTTGAAGGCAGTGAAGACCGAGCCAAAAACAGCATATTCGATGCGACGAGGTGCGCACTCGGCACTCGGTATAACGCTATTCTACATGTGTTTGTGACGTGGCCTGGCCCTGCAGCTTGGCAAGACATGTTCACCATGTTCTCCCAGGAAAGAAGGCCCAAGCTTTGGCAAGCTCCCTCTTGCAAAGATTTGCCCATTGAGGATGAGAGAGAGATCGAGTTTTGTGGGATTGAGGACCATGATGAATAAAACGACTACAATGGGCGTGAGAACCAAGCCGAGGGTGGCAGGTTTGGTGAGGCACAGGTGCCCGGCGTTGCGCTGATCGACATGCGTTTGGGACGTGGCCTGGCCTTGCGGCTTGCTGGGTTTTGCTGACCCCATCATGCCGAGAACGAAAACCCGAAGTTTGGCAACTCCCTTTTGGCGAAGTTCCACCCGCATGGGACCGAGTTCCGTGGGATCCAGGACCGTTCTAAATAAGACTTCGATGGGAGCGAGAACCAAGCTGAGGACGGCAGGCTTGGTTGGGAAGGGGGAGGGGGGCGGGTGCTTGGAGTTCCGCTGATCGACATGCGTTTGGGATGTGGCATGGTGCCGTGGCCTTGCCTTGTTGGGTTTTGTACACTGTATCCTGTCAAGGAAGCACGAGACTGGACGTACCCCGGAGGCCACACGGGGAATTGCGTGTATCTACATTGTGTCCTCTTTGTGGATGCAGGTGGAAACAGAGCACTGATAAAGAGACTGCTTGATCCATGAGTCGTGGTTCCTTGCTGTGGTGAAGATGGATGCTTCAAGACCAGGGGAGGCCGTGTTAAATCTTAAGGACTCACGAGTGGAGATGACGACCAGTGGCGGCAGTGTGCGCAAACACACACACAATACACACGACAGCTCCGTTCAACCTTCTGAAACCCACATATGGAGATGACAACCAACACCACACACATACACACTTCTCTAATTAAATACAGTATGATAAAATAACAGGAGGTGAGGAAGAGGAGGAATGAGATGAATGGGACATGTGGCTTGCACTACCATTCGTCAGAACCTAACCCACACACACATTACACAAAGTACGTACAAATATGTGAGTATTTATTTCACCAAAAATAGATGAGGGGTTGCCCTCTCCTTCCCATTCATGGTTCAATATTTATAACACTAAAATGATCGACAGGGATGGAACTTGGACTGGACATGCATGTTTGCCACAAATATGCTTCTGTGCGACATCATGGCGTCGGGGCGAATTTTCCGTGCAAAATCGATCCTCATTCACCCCATATTTGTTTTGCAAAATTATTTTCACATGAGGAAAGTCAACATCACAATAAAAACTAGCAATTCTGAAGCAAGTTGATACAAAATGAGGAAATACGGCCACTTTCAGGGAGCTGATCGAGGCGTGCGAGGTATGACGCACGTCACATGGAACAAAGAAGTCCTGCCGTAAATTTGACAACTATTTTTTACCTCCGCCACCAAAGGTGGACAGAGGTTGTGCTTTCACCCCGGTTTGTCGTCTCTTTGTCTGTGAGCAGGATATCTCAAAAAGTTATGAACGGATTCAGCCGAAATTTGGTGGAAAGTTTGGGTGTATGACACGGAAGAATCGTTTCAATTTTGGTGAAGATCCGAATCCAGATCCGGATACTGAAATTTTATTTTAATTTTTCAATTCATTTCAAGTGAAACAACAAAATTCACTTACTGTACATTGTGCATTCATTTGGAAAGTACCTTTATGGTCGGATTATTCTGACAAGTCAATTATTGCTTTATTACATCATTTCTCAGCTGTTAAAATTTACAGCTGCACCATTTCCACGACATCGTCACTGGTTCGCAATCTCACCAGCAATTGCCTTGAAAATAAATAAGGCCTTGAAGACAAACACTTAAAAGACATGGCCTTCACCTGGATAAACTAGTATGTTCCCCACGGATGACTATGTTGCTTTATCACGTGTAACAGGATTTTACGACATTACGATCGACAAGATCACACAGGACAAATGTTAAAACACAGTTGAGGGGCTATTGTCGGGCACGTGTCGTAATCGATACAGTGTGGGATCTAAAATGATTCTTGCCTGGTGATGAATCGGATGCAAACTTCTGAGAAACAGCATTTCCTTCAACTCCAACGTCCTGTGGGAAAATCCAAAATAAAACAAATGTTTAATAAACCATATGATGTAGAGTACAGTACAGTACAGCACAGTACCAGATCTAAAAATCAACCATTTAATACAATACTGGACCTTCAATAAACAGTGTGCTGTGCAGTAACAGACGTTCTACAAACAGTAAACTGCACAGTCACAGACATGCAACAAACAGTGCATTGTAAAGTATCAGACAAAATGTTTTTGCACATCTTTATGTGTTTTCCACGACAACAGAAGACTGCAAGGCAGGAACTGAAATAATAGTTTACGTTTCTATATTCATAGGATTTTCAACGATTTTATGGAAGTGAAAAAGGTATGACCAAAAAAATAAATAAACCTCATTTAAAAAAGGATGGATAACATTTTGGGAATCCTTTATTCTGAATTCTTCACTATTAAATAACAATCACTTCAGCACAACCCAAATCATTACATGTTGCTTTTAATGTCACTTTGTTTGACTCAAAAGGTCAATGTGCATTCTCCCCAAAAAACAGTCACTTGCCTGTTTAGTTGAGGTTCCTGCTTGGTTCCCTTTCCAGAAACTGGCCACATTTTTCACACCTCTCTGTACCACCTCCACTGTTCCCTGCAACACAAGCCACAAACAGAATAACGTATGAAGAGTCATAGGTTAAAAGTCAATCGGGAAATCACAGTTGGCCGAATATGGTATTGAGACAAAAGGGAGAGTTTGGGGACGAAATACTGATAGACCCATCTCATTACCCTCAAGTTATGGAAGATAAATCCATCAACCCATAAAAAGTCCTTCGTTGCCACACATGAACTCTTAATCACAGACAAGGCCTTCATCCACAGCTTTATGAACCACTCCTCTCCCCTCTGGGCTGATGGCCCTGTCCCACACCTTTCTCAGCCCGTCACGATGGAAACCAAGTTCTTTCAAGATCACTGGAATCTCCCGCAATCAAGTTCAGTTCATGGGCCAATCACTTTCCCATGGCAGACATGTTGATGGTCTGTGTTCTACCGGCTCTTTTCTGGTCTTGCACCCTCTGCCCTCTACGTGCTTTGGTAGCCCCACCCCAGGCCCAGGTTTCTGCAGGGCACACGCAGTCCACCAGCAACAACCCACTTCTGGTGAAACTCCCAAAATACAGAAGAACCACCAATCACCTCCACTCATTCGTCCCTCTACTTTTTTTCCTGCCGATGAAACCAACTTCTATATTCCCTTTGTAGCTGTTCACCACTATATCAGATCATCCCTCATCCAAAACCATGATATTTTTCTACCACCTTAGTACCCTCCTCCTCCTCCTCCTCCTCCTCCTCCTCCTCCTCCATCAACCACACCCCCTTCCAGTTTTTCCTTCCTGAGCATTTACTTCTGTATCAATCAATGTTGTCCAATCTGCATGTCCTCCTGTACCCCTCCATTCTTTCCACACCCCCTCTATTTTGTCCTTCAACCCTGCTGTTAGTGTCCCATCCACTATTTCTACTATTCTTTCTGTTCTGATCTGTTCTTTGTTCTGGCTCTTCCACGAGCCTGGACTGTGTAAACAAAAAAGAAGCAATTCTTAAAACCAGCTCCATACCTGTGATAATGAAACAGCTTTCCTTGGGTAGCAAAGAGAGGCAGCTGCTGTTGCCAGAGCCACAGGGTATGTTATTCTCTTCCACCTCGCACCTCAAGAGAAAATACAAAATATGTATATATATATATATATGTTGTTGTTCATCTTTCGGCTGCTCCCGTTAGGGGTCGCCACAGCGGATCATCCGTTATGATCCGCATACTGATTTGGCACAGGTTTTACGCCGGATGCCCTTCCTGACGCAACCCTGGTCGCCTCTTACGACACAGGGATCAGGATTTGGGTTTTGCCATGATTCCGGGCTGCTCTACACCCTGCCCAGTGCAGAGCCCCCGTCCTCAAGCAATCCTCCAACCCAAGCCTCCGAGTAGCCGGATTACAGGCGCACGCCACTACGCCCGGTATGTATATATATATATATATATATATATATATATATATATATATATATATATATATATATATATATATATATATATATATATATATATATATATATATATATCAATAAGTCTTGTCCAAAACCATACATAACTTTTAACATCATGCAATATATCGTTTTTGATCCCATCTTTCAATGATGAAGAATCACTTTCTGAGTCAAAGATATCGCTTTCCTCGACTTTTTTGTGCTTTGTTCAACATTTGCAACAGTTTTCTTCTTGGAAGCCATGGTTGCTAAAAAAAAAAAAAAAACACATTAAGGGCAATAATAACAGAAAACAAAGGGAAAAAAATTATTACAATTACATGGAAGATTCCACCAAACACTGTTGATGCGGAGATTGGTACAGTACTGTATGCACTGCGTGTCTGTTACCACCTGCACCACAGCAGCACCGCCGATTTGCAATTGCATGTGTAAAGTCGAAGCCGTTAACAAAAATCACTTATTTTCTACATCGTTCTACGCTTCAGCGTCATTAGCAACGGTGCACGAGAAACAACAAAATGCTCATCGTGGGAGATAACCGTCACGACTTAGCCCAAAAACTGCGATTGGTCTAAATTATCGAGCCGGGGGGGGGGGGGGAGGCTCTTCCTTTAATAACAACATAAGATGATTGACACCATCAACCTTGCTAAAGACGTACCACCCGAGGCCAGTGCAGCTCCCGTGAGGCCAGCACCAGCGATGAGGCCCAGCCGTGGATATAGTGTCGGTGGAGGAGAAGCAAGTACTGTGTACGCCTCTGAAATTAACAGGTTACATTATAAATCGTAAGACCATGTGCACTGACTGCAAAGATGTCAAGACTGCGAAATCACGCTGATGAGAGCATGAAGTGACCAGAGCAAAGGCTGTGGATAACAAACAGCAGGAGCTGATCACATCAAAGATGATATATAGTTACTCCAAACTACATTCACTGCTATGAGAAACGTTAGTAAAACATGAATACAATGTAATTTTAAGACAATGGGCAAAAATCTGTAAAGACAATGAGCAAAAACAAACACCACCTTGGCAAAAGTGTATTGACCTTTTTGCACATACTCTTAATTCTCATTTCCCCTGCCCTCTATACCACCTTTTGGAGCAAACCTCTAAAAAACAAATAAAAAAATAAAAAAAATTATCGACTGGCCAAGACTGACATTTGACCACAGCCAATGTGGGAAGAATTTTGTATTTCTTTGTCAAGGTGCATGGGACTCGCCGAATCTTTTGGAAAGACGTCCAACTATTAAGCTAGCAGACATGGCACACAGCGCAACGTCCAACCGAGGGACGGCTCACTTTGTGATGAAATACACTGCTTGCAAAACATCAATCAGACGGTTTAAATTCAGGACTAGCATCGACCCCAGACGAGACAGCTCAAAGGTAAGCGAGATACCTCTGCACCATCCTGTCGGACTAAGCACACCCGACGACAAAGAGACAAGCAACCAGAAGAATAACCATGAAGAATGCAATGAAGCTAATTTAAAAATACAACAAAAGAAAGATTACATCTTACCTTGCACAAAATCTAAACTGTGTTCAACACTTGTGGAAGCCAAAGAAAAGGCTTTCTGTGAAGACAATGGGCAAAAGTGTGTCAAACTTTTTCCACATCCTCACAATTCTCATTTCCTCTGCCTTCTATACCTCCTTTTTATCACAGTTTTCACCCTCTATAGTGTCACCTGTCTATCATGCAGACGCCCTTCACCACGCCATCTGATTATGCGTCTCATCTTAGCTGAGGTTTGTCTCCTCTCATCCTAATCATATTCCCTGAATATATCAGCCTTGCGACCACCCGTTTAGCTGTCAAAGCGAAGGAAACTCTGGGCCAATGCATATCCATCATTCCCTGATGGAATCCATAGTCGCACACTCAGCCGTGACGTCTCATCTCATCTCGACCCGCACACTCAGCCGTGCCGCCTCGTCTCAACCCGCTCTCTCAAACGTAACTATTTTAGCCGTTACAAATACTAAAGAAACGTTGTTTGGTCAAAGCTGCGGATGGGTTGTTGAATTACCAGTAACCAAACGCAATATGGTGCAAGGGCGATACGAGCTGCACCAATTCCTTGCTCCAACATCCCAGGGGTTGATGGTTGCACCTTGCAGCATTGTCGATGTGGTTTTGTATATATAGGGAGCTGAAAAAAAAAACGGAAGACAAAAATGATAAAACATCAATGTTTACTTCGCTGTTATGCCCCAGCAATCCCAAAACGGTAGGACCAAACAAACAATGCTTACTTGCTCTAAAGGGATCCGATTCAAACCAGCACCAAGCTCGGCTGCATGGAGTATGTTCATGATGTATGTGGTGGGATAGTTCAGCAGCCTACTTGAAAACACACACACACACCGGTCTTAAAACCAGAAACTACCTGTATGCACACACCAGTCTGTGACACGGGGATCATCCGTATTACACACACCGTTCTGTGACACGGGGATCATCCGTATTACACACACCGTTCTGTGACACGGGGATCATCCGTATTACACACACCGTTCTGTGACACGGGGATCATCCGTATTACACACACCGTTCTGTGACACGGGGATCATCCGTATTACACACACCGTTCTGTGACACGGGGATCATCCGTATTACACACACCGTTCTGTGACACGGGGATCATCCGTATTACACACACCGTTCTGTGACACGGGGATCATCCGTATTACACACACCGTTCTGTGGCACGGGGATAATCCGTATTACACACACCGTTCTGTGGCACGGGGATCATCCGTATTACACACACCGTTCTGTGACACGGGGATCATCCGTATTACACACACCGTTCTGTGACACGGGGATCATCGGTATTACACACACCGTTCTGTGACACGGGGATCATCCGTATTACACACACCGTTCTGTGACACGGGGATCATCGGTATTACACACACCGTTCTGTGACACGGGGATCATCCGTATTACACACACCGTTCTGTGACACGGGGATCATCCGTATTACACACACCGTTCTGTGGCACGGGGATCATCCGTATTACACACACCGTTCTGTGACACGGGGATCATCCGTATTACACACACCGTTCTGTGACACGGGGATCATCCGTATTACACACACCGTTCTGTGACACGGGGATAATCCGTATTACACACACCGTTCTGTGACACGGGGATCATCCGTATTACACACACCGTTCTGTGACACGGGGATCATCCGTATTACACACACCGTTCTGTGACACGGGGATCATCGGTATTACACACACCGTTCTGTGACACGGGGATCATCCGTATTACACACACCGTTCTGTGACACGGGGATCATCCGTATTACACACACCGTTCTGTGACACGGGGATCATCCGTATTACACACACCGTTCTGTGACACGGGGATCATCCGTATTACACACACCGTTCTGTGACACGGGGATCATCCGTATTACACACACCGTTCTGTGACACGGGGATCATCCGTATTACACACACCGTTCTGTGACACGGGGATCATCCGTATTACACACACCGTTCTGTGACACGGGGATCATCCGTATTACACACACCGTTCTGTGACACGGGGATCATCCGTATTACACACACCGTTCTGTGACACGGGGATCATCCGTATTACACACACCGTTCTGTGACACGGGGATCATCCGTATTACACACACCGTTCTGTGACACGGGGATCATCCGTATTACACACACCGTTCTGTGACACGGGGATCATCCGTATTACACACACCGTTCTGTGACACGGGGATCATCCGTATTACACACACCGTTCTGTGACACGGGGATCATCCGTATTACACACACCGTTCTGTGACACGGGGATCATCCGTATTACACACACCGTTCTGTGACACGGGGATCATCCGTATTACACACACCGTTCTGTGACACGGGGATCATCCGTATTACACACACCGTTCTGTGACACGGGGATCATCCGTATTACACACACCGTTCTGTAGCACGGGGATAATCCGTATTACACACACCACACACATCCGTATTACACACACCGTTCTGTGACACGGGGATCATCCGTATTACACACACCGTTCTGTAGCACGGGGATAATCCGTATTACACACACCAGTCTGTGACACGGGGATCATCCGTATTACACACACCGTTCTGTGACACGGGGATCATCCGTATTACACACACCGTTCTGTGACACGGGGATCATCCGTATTACACACACCGTTCTGTGACACGGGGATCATCGGTATTACACACACCGTTCTGTGACACGGGGATCATCGGTATTACACACACCGTTCTGTGACACGGGGATCATCGGTATTACACACACCGTTCTGTGACACGGGGATCATCCGTATTACACACACCGTTCTGTGACACGGGGATCATCCGTATTACACACACCGTTCTGTGACACGGGGATCATCCGTATTACACACACCGTTCTGTGACCCCAAGACTGCCCATGTCGCATACACAAACACACACCATTCTATGACCCTGGGATGGCCCGTATTACACGCACCCAACAACGCACACCCGGTCTCGGATCCTGCATTCGATATAAATAAACGAGAGAACACCGTGAGAGAGAATGATCATGTCCTTGTTTAATACTTCATACAAATCACACACAAACAGCTTTTCCAACACAAAACCGTGTTAAAAACGATAAATAAATAAATAAATACCAAACCACACACAACGTCCTTCAGGATTTGGACACACACAGTCAAACCCGACCACACGGCGGCCTCCTCCTCCTCCACCTCCCCCTCTTCTTCTTCTTCCTCCTCCTCCTCTTCTTCTTCTTCGCGGGGTCAAAGTTCAAACTGTCCTGAACTGAGTTTGGCTTTCAAGATAATATATTCTTCCTTCCTTTTAATGTATACTTCAAAACATGAGCACGCCTCATTCCGACGGACGACATTTACACGCCATGTAACTTCAATGAAAAGAATTGCATCAATAGAACCCCCATCGCAGTTTATACACCGCTTAAATCACCAACTTTCATTTAAACACCTCAAGCGGTTTATTTACATTACCTGAGACTTCCAAAATAGTGAATGCAGTTATGGCGGTGGTAACCAGAGACTGAAACACTAGTAATAGAATGTTTATCTACAATTCGAAGAACGTCACCAAAGAAGAGATCGATTGCGCGCGCACTTCATTGTTGATGCCCGCTGGTTCCTTGAATGTGTCGAATTTCCTTGTGTTCCTTGTGATTGTGACGATCGATTGTGACGACACTGAGGTAAATGTATCGCGGCCCCGCCCTCATCAGGCTGATTTGTTGTCGCATAGTTCTGCTCACCCCCCCCCCCTCCGGATACCTGCCTGTTGTTTCACAAAGGAATATAATTTTAGTATGTTTCGTGGAATCCTTTCAGGATATTAAAATTACAACACCAAAGGATGATGCACGAGGTAAAACTCTGACGGATGGTCCCGGAATCATCGCCATTGATAGAGGCAGCTCGGAAATATGCTGCATGAAAAAAATTAATTATTATTATTTTTTATTATTACTCGTGCGTGGCCGTACGTGCAAAAAAAAAAACTTTCAAACAACCACACAGGCCGTTCCTTCGCTCTCGTAAACGACGACTGGATTGGGGCATTGTGTTTATATCGACAAATTATTGGAATACAGGAAGTCATCACTATCCGGAAGTCCGCACGTTGTAACCCGTAATGGGGAACGCGGCTGAGGATCTCTTCCCCAACGGCCACGCCCACGCAACAACGTGTCCTGTCATTGGTTTGGTAAATAAATGGCCATAACTTCGGAAACACTTGGGAAACAGCTGAAACGGATGAATAAAAACGATATCAAACCTTGAAAAGGCACATACTCAGGTCCCCAGCGTCGATTGTGACGTCATATCAAACGAAGAAGGAGAGTTGTGACGTCAATTGTGACGTCATAGTACCGTGTCCTGTCATTGGTTTGGTAAATAAATGGCCATAACTTGGGAACCACTTGTCCAATTAATACCAAACCTTGAAAAGACACATCCACAGGGCCACAGCAATATAGCTGGCAAGTTTCAATTAGATCAGACCAGTGGTTGTCGAGAAACAGCGGTCACAGACAGACAGACACACAGAGATTGCTGGAATTATAGATAGACTATTATTATTATTATTATGAACGAGATGATGATTTCCCAGGTTTGAGCGATCTGTTTTTTTTAAATGTTTATTTGCTTTTCCCATGGTGTGGAGAACTGAAAAGTGATCATTGCCTCGACAACCAGCTGAACAAACCAAATAGGTCCTCATATGTAGCCAAAGCAACTTTTTAGAGAAGATACTCCAACTTTAGTTTTGAATGCAGCAAATGGAGCGGACATTTCCAGCGCCATCCCGACATAGAGAGTACTCGCGTACTCTCTGATGGAGCAAGTGTATGTATGTATGTATGTGTGTTTATCCACTCTTCACCCATTGGTTGGACAGCTGACCTGACGTCACCCACTGTAGTAACCTGAAATACTTAACCTAAAGTACCCAGAGGACCCAAAAGACCTTCTCCTCCCTCAAAAGACCCAAACAACCCTGAGGACCTTAAATGACCCTGTAGACCCAGAAGTCCCTGAGGATCCAAAATACCCCAAAGACCCTGAGGACCCTTAAAGACGCAAACGACCCCGAAGACCCCAAATACCCTGAAGACCCTTAAAGACCCAAACTACCCTTTGCTGATGCTGATGACTCCACCCTCTGCTGTACCATCTGTCATACCTCAGACTGGCAAGCAGCAGCTTCTTCGCTCTCTGCAGATCTGGATAAAATCACAAACTGGTTCAACATGTGGAACATGTCTTTCAATCCTCAAAAATCTCACATTCTCACTCTGTCTCTCCAAAAGGACCATTTGGACCCCCCCCTCCAATCTACTTTCTCAACAATCCTCTTGAAAAAGTCCTTTCATTCAAGCTTCTGGGTCTCACTATCTACCATGATCTTTCCTGGGAAAGCCCCATTTCCAATCTGGTGTCCAAAGCCAGTTGCCAACTGGGCATCCTCCATCATGCAGTCCATCCTTGGCACACCTGAGCTCCTGACCACATACAAAGCTTTCGTCCACAGCCTGATGGTGTACTGCTCACCCCTCTGGGCTGGTGCTCCCGCTTCCAACCTTTCTCAGCTTCACGTTGTGGAAATCAAGGCATTTACGATCATTGGTATCTCCCACAATGAGGCTGAGTCTTTGGGCCTCTCACTCTCTCATCGCAAGCAGGTCGGTGGTCTTTCTGTCTTCTCCCATCTCCTCTCCAGTCTCACCCCACCCCCTCCCGCACTTACTGCAATATGTCCCCCACATATTTCCGCAGGGCACTCAAGGTCTGCCAGCAACCCCCTTCTGGTAAAACTACCAAAATCACGAATCACTTCTCACCTTCACTCTTTCATTCCTCCTTTTTCCCGCCTTTGTAATAAACTCCCACATTCTCTTCAATCCCACTCTTCCCTCCAGGTCTTTAAAACAGCTGTTCACCACCATCTCTTATCTTCCCCCATCCAAAACCATGAACTTTTCTACCCCCGTTCCATCCATCCCAAACCCACCTCCTTCAAATTCCCTGCCTTCCTTCCCAAAAGTTCCCTGTCGTGCAATGTCCTGAAAGTTCCTGTGGTGTCCATCTTGTATACCTTTTGTACCCCGCCCCATCCCTCTCCCTTCCACAGATCTCCTCATGTCTCTGTTCCCCTCTGTTTTGTCTTTCCTTCTCCTGCCCCTCTTGTCTCCTGCCCTCCTTGTTGTGCGTTTTGTGTTTGCTCTCATACTTGCCTCGACAATGTATACCAAAAACAATAAAAAATACGCAAAAGACCCCGAAGACTCAAAAGTACCAAGAAGACCAAAAAGACCCTGAAGACTCTTAAAGACCCAAAAATATCCCAAAGATCAAAAAGACTGAAAACACTCAAATAGACCCCAAAGACACAAAATACCCCAAACACCGAAAAGACCCCAAAGACCCTTACAAATCGAAAATACCAAAAGACCCAGAGGGTGGAGTCATCAGCAAAGAGATAGAGAATTTTACAGTCAGAGAGATCATTGATGAAAACCAGAAAAAGAACAGGGCCCAGAACGCTGCCTTGAGGAACTCCAACGTGAACAGGAAGAGGAGATGAGAGAACTCCATTAAGAGCCCCGCGTTGACTGTGACAGGACAGGATGCCTGTGAGCCATGAGTGGAGATGGCCTTGGATACCATAAGAAGAGAGTTTGGTGAGCAGTGTGGGGTGCCAGAGAATATCGAGAGCTCGCGATATGTCTCTGATCTCATACCTGGTATTGAGGACCTCCATCCAATGTTGGGAGAGAAGAAGCAGCATGTCGAGTGACCTGGTCTGAATGCAAATTGATGATCGGAAATCAAGCCATTGGAGAATAGGAAGGATTTAATGTCGGAAGTGATGATGGATTTCATGACCTTGCTGATGATTGGGAGAAGGCTGATTGGTCTGTAGTTGCAGGGATCTGCTTTTGCAGCTTTTTTTTGTAATGCAGAGCGGTAATGTTTGCTATTTCCAAGCAGATTGCAGATGACCTTGAGCAAATGAGAGGG
Source organism: Eptatretus burgeri (assembly GCF_056783735.1). Lineage (NCBI taxonomy): Eukaryota > Metazoa > Chordata > Myxini > Myxiniformes > Myxinidae > Eptatretus > Eptatretus burgeri. The sequence goes on from NC_140970.1 coordinate 105,290,914, forward strand.
TGAATAGAACAGAGAGAGGGTGAGCAAGAGCAGCAGAGCAGGTTTTTAGGACAGGTCGGCTGATGCTGTCTGGACCGGTTGCAGAATCAGAGTCGAGGATTGACAGCAAACTCTCCACCTTGTCAGGAGAAAAGGAAACAGAGTCCAGGAACAGCCTGGTGCGACTGGGTAAGGTAGGTACAGAGTGATGGATTTGGGACACAAGAATTAGAAGCAAACACAGAGTTTAGGCATTCAGCCTTTTCATGGGCAGTGTCAGCTGGGCAGCCATTTGAGGTAAGGGTGGGGATAGATGGGGAACATACACCAGAAACATACTTAACCAGATGCCACCACAATTTGGAGGGAGACAGATTTGAGAGTTCAGACTTGAGATTGGAAAGATATTGTTTCCTCGCTCTGTTGAGGGTGGACACACTTGTTGTCCCCCAAAATTTGTATTTGTTTTCCTCTCAGAAACCACTCACACAATTCCGATGAAATTTGATCACAACCTTCATCACCCGTGATGTACCAAAGTTTGTTCACCGCATGAAAAAAAATCCATCGGAATTCATTCTCTTCTTCGTTACATATTTTGTGGGTTGTCCGTGCCTACCAGTGGTTCCCTGGTTATTCTATTCAACCTCAACCAGGTGAGCGCCCAGGTGTATTGCCCCTATGTTTTTATACATTTTCAGTCCACCACCACCAAAATATCACAAAAGCAATGAAATCGTTTGGGTTTTCAGTTTTTATTTGGATTTAAAATAAAGCGATAATGATTATATTTCCAAGGCAAACGATGCAAGTTGTATTGTCAACATTACATTGTGTCCTGTACCTTGCAGGTTGTGAATAATCCAAAGTAATTATATTCGTTGTGCAGATAAAAGTCTCTACTTCGTGTTGTTGTTCCACAGATAAATGTTTAAAGTGATAATTGTGTTCCAAGTGCATAAAAACAATATGATGCAGTGCCATAGTTCTGTAACCTCAAACTAACATGACTATTTGATCCTGAACCCCAACCAAAATCACTTTGATCATTATATTTCACAAATTATATTGTATTTTATTTAAAATGTTTTCATTAAAAATGCATCCACACTGTAACATGAACCAATTTGATTGACGATGGTTTGCATGAATTCTGCTCCATGATGGCTGCGAAAACACGTCGGCGTTGAGATGGAAACCTGTGAAGATCAACAAGATCAAGTACAGATACAGAAAGATAAACCAAAAAATAAAGATAAAGCACAGAAATCTGCTCGTGCAACAGGAGCATTTATATGTTCAGAGAGATTCACGCGATGTGCTCACTTACTAAGGCTCACATGGGACGACGCGTGAAATTAGCTCGTGTCGTGCTCTCATGTCGATAGTGTTATACGTCATAAATTTATAAAAAAAATTTTTTGGCATTTCATGCAAAAATATCCATACAATCCTGACTATAATTCACAGACCTGTGTGTGTGTGTGTGTGTGTGTGTGTGTGTGTGTGTGTGTGTGTGTGTGTGTGTGTGTGTGTGTGTGTGTGTGTGTGTGTGTGTATATATATATATATATATATATATATATATATATATATATATATATATATATATATATATATATATGTGTGTTGGGTGGTCGCTCGACTACCCTTATACTCAGGTTTTCCGTCTGTCTGTATGTCTGTCTGTTTGCTTGTTTGTATTGTTGCGAATTCGCGCCCGCCGGCGTGCGATCGGCCACGTAACTCAAATCGCGGCACGTCGCCCACCGGACGGACAATTCAGTCGTGACCCTCTCGGAACAACGCTGGGAGCTAGTCACGGGTGGGTCTTTTGACCTCACCACAATCGTGCCAATCGGCCACCCGCGTAGGATAGGGTAGTTCGCCAAACTCGACCTACCTAAGTACCTATGCGGATGGTTAATCAGGCGATCGTACCTCGCCGCAGGTCAACTTCGGACACGAACCGCTGAAGCGGTTCGTTCCGTACTGCAGAGATAACCGAGCAGAGTTATCGTCGACCTCGACGGTTCAGATTAGTTACCGGGAACTTACACCCACTAGCAATCTCTTACGCGATGCAGGATGGAGAGTCAAAAAAAGGAAAAGACGAAGTGAAGCGGGAAAACAGTTCAACAAGCAGCACTTTATTGCGCGACACACGGACACAAAGCAAGCACGTATATTCAGTCACAGCAACAATAATAAAAGGCACGTATTCAAGCACAGCAATAATACAATAAAAGCATATGCAGAGTTAAAACCGAATAAAAGCAAGGGCTTATTTACATGCACGGCAACACTTACACAGTTCTACTTTACGGACGGTGCCACCACAAGCATTTACACAAAAAGCAAAGGAAAAAGAAAAGAAGTCACAACTTCCCTTTTCGTGGCTGGTGAGTCCCTCTCCCACAACCCTCAGCGTGGTCGCGCCTGGCCCCGACCTCTCTCGCGGCCGGCGAACCCTCTCCGGCACTCATCATCCGGACGCGCAGGTCCACCTCACAACCGGCGCTGCCGCGTCTCCCGTCCGTGCCTCCGTTGACAGGCCGCTCGCCAAGCCGCGAGCGCAGGACCTCTTCCCCCGACAAGACAAGCAGCGCCAAGAAGACGACGACGTCCAGCCCAGAAGCTCAAACAACCCGAAGAACACAGGAACTCTTGAAGACAAGGAGACAGGAAGCCTCGAAAAACCAACTCAACTATTCAAGGTCCGTGCTATCCGCCTTTTGTAGCGCGGGGCTCCGCCCTTCGCTCCGCCCCGTTTTCGGCCCCGCCTCCCTTCGAGCTTCTTGGAGAAGCCTCTCGAAGGGGGGCGTGCCCTCTCGCTCTCCCTCCACACCGCCCCGTGCGGGGGCCGGGGGAGTCAGTTTTGGCTCAGGGCCAGGGAATTATTCCCCCAAAAAGAGGCCCCCACCTTTTCTCACCTTTGACTCCCGACTCGGATCGCACTTCCACCACACCGAGAGCGGAGAATTTAGACGGGAGAAACAGGCGGGAAAACCCCCGAGCATCGTTGGTGGTTTTTGTTCTTTGGTGGAGATCGTGACCGCACGGTGCCCATTGAATGGCGAGTGGCGAAGATGTGGTAGCACAGGTGGTGGAGGTGGCGTGGTTGTCGTGTGGTTGGCGCTGTGGTGGGGATGGCGTGGTTGTTGAGATGCTGTTTGTTTGAAATAAAAGATAGAACAGAAAAATGGCTAACTCAATGCGTTGCAGCCCAGATGGATCACATAAATTCCCTCTGTACAACGGGTTTGGGCTAACTACACATGTACTTACAGAGATATCTCACCTGAGGACTCTTTATGGTGTAATGCGAATTTCCACAACCGTAACAGTATGTATGTCATGGACAGCTCAGGAGGCCAGAGGAGTCAACCGATTTTGATGAAACTTGAATGGTAGGTTCATACAAGGATCTAGTTGTATGCTTTTGAGCACCGTTGCTATGGACGCCACCGTTGTCAAGCAACGGGACTTTGAAATTTTTGAAAAAAATCTGAAAAATATTTTTTTCAAAAATCAAAAATCGGCTTCCGCGCTTTTATGCGCACAATAATCAACCTCTTTGTCAAAAAATTTCAGCCTGATCCGTCAAAAACTGTATGACTAGTATGCAATTATATTACTATATGCTTTCACCCCAACGTTCGCGTTGGGATTCCCGAACGTAGGGTTAGGGAATCGAACACAAATGATGAATGGACAGTTGCTCGTCATGTTCCTATATGGAACAACGAACGGCAAAAATGCCATCTGATGTGTTCTCTTATCTATCTATTTCAAATTCGCCTTAGTCTAGCGACCACCCATGTCGCCTACCGGCTTGTTTATTTGTTTGTTGCACCACTCCTCCTAGAGTTCTGGACCAATTACATCCAGACTCGCTACATCGGATCAGCATGACCCCAATTGATGTATAGGGGTGTTTTTATCTTTGCTGGTGGTCTTGGAGGGGGGGGGAGGGGGAGGGGACACAAATTCTCGATGTAAATGTGTACCGTGTAGCGCCACCACCAGGCGGTGGAGGGTATTACAAGTCTCCACCATTTACAGCACAGTATTCCTGTCCCCATGTTTTCCAGTGCAGTGAGGTATTTTGAATTGGAAGCAGTAGGTATGTTTTTCCTTCATGCATGTAATCTGGGTTTTTTTTTATTTTTGGGAGCGATTCAGGCAACTGTTAGTTGCCTCCACATCGCCCAAATAACGGTATGCGTCAAAAGAACGTGTTGCATACCTGGAACAACATCGCACATCGTGCAGGTACTTTGCTAGTAATAATAATGACAAAGAATAATAAATAAACAGAAGAAAAATAAGAGGTTACCCAGCTTGAAAGGTTTGGCACCCGAATTAACCCATCAGCATCCGCATGACCCACCACCATCGTCACCTCCCCTCTCGCTGCACCCCTGGCCGCTCCCATTTTTTTCCAAATGAACTTTTTTATTCATAACTGAGGAGATCAAATGGAACACCAACAAGGCACCCAAAGGAGTAAAGAGCAAAATGGAGTCATCAGGAGGAACATTGAGAGGATTTGGGTTTCAGCTGCTACTCCACTATCCTCAAACCCATCCAGGCACAGCCAAGTGAGCCTTACAGAAATAATTCTGCCAGAATTCACTTCTCCCGAGAGAGATAGAAACACTGTTATAGTTAAAGGAGGTTGCATGTCAGGAACACCGGCAAAAACATGTACAAATCAAAGTTCACTGGTTTTAAAAGTATTCAGCCCCTGAGTGGTCTTTTGCAGCAACAACTGCTTCTGGTCTGTTTGTGTAGGTCTCTCCCAGCTTTGCATTGTGAGATGGTGGAATCATTGTCCATTGTTCACATGAAAATTGCTCTTGTTCTGCCAAGTTTGATGGGGATGGTCGATGGACTGCAATCTTCAAGTCTCACCATAAATGTTCAATTGGGTTCAAGTGAGGACTTTGACTGGGCCACTCAGGAACATTTCTTATCTTCTTATTCAGACACCCCAGTGTGGCTTTAGCTTTGTGCTTTGGATCATTGTCCTGCTGAAATGTGAATCTCCTACCCAGTTTGATTCATGGCTGACTCGAGCAGGTTTTCATCAAGGATTCTCCTGTACTTTGCACCGTCCATTGTCCATTCCAAACTGACAAGCTTGGCAGTCCCTCCTGATGAAAAACAGCCACAGAACATGATGCTACCACCACCATGCTTGACAGTACGGATGGTGTTGACTGGGGGATGTGCAGTGTTAGGCTTGCACCAGACGTAACGCTTTGAATTTGGACCATAAAGTTCAAAATTTTTTTTTCTTCTGACCACAAAACTTTTCTCCACATGTCTGCAGTATCATTACGATGTTTTCTTCACAAACTCCATTCGAGCTTTTGATGTGTCTTTTTCAGGAATGGCTTCCTTCTTGCCACCTGTCCATAAGAGGCCAACTTTGTGAAGGGAATGGCATATTGTTGATTGATGAACACTGACCCCCATCTCGGACATAGAGCCTTGCAGATATTTCAAAGTCATTGATGGATTTACAACATCCCAAACCAGTTTCCTGCTTGCCCGGCTGCTGAGTTTGGATGGGCAATCTGATCTGGGTAAAGTCTGGGTGGTATGATACGTCTTCCACATCTTAATGATGGACTTAACCGTACTCAAAGGGATAATAATGAGTGACTTTGAAATCTTCTTATAACCCTCTCCTGAATGGTGCTTCTCCACCACTTCATGTCTGACTTCTTTGGAAAGCTCCTTGGTTTTCATGGTTGCCTTGTTGGTTGACCAAGTGAGTTGCACCTTAAAACTCCTTCGATATGTGGGGGAGCTTAATTTTGAAGTTAAACCACTGATTACATAAAGGTGAAAACAATTACACTTATTTTGTAACCTTTCAAACAAATAATTTGCTCCTGGTTTAGGATTAATTAGGCAAAGGGTTTGAATACTGATGTAACTGAGAATCATCTGATTTTCTCTTAATCAAACGTATTCACATTTTCTCTGAATTTTTGGCTTTATCACTTTGGAGTAGTTTATGAAGACTCTATTTATTAACTTTGATTTGAAAGAATCATGAAATAAGCTCAGATGGCATCAAAATGTGAAAACTTTGGAAGGGGGGGTGAATACTTTTGCAATCCACTGTGTGGTAGTGTCTTTTCTTGGGACAACCATTATTCAAACAAAGATGAAGGGATGGTTTCACATGATCATTTCTTGTGATCAGCCCTAACTTGTTTACATACTTTTTTGAGTAACATCCATACATCCTTTTACATTAAAAAAATAACATGCATACATGGGAAAACTACGCACCCAGACCGGGAATTGAACCTCGCTTCTACTGGTGGATCGTACTGGTGTTCTGCGATCTGAAAGAGAGTGGCACTTCAATATGTGGGAGAATTACATGGTCAAACGTAGATGTGAGAGTACAATTACATGTTCTTTCTATGTGGGAGAATATTGTCAGGTCAGGTCAGATTAGATCTGTGACCTGCTACAGGTACCATGTAAACCTGTACTAACCTGTTCCATGGTCGGGTTGTCGGCGACTAAACAGTCTCCCCCACCGGGTTTTCTGGTGAGGAGGGTGTATGATATGGACACCCAGCAGGATTAAAAATAAAAGCTGTCAAAGGGTGGAGAAGCTCCTTGTGAGCCAAAGGCCATCCATATATAGTGCCCAACTGTGTCTACGGACTTCCTCCTGCAGTTGGCTTACTATTTATTAGAAGGTTGGTGGCAGGATTTGCACTCTGGCCACCGTAAAACCCTTCATTCCACAACACATACGAAAAGCACAAAAAAAAAATCTGAAAACCCACTCCATGGGAGTACCTCCTGTGCAGCTGCCTTCTGCAGAGCCGCTCACTGGATGACAGGATTGGGGCAAAGCCTTCGGGACCCCCAATCTTTGATGAAAGGAGGAACACCATGGGGTAACCTTCCCCGGGTCACTTTGTGGTAGTGCGTGTTGGGATGGTGCTGAGGTGTCGTCCACCAGACGGCTGTCTCCTTGGGTTAACCTGAGGTGGTCCCTTCGGGTGGGTGCCTGGAATGTTCTATCCCTAAGAGCATGATCACCTCTCTCAGTTATCATCTGAGCTTTTAGATATCGGTATTGCAGCGCTCTCTGAGGTTCGGAGACCGGATTGCGGTGAGATCATGGTGCGTGGTTACACCTACTATTGGTCTGGTCGCTTTGATGGTTACCATGCCCAGGGAGTTGCTGTAGCTGTGTCCAATAAGGTGACTCCAATGGTAATTGAGGTAACACCAGTCAACGAACGTATTATGAGACGAAAAAATCTGGAACTGGACTGGAATGAGACTATGAGACTGGAAAATCCTCTATTTCTCTTTGCTGATGACTCAACCCTCTGCCGTACCATCTGTCATCCCTCAGCCCGGCAAGCAGCAGCTTCTTCACTCACTGCAGATCTGGATAAAATCACAAACTGGTCCAACACGTGGAACATGTCTTTCAATCCAGACAAATCTCACACTCTCACTATGTCTCTTCGAAAGGACCGTTTACAAAACCCCCCCATCCACTTTCTCAACAATCCTCTGGAAGAAGTCTTTTCTTTCAAGCTTCTGGGTCTCACTATCTGCCATGACCTTTCCTGGGAAAGTCACATTTCCAACCTTGCCTCAAAAGCCAGTCGCCGACTGGGAATCCTCCGTCGTGCAAAGTCCTTCCTCGGCCCTCTTGAGCTCCTGACCACTTACAAAGCTTTTGTCCGTAGCCTGATGGAGTACTGCTCTCCCCTCTGGGCTGGTGCTCCTGCCTCCCACCTTTCTCGACTTCACGCTGTCGAAACCAGGGCTTTTAAGATCATTGGCATCTCCCGCAATGAAGCTGAGTCTTTGGGCCTCTCACTCAATCACCGCAGGTTGGTCGGTGGTCTTTCTGTCTTCTACCGACTCCTCTCCAGCCTTGCCCCCCTGCTCTCTCTGCGATTTGTCCCAACCACATTTCCACAGGGCGCTCAAGGTCCGCCAACAACCCCCTTCTGGTAAAACTACCAAAATCACGAATCACTGCTCATCTTCACTCTTTCATTCCTCTTTTTTCCCGCCTTTGGAATAAACTTCCTCACTCTATTCTTTCCCATTCTTCCCTTCAGGCTTTCAAAACAGCTGTTCACCACCACCTCTTATCTTCCCCCATCCAAATCCTCGATCTTTTCTACCCCGATAATCCACCCAAGCCCACTTCCTTCAATTCTCCTGCTTTCCTTCCTGAAAGTCCCTTTAATGTCCATCTTCCCCTCGCCATGTTCCCCGTCCCATCCCCATCCCTCTCCCTTCCACAGTTCACCTGTGTCTGTTCCCCAATGTTTTGTCCCTTCCACTCCCGCCCCTCTTGTCTCATGCCTCCTTGCTGTGAGTTGTGTGTTAGCTCTCATACGAGCCTCGACCAAGGTATACAAAAAAAAAAAAAAAAAGAAAAAAAAAAAAAAAAAAGAAAGATTTTCAGCACTTGTATGGACTGGATTTTGGGGAAGATGTCGGAGAGATCAAGCCGGTGCATCATTTGGAAATGTCAAGATCTCTGACCTTGATTTTGCAGATGATGCAGTCATCTTTGTGGACACGAGATATCCTATTGGGGGCCCTCGAGGTGCTGAATGAGGAGTCGGAGCCACTGGGATTCCGGGTTTCCTGGGTCAAAACTAAGATCCAGGCTTTCATTGACATCTTGGATGCTGCTATCTTGTCTGTACCCGTTTGTGGTGAGGATGTTGAGGTCACAGAGATTCACTTACCTTGGCAGTGATATTCATGCATCTCCTGGCTGTGAGCCAGAGGTCAACAGATGTTTGGGTCGGGCCTGGGGAGTCAAGGATTCACTGGATCATGGTGTGTGGCACTGTCGGCACCTGTGCGGGAGGACGAAAGTCTTAGTCTTCAGGTCCTTGATGCTTCCAGTCTTACTCTATAGATGTGAGACTTGGACTCTGACCAGGAATTTGCGATGGTGACTCAATTCCTTTGGTAGCAGGTCCCTTTGGAGAATCCTTGTCCATCACTGGTCAGACATCACTGGACAGAGGTGTCCGAGCGGTTGCTGAGAGAGACTCAAATGAGATTTGTTACCTGCACAGTCCATGAGAGTCAGCTGCGGCTGTACGGACATGTGGCTCATTTTCCTGACGATAATGCTGCTCACCAGATTCTCTCAGTGAAGGAGCCTCATGAGTGGAGTAGGCCAATGGGCCGACCACGTGCCACGTGGTTGCAGCAGGTTTATCAGCATCTCAAGGAGATGGGAATGGGCCAGGCATCTGCCTTGGGGTGGCCAGACGGAGGCCCCTGGAGTTCAAGTGGAAAGAGGACGCAGCGACACGCTGCTCCGGCACATGCTCCCATACCTGACCTGACCTGCTCACCTGGTTTTGCCCAGATAGCTCAGATGGCAGAGCACTGGTGTGGTTCACCAAACAAATTGGGTTCAAATCCCAGTCTGAGTGCATCGTTTTCCCACATATACATATTATGTATGTATGCCTATTCATTTATATTATTAAAAAAAAGTTTTTATTACTTGAATGTAAAGTTTTGCATTGATCGATTAAGCTGTTCTGTAAAGGAAGATTAAAAAAAAACTTTTTCCAATCCAATATGGCTGCCAGGCCAGATTACTGATTGTCATAAATTTAAAACTGAAACAGAATTGCGTTGTAGATCAGATATATGAAATTCCCAAAATTTTGGATAAGCATTTCGATTCAACCAATTATGACTGGTATCCAGCTTCACCGATGACATCATCTTTATCAAACTTTATTCCTCATGGGGAGTTGACGACGTGAAGTTTCGATTTTCTTTGCTCCATGGTTTCGGAGATGTCCAAAGTCTTTCCTTTAATCCAATATGTTTGCCATACCACCCGACCTATGACGTCAGACTTATCATTAAAACATTCTCCACGGTCAGTTGCTCCAATGTTGAAAGTTTTGCATCAACATGACTAGCGTAGGCTCAGTCGGTATTGATTTTGGTGGGCTCATACGGTATATGCTGGTATATTGGTATAATTTTTTTCCTTAAATGAACATTTTTTGTTTTTTTACCCAGGTTCCATAAATACGTAACAATCCAATGGCTTTAAAAACAGCCACGAGGGCAAAGAAAAGCGTGATTGCTTGTACGGTGCCCAGGGGTTGAGGGTTAAAAGTTAACACCTACTGTACCTACTTCCTGGTACATCTTGATGTCATCTACATTCCACTGTTCCAGGTATAGCTGAGTGCATCAAAGCTTTTTCAATCATGTGCAGTATTTCAAGATTATAAACACCTTTCTTTGATTTGTTGGTGATAAACCAATATTTATTTTTTTCATAGCAATTTTTTTTCAGGATACCGGTATATTCAGAATTCCGAAATCGGTACTGCCAGACGCCACTTCGCAGATTTGCTATTCGCGAACTCCGTGTATTCACAGGTCATAAAGTGTGACCTGCTTCGACGTTCATGCTTCACGTATTCGCATTTTGTAAATTTTTTTTTTTTAACACTTCAAGACTGGTCTCCTGTTGGAAATCCACCTGAAAAATTGGAAATTAGCAAACATCATCGCATTACATAAAAAAAGGAGCAAAAACGGATCGCCTTCTTAGTTACAGCTCAATTAGCTTTGTGCACATCCAATCATCAGCAAGGTCATGGAATCCATAATCGCAGTTGATATAAAATCATTCCTTTTCTCCAACAGCCTCATCTCAGATCATCAATTCGGATTCAGACCTGGTCACTCTACCTTGGACATGCTGCTTCTACTCTCCCAACAATGGATGGGGGCCCTCAATATCAGACATGAGATCAGGGCCGTCTCTCTGGACATATCTCGAGCTTTTGATACAGTCTGTCATTATGGCTTGCTCTCCAAACTGGCTGCTTCGGGATTCCAAGGCCAACTCCACTCTTGGATTACTGACTTCTTCCAATCTCGTAGGCAGTGTGTGACTCTCAACGGAACCCTTTCATATCCTCTCCCTGTCAAGGCTGGTGTGGAAGAAAAATAATTATATTAATGTACTCTCAATTATAATGGTTGCTGGTACTTTATAAATTTAATTGTTATGCTATAAGTCGAATTGGCTGTCAGTTATGCTTCCCTTTACCCAAGAGTCTTTTGACCTAAATGTTGATAAAAGGAATGTTTTGCTATGGAACAAAGTGACCTGGTTGATAACGCTGCAACTTTTGCCATGATTCTTTCACCTACTGGACACGTATTGCAGTTGGAGTTATTTTGCCTTATGTTTATCAGCCCCCTCCACTCCCACAAAAGCATATAAATGCCAGGAAATGTCATCTTAGCTTTGTGCAAATCATTGTGGATGTATACCATCTCAGTGGTTTGGACTCCGTGGTACCATGTTCATAAAGGTTCTCTGATGTAATGTACTCTCGTTGTGGACAGTGTATTATTTTTGAGTAACAGGATTTACATCGAGTCGATTAACAACAAAATTCTACAACACTGGAGTACCACAAGGCAGTGTTCTAGGCCCCATCTTCTTCCTAATCTTTATCAATGTTCTCACCGACTCTGGAAAATCCTCCTTATCTCTTTGCTGATGACTCCACTCTCTCCCACGACATCCCCTCATCCTTCTGACAGACACGAAGAAGCCTCTTCCCTGTCCTTAGACCTTGATAAAAATCACAAACTGGTGAAACACAATTTTGCTTATGTAACCACTTTGTCCACCCTTTGCGTTCTCCCTTACCCCTCATCGTTACCTGCATCCCTTGTTTGTCAGTCTTCGTCTACTTTCTCCTTCCGCCCTGCTGTTGGTGTTTCCCTTTCCTCCTGCTGTTCACTTTGTTGTGTTGTGTCCTGATTTGTTCTGTGTAATCGCTCTGCCACGAGCCATGTACTCCATGAATCCATGTTAAATAAACAAAAACAATGCCCGACATTTGCGGCATTTTTTTTTTTAGGAATGTATCCCCCATGAATAGCGGGGCCTGACAGTATATTGATATGAAAAATTATATCGATATATCGCTAGACCCTATGGAGGCATGTTTTGTGTGGCATGTGAACTTTTAGACTTACAAAAGTCAACAATGTTTTACAGGTGTCACCGATGTTTTTCAGGTGTGAAAATTGCTCGGTGTTTGTGAAAGAGTTGTCGATTGAGAAGTTTAATCAACTCTCCTCTTGGACCACTTTTTACAGAAACACTGTATCCAATCTAATAAATGATTACCTTGTCGTTTTTATCCAACGTTCAGATGCTTGGATGCCAGGACACAGGAAACACGCCAGAATACTGCTTGGTCTCTTGAACATTATGCATCCCTAATTGAGGGAAAACGAATAAATAATAAAACATCAATCAATGACAGGCCAACTTAGATGTCTCCTTGACAAATCTATTGAGATAATCCACTGTGATGCTCATATATTTTAAATTGGTTTGGATAATTTTATTTGCACACAGAGTTGAGGCTCGTGCAAAACCTAATATTCGTATCCATTCATCAGGACTTAACAGGACAAAAGAAACAGCAAGGGGGGGGGGGGTTGGTGAACAAATAGCAGAGCTGAAGGTCAGCACAGAGGGAGGCAGACAAACAATCGGTGTGTGGAGGAATGGGGGCCAGGAGAGGATGCATGGGGTGAACAAAATGGATACAGAATCAAATTCTCAGGAAGGAAAATTGGAAATTTGGAAGGAGGGATTGGGGTGGGGGTTAACGAGGGTAGAAAATATCATGGTTTTGAAATGGGGACGATCTGAGACGGTGGTGTACAGCTGTGTTGAAGACCTGGAGGTAAGAATGAGATTGAAGACTATGTGGCAGTTGATTCCACAGGCAGGAAAGAATAAGAAACAAATGCATGGAGGTGAGCAGTGATCCTGGATTTAGGTAGTTTCACCAGAAGGGGGTTGATGGTGGACCGTGTGTGCCTTACAGAAACCTGGGGGAGTGGGGGGGTGATGGTGGTATGCAAAGCATGAAAAGAGCAGACGGTGCAAAACCAGAAAGGAGGGGGTAGAAGACAGAGAGATCACCGACCTGTTTGTGATGGCGAAGTGACTGGCCCATAGACTCAGCTTCATCGTGGGTGATGCCAATGATCTTGAAGGCCTTGGTTTCCATGGCGTAAAGTTGAGCAATATGTGAGGCAGGGGGCCAGCCCAGAGGGGAGAGCAGTACTCCATGAATCTGCACATTAAGGCATTGTTGGTGGATAGGAGTACAGGTGTGTTAAGGCAGGACTTTGTACGATGGAGGATTGTTAAGAAGGTAGATAGGAGAGTTTGTCAGATGGTCCTTTCGGAAAGAGCGAGAGTGAAAGTGTCTATGGGCCAGTCACTTTGCCATCACAAACAGGTCGGTGATTTCTCTGTCTTCTACTCCCTCCTTTCTGTTTTTGCACCGTCTGCTCTTTTCATGCTTTGCACACCACCATCACCCCCCCCTCCCCACTCCCCCAGGTATTTGTAAGGCACACATCTCCAGAGATCTTGGTTTGCAGTGGAACAAAACAAAACCAAAACCTGAAAAAATTACAAGATCTTAGCTTATTCCACACAGAAATCCTAAAATGTCCCAGAAAATGTTATTGGCACCTTTTAGAAGTGAGAAATGATTAGATTTCAAGCAGGTGATTCTCTTTTACTTTGGAAATTAACTCACCTGTGGTGCGTTGCAGGTGCCTGCAATATAAAAATCACTCATTCAACCAGTTTGAATCGAGAAAAGGAGACATTCTGCTGTTTTGTGTCACTGTGTGCACTGCAATGAGCATGGAGAAAAGAAAGAAAAACAGGAGTGTCTGGTGGTCGTATGGCAGCTTAGCTGCTGGGGTAGCTATCATTTCTTGAAGCGCGACTGTGTCGCTGATGCAGTGCCCCTCTACCGGTACACACACTGGAACAGGTACTCATTTCGCTGACCTCGGAAGGATGACAGGCTGAGTCAACCCCCTGGTGTATTAATTCAGCAGCCGACGGGGCTTGAACTCAGGACCCGAGGACGCCAAGCCGCCACCAGGCTCAGAGGAGTGTCTGAGGATGTCAGACACAAGATTGTAGCCAAGCATGGACAATCTCAAGGCTGCATGTCGCTTGGGACAACACAATGTGCAGAGCATTGGTGCTGCCTAAGCAGTCTCCTGGGCGATTAGGCACAATCCCAGACGGGTTTCCACTGATAAAGGATACTCAAATGGCTCAATCATCCCAGCAAGCTGGTACTCATTTTGCCAACCTCAGAAGGATGACAGGCAGTCAACCCCTCCTGGTATTAATTCAACAGCCAAGCAGGATTTGAACTTAGAACCCTAGGATCCCAAGCCCACCACCCCAACCATTAAGCCAACACCAGGCATATGGACAATCTCAAGGCTACAAGTCCATCTTCAGAGATCTTGATGTTCCTGTGTCTACCATACGCCATGTTATCAGGAAGTTTAAGGCCCATGACACTGTAGCTGACCTCCCTGGACGTGGCCACAAGGGGAAAATTTGATCGAAGATTACAGCGAAGGAATGTTCGAATGGTTGAGAAAGCACCTCAATCAACTGCCAAACAAATGAAAGCTGATCTTCAGACACAAGGTACGACAGTTTCAACTCGCACCATCCATGACCAGCTCAATGAAGGGGGGTTTTATGATAGGATACCCAGGAGGACCCCACTGCTGAGAGAGAGACATAAGAAAGCCCGACTGGAGTTTGCCAAAACACACCTGAACAAGCTAAAAATCCTTCTGGGAGAATGTCCTGTGGACAGATGAGACTAAATTAGAGCTTTTTGGTGAACCACATCATCTCTACGTTTACAGAAAACAAAATGAAGCCTTCAAAGAAACGAACACCTTCCCTACAGTCAAACATGGAGGAGGTTCAGTGATGTTTTGAGGTTGCTGTGCTGCCTCTGGCACTGGGTGCCTTGAATATGTGTACGGCATCATGAAATCAGGAGATTATCAAGGATTTTGGAGCACAATGTTCAACCCAGTGTCTGAAAGCTGGGTCTCTGTCGAAGGTCATGGGTCTTGCAGCAGGACAATGACCCCAAACACACTTCAAAAAGTACCAGGAATGGTTCAAGACGAAACGATGGACTCTCCTGAATTGGCCAACAATGAGTCCAGATCTAAATCCCATTGAACACCTGTGGGGAGATCTGAAAACCAGTTGAGAGAAGGCACCCTTCAAATCTGTGAGAACTGGAGCAGTTTGTATAAGAATAGTGGGACAAACTGCCAGTAGAGAGGTGAAGGAAGCTCATTCATGGCTATAGGAAGCGCTTGACTGCAGATATTTTGGCCAAAGGCCGTGCTACCAAATATTAAATCGAGGGTGGCAATAATTTTATCAATTCCATTTGTTTTTTATTTTCCGATTTTAAAAGGATATATTAAGTTTTGAATCAAAAACAAAGGTTCTGTAATATTAACAGTGAAATAAAGAATTTGGAGACGAAATACATTTGTCAGTTTCAACTTGTTTTTAAAGAAAATTGTGAGTTATTTGAAAAAAAGTGCAAGGGTGACAATATGTTTGGCCATGACTGTTTTGCCCAATAAAATGCATACAGATTTTGGAAATCTTAATCCTTACTGGAATTCATGGACCGGTGTTTGTGTGCTTGGTTGCTTGTCGTGCTACTCCTCCTAAAGTCCTGGGCCAATTGCATCCAGACTTGCTATGTAGGATCAGCATGGCCCCAATTAATACATAGGGTGTTTTTATCTTTGTCAGTGGTCTTGGGGAAGTTAGAGGGGGGGACGCAATTTCTCCATGTAAATGTGTCTTGTGTTCTGCTGCCTCTAGGTGGGGGGGGGGGGTAATACAAGTCTCCACCATTTACAGTGCAGTATACCTGTCCCCACGTTTTCCAGTGCTGTGAGCTGTCAGTTGCCTATACACCGCACAAATAAAGGTGTGCATCAGAAAAACGTGTTGCATGTTTGGAACAAGATCACCCATCGGATGGGTACTCTGCTTGTGTGCTCGCGAAGTGAAAAGCAGGGTTAAGCATTCGGTTGCAGTTGTGCATATGTGTGGCGTATGTGCGGGCACGCGTGCCTGCATTTTTAAAATTCATTTTCTCTGCTACCATTGGTCCAATTGACACGAAATTTTGACATCGGAGTGCCTCCACTGGTAGAATTTTTCTATTCATGATTATGACGTCAGAAGTCAAGTGGTACGGACGCCATATTGGAAAAACATTTCACCTCTATATCTCTAAAACTGCTCAATGGGAAAAAAATTGAAACATGGCTCATTGTCAAGTAATCCCAATGTGGAATAAGATATGTTAATGATGATGTCATCAGTGCCTTCATTATGACATCGTAATTTGACAAGTACAACACTTGATCTGATAAGAATGAAAAAAAAATTCCTCTGCAGCTGTTATTCTGATGGACACACAATTTTCAAAATATATGAGCGGCTACTCCAGTCAAATTTTTTTTAAGGTCAATTATGACATCATAGGTCACGTGGTACAGGCGCAATCTTAGAAAAATCGAAAACAATTGCACACCTATATCTCCGAAACCGCTCCACGGGAAAAAATTGAAACATGGCTTATTGTCAAGCACTCCCCTTGGGGAATAAGATATGTTAATGATGATGTAATTGGTACCTTCATTATGACGTCATAATTTGACAAGTACAATGCTTGATCCGATCAGTATTAATTTTATTTCTCTGCAGTTCCGATTGACACGAAATTTTCACCATAGGAGTGCCTCCTCCTGTAGAATATTCTGATGATAATTATGATGTCATAGGTCACGTGTACATGTGTCATCTCGGAAAAACTTTGCACCTCGATATCTCTGAAACCACTCCATGGGAAAAAATTGAGACATTCTCAATGTCAACTACTCCCCATAGGGAATAAGATATGTTCATGATGATGTCATCAGTGCCTTCGTTATGACGTCATAATTCAACAAGTACAAGACTTATCCGATCATTATGATTTTTTTTCTCATCAACTGTAGGTCTGATGGACACGAATTTTTTTTTTTTACCATCGGAGCAGCTCCTCCTGTAGAATATTTTAATGATAATCATGATGTCATAAGTCACGTGTTTCAGGTTACAGATGCCATCTTGGAAAAACCCCCAAAAACGTTGCACCTCTATATCTCCAAAACCGTTGATGTGCAGGGTAAGTATTCTATGAATACCATCAAGTTACAAACTAGAAAAAGAAAGCCATATAAACCTCATCTTGCAGACAGATTGCAGTTTTGCGCATTTCATATAATCGGCACGCCTTTCTCCATTCTCGTAAAAGGTACATAAACAAACTTGGAATCATTGGATGGCTGTTTGTGTGACCTTTTCATTGAGTACAAACACTTGACTCAGCATCATACATTTTGGAAGCACCGATATGTTCAGAAGGAAAAGCTACCCCTTAAATTCCATGCAGATTGAAGGAAGGGTCACTTTTCAACTCTCTTGTTAGATTAACACCTTCTCTCTCATAACTTTGTCAAGATATTAAGCTTTTATGCCAAGTCCAATGTAACCATCAAGAATATCAACATTTAAGCATCAAGACTCGTTTAAAAACAAGCTCAAATGAGCTAAGATCCTCGTCCTCTTAATGATGACGTCATAAAAACGAATATGACGTCATTGTGATGCATCAGGTTTGTGATAAATAATTATCTCTGCTAATGCCCGGCTTGATTCCCGCAAACAGAATTCAAAAAGCTTGCCTAGTTTCGGAGATAATTTTTTAGGCGATTTCCATTAGCGGAGATATTTTGACGTCATAACTTTTTTCTCGGAGGAATTTCCAAAATCGGAGATGGTTACTGCCTGCGCGTGGGCTTTCTGCATATACATGGCAAGTTTCACGAAGATCCGAAGAAAACTCTGGGTTGTCAAACAAAAAAGTCAAAAAAAAGGAATGACGTCAGAGCGATGTATCATCATATGTGCGGTAAGTCATCTCTGCTAATGCCCTGTTCGATTCCCGCAAACAGAATTTCATGTGACAATCTCCATGTGTGGCAGACTATGGCTCTCTGCAAGATCAAACTCTCCTTGCAGGGTGGTAGCAGAGACGGGTCACATATTCGTCCATCATTGTTATATTTCTCCCAGAATATGTGCTGCCGTGTTGCGTTCACCCTTTCGACCTCAAAACCATCGAGAACTTTTTAAGCGCACACCACGCAAAAATCTATCGACTCATTGCAAAACATTAGCTTTATACAACTCTGCATTTCCAAGTTATCTTCTTGAATTATCAACAGCCAACTTAAGTGATCAATGTCATGATTTCCCGATGACGAAGTTTGGCGAGTTATGGAACCTTTATCGCTATGTTTTCATGAGAGATTTATTTATCAGTGCAAAGGTGAGTGAGCCATGCACAAAATCCAAATGATGTATTACTTACAAGAGGCGTTGCGTCCTTTGGATATGTTGCTGGGCATTCTGTCAGGAGCAGTGCTGAGAACAAAGGAAAGAAAACATGGGAACATGAAGTCAGGAGATTGCATCAAAAGTCATTCAAGTAGCTGCTGAATTCAAGCAGTGCTGGGAAATAATATGGGTTAGGAATTCACATCCCTGTCATATCTGATAGGACGTGTGGTATTTCATTTGAGTGATCGCTAAAACTTGCACGTTATCACACTGTGATTCGAGAAGTGTCCGTTTGTGTGTTTGTTAATTCTCTATTCATTCCCCAAACAATTAAAGCTTTCCTTTCCTGGCTCAAGTGCACCCAAGTTCTAAGTCAGAATACTGCTTGAAAAACACCCACCTGTTTATTCACTTATCTGATCTGACATTGACCTTTGTTTCCTCACAATATAACTCTGTATACAAACAGACATACATACAGGTATGTAATTTGGAGAGAGTGAGGTTGTAAAATGTCTGACGTTGGGAAAGACATGGCCAGGTGAGGAATTTTAAGTTTTGAGGCCCAATGGAGCGGCTTGGTAGACAGTCAGGATCTGTCTGGCCAATCTGTGTGAGCCATTGTAGCAAAATAGGTTGTGGAGCTTGGAAGACTGTTATATTGGGGCCACCCCATGGGCAGGACAGCCAGGAGTATGGACCTCCCACAATGACAGTGAAACTAATGACGGGGGCCACAGAAGGGAAAGGTGGTCCCGAATTGAGGTGTATCAGTAGTTTATGATAATGCATGCATACATGGGTGCACCGGGGCATGGTTAAGGGAGTCAGGTGACCCACCCATGTTCTGATGCTGTGTGCAGACGCCACCATCTTAGAGAGCCTTCATCCCTGTCTGTTGAGTACATTACACGAAGGAAAGAGGGCAGGCCAGATGCATGGTGACTGGAGCTGGAAACGCATGGAGAGTTGGAGGCTGGAGCTGAACTATAAGCCACAAATAATCTCTTGCATTACCTCGGTATGGCCGCCATCTTTTCCTTCCTGGTCTTCTACTGCATCACCTTCTTCTGACATCTTCAACTGCATCATCATCTTCTGTCTTTGACTGGATCGTTGCTGCGACACTGCCCATCCGAGCAGCACTTTGCCCGTGTGCCTGCGTATACCAGTCGCTTTGTGCCATCCACGACCTTGCTTTCCTCATTGTTCTTCGTGTAAATCAGTATTATAGGTGCCTTAGTGGGGTATATTTATTACCAGCAAATACAACCTGAAGGCAGCGTGAGGAGAGGATCCATCTGGACATGACCACCGTCCGGAAACGTGCGGAGGGGATCCATCCGGACACGACCACGTTCCGGAAACGTGCGGAGGGGATCCATCCGGACACGACCACGTTCCGGAAACGTGCGGAGGGGATCCATCCGGACACGACCATCTTCCGGATACGTGCGGAGACGACGGCGACGGAGCGCTCGGTCGGGGCGACGGAGCGCGAGAGGGGCTCGGTCGGGGCGACGGAGCGCGAGGCGCTCGGTCGGGGCGACGGAGCGCGAGAGGCGCTCGGTCGGGGCGACGGAGCGCGAGAGGCGCTCGGTCGGGGCGACGGAGCGCGAGCCCCTCGGTCGGGGCGACGGAGCGCGAGCCCCTCGGTCGGGGCGACGGAGCGCGAGCCCCTCGGTCGGGGCGACGGAGCGCGAGGCCCTCGGTCGGGGCGACGGAGCGCGAGCCCCTCGGTCGGGGCGACGGAGCGCGAGCCCCTCGGTCGGGGCGACGGAGCGCGAGCCCCTCGGTCGGGGCGACGGAGCGCGAGCCCCTCGGTCGGGGCGACGGAGCGCGAGCCCCTCGGTCGGGGCGACGGAGCGCGAGCCACTCGGTCGGGGCGACGGAGCGCGAGCCACTCGGTCGGGGCGACGGAGGGCGAGCCACTCGGTCGGGGCGACGGAGCGCGAGCCACTCGGTCGGGGCGACGGAGCGCGAGCCACTCGGTCGGGGCGACGGAGCGCGAGCCACTCGGTCGGGGCGACGGAGCGCGAGCCACTCGGTCGGGGCGACGGAGCGCGAGCCACTCGGTCGGGGCGACGGAGCGCGAGCCACTCGGTCGGGGCGACGGAGCGCGAGCCACTCGGTCGGGGCGACGGAGCGCGAGCCACTCGGTCGGGGCGACGGAGCGCGAGCCACTCGGTCGGGGCGACGGAGCGCGAGCCACTCGGTCGGGGCGACGGAGCGCGAGCCACTCGGTCGGGGCGACGGAGCGCGAGCCACTCGGTCGGGGCGACGGAGCGCGAGCCACTCGGTCGGGGCGACGGAGCGCGAGCCACTCGGTCGGGCGACGGAGCGCGAGCCACTCGGTCGGGGCGACGGAGCGCGAGCCACTCGGTCGGGGCGACGGAGCGCGAGCCACTCGGTCGGGGCGACGGAGCGCGAGCCACTCGGTCGGGGCGACGGAGCGCGAGCCACTCGGTCGGGGCGACGGAGCGCGAGCCACTCGGTCGGGGCGACGGAGCGCGAGCCACTCGGTCGGGGCGACGGAGCGCGAGCCACTCGGTCGGGCGACGGAGCGCGAGCCACTCGGTCGGGGCGACGGAGCGCGAGCCACTCGGTCGGGGCGACGGAGCGCGAGCCACTCGGTCGGGGCGACGGAGCGCGAGCCACTCGGTCGGGGCGACGGAGCGCGAGCCACTCGGTCGGGGCGACGGAGCGCGAGCCACTCGGTCGGGGCGACGGGGCGCGAGCCACTCGGTCGGGGCGACGGGGCGCGAGCCACTCGGTCGGGGCGACGGGGCGCGAGCCACTCGGTCGGGGCGACGGGGCGCGAGCCACTCGGTCGGGGCGACGGGGCGCGAGCCACTCGGTCGGGGCGACGGAGCGCGAGCCACTCGGTCGGGGCGACGGAGCGCGAGCCACTCGGTCGGGGCGACGGAGCGCGAGCCACTCGGTCGGGGCGACGGAGCGCGAGCCACTCGGTCGGGGCGACGGAGCGCGAGCCACTCGGTCGGGGCGACGGAGCGCGAGCCACTCGGTCGGGGCGACGGAGCGCGAGCCACTCGGTCGGGCGACGGAGCGCGAGCCACTCGGTCGGGGCGACGGAGCGCGAGCCACTCGGTCGGGGCGACGGAGCGCGAGCCACTCGGTCGGGGCGACGGAGCGCGAGCCACTCGGTCGGGGCGACGGAGCGCGAGCCACTCGGTCGGGGCGACGGAGCGCGAGCCACTCGGTCGGGGCGACGGAGCGTGAGCCATTCACTCGGGATGTGAGCGATTCGCTCATAATGATGTAGCGCAGTACTGCTGTCGACTGTAGGGTGTTCGGTAAGTGGTTTAAGCACTCAAGCAAGCACTCCAATTAAATGGTTGATGAGGAACAGCTGGCTAGGCTGCATACCATGAAGGATCCTTTTAACTTTAAAGCTGGTCTTCAGGCAGTAGTTAAAAAAATTAAATTAATTTGATCAAAGAATGACTTTATTCACTAAGGAGTTGCTGTTTAACATAGAACAGTCCTGGAGACATTGCAACGTTTAATCACCCACAAAATAAGGTTTGCAGATAATCTGCCAAGTTGCCTGCTAATTTGTGCACGCGTCACGTGGTGCATCAGTTCGCGGTCCGCGCAAACATTATAACTTTATTTTGAAACGACCGTTTTTCACCGCATTTGCTTTGATTCCCTGTAGAGCACCCCTCAAAACCTCCGAAAATATAGACACAGATCTGACAGACACAGTGGATAAGCAGTCCCTCTGTGGGACAAGAGGTGAGGAGGTCTGCCAGTGAATGCATTGAATCATATAGCTCAACGAAGCTGGTTAATTTTGGCACGTTCCTAAATCTTTTGTTCACGCAATATACAGTAATTCTGCAAACAGTAAAAAAAAAGATTGACTGATGGTTTGGAAAATTCACATTTTCTTGTGTGTGCATGGATAAGAAGGGACCATCGCCTTACTTGCTTAAAGGAAATAGGTAGATAGGTTTAGTTATAAGACTCGTTATTTCTTTAAATTATCAGATTTCACAACAGATTTCGACACATATTTCGTTCTGACGATATCCGATCCTCAAAACCGAAATAATATTTTGATGATATACTTTAATTAGCCTGTGAGGGTAGATCGTGGAAAATTGCGTTGTATCATGCATGAAAACACTCCAAGCTTCATATTTGAAAGCGGTAGCACTTACAAAAGCAATGCTTTTTGCGATTCATAGTGATGTTGAACAGGCATTCGATAATATGAGTGAGGAAAGCGAAATAAACAACTTTATCATTAAGAAGTCATTGTGGCCTGTTCCAAGTCAAGGCATGTTTGAGTAGGCCAAAAAAAACATGGCGGCTTCAGGCCCCAGTGAGGTGACCTCGGATACACCTTCAGACCTCATCGAGAACGGTGACAAAGGATGCACCTGATGAAGGATTTAATTAAATAAGCCCGTTAATTATCTTCAAAAAGGGTGTTTTAATTAACCCAAACACAATTTTCAGTCAGGCACTTCCTTGGAGTTTTCTTTGTCTGCATGCAAAGTTTCAGGCTGCTAGGTTACATGGTTTTGGAGTTATGCCACGCGCGTGCGCGCGTGCACACACACACACACACACACACACACACACACACACACACACACACACACACACACACACACACACACACACACACACACACACACCTTCAGTATAGATGAGGGCTAAGTGCCAAGTTTCAATTTTTAATTCAATTTAATATTGAATTTTTAATTCAATAAATTTAATTTCAATAATTTAATTCAAGTGCATGTGTGTAGGTATGTATGTATGTTCCCGAAATACAGCCAAAACGGTACACGATAGCGCAAATTTTTTCGTGCCACCTTACCATTCGCCTGCGGTGTGCATTATCAAGTTTTGTTCAAATCGGGCAACAAAAATTATTAAAAAATCAATTCCCCATTGTCAAGTATTCTTCGGGAGAATTTGGTCATAAAAATCTTTTTGGTCATAAAAATGTTGTGTTCAAGCTGAACTCTGAATAACCACTGCCAGAAGGCTTTGAGTGATCATCTTCTCTAACCCAACAAAAGCTGGTCTCAGCAGTATCTTGTTTTGAGAATTACCAGATATCTTCCTCTAATGTCACCCTCCCAATTTTTGCTTTGTTTTAAAAGAACTCAAGATCCATGTGTTTTTGGGAAAGAGGATCAAGCATGTTGCTTGCTATTGTGTTACTTAATTGTCTCTTTCCTCCATCATGATGCTTATATTATTAATAAATAATTCAAACTCTTCGAGAGGAATTTAATTCTTCGACAATGGGGTAAAACAAAAATTTAGTCTTGGAGGATTATGGTGGGAGGGACAGATTTCTCTCCATGTAAATGTGTATCGTATTACGCCAATTGGTGAAAGCCGGTATTACAAGTGAAAGTTATAAGAGTGGGGGAATTATCGTGTACATAATTCTCGGAGAATGAGCCTGTCCATAAGGATTGGTTCTTTGCTACTTATATATAAACAAGTACGTGCCCGTACGTGCGTGGCCGTACGTGGAAAAAAAAATTGAAACCGCGAGACAGAAACAAACACACAGGCCGTTCCTTCGCTCTCGGAAACGACGACTGGATTGGGGCATTGTGTTTATCTGTAAATGCGCATAAGAAATCGAGAAATTATTAGAATACATTAAGTCATCACTATCCGGAAGTGGTGCGTGCCCGTACAGAATGTTCACATGCATTCCACGAATTATCGCTTGCATTGAAGTAACAACTGCTGTGATACTTACACACACAGAGGTAAATAAAATCAAAATTTAAATCAAGTTTACCTCCCTGTCTTTGCTTGCCATGACATTCGCTGCCATTGGCCATTGCCACTCATACGCCACAGTAACTAAGACAACAATCCCCATCGTAACCGGCGCGGCACGTGACGTCATCGTTGGCTGGTAACCGGCACGGCACGTGACGTCATCGCACGGCTGGCCGCACACCCGCCTACGTAGCCACGCCTACACAGCAATGTGTCCTGTGCTT
This sequence comes from Eptatretus burgeri, assembly GCF_056783735.1. Lineage (NCBI taxonomy): Eukaryota > Metazoa > Chordata > Myxini > Myxiniformes > Myxinidae > Eptatretus > Eptatretus burgeri. The sequence goes on from NC_140970.1 coordinate 105,315,289, forward strand.
GGTAACTAAATGGCGCATCGGCCACGCCTACGCAGCAACGTGTCCTGTCATTGGTTGGTAAATAAATGGCCATAACTTGGGAAGCACTTGTCCGTATTAATATCAAACCTTGAAAAGGCACATCCTCAGGTCGCCAGCAATATAGCCGGCAAGTTTCAATAAGATCGGACCAATGGTTGTCGAGAAACAGCGGTCACACACACACACACACACACACACACACACACACACACACACACACACACACACACACACACACACACACACACACACACACACACACACACACACACACACACACTGTTGTAATTATAGATAGATTATTATTCTATCAAATATGCATCTTGTTTTCTTCTCAAAGAAGAACATTTTTTTTCAAGGTAGTACTATAATATAATCCATTGTGACGTCACCATTACTTCATCAATCGGGTGTCACTCATCTATGGGTGGGCCAGGAAATAATTAATGTTCTTCAAAAAAAAAAAAATCCAAATGCCTTGCAATTATTACCATGAGTCTGCGCACATATATTACATCACAGCACACCTGTCGCTCTCAGTGAGAATGTTCATGAAACCTTTATGAGAACGGCGCTTGATGCAATAGACAATCAGGCCCAACAACAAGGCCAGTCCCAAAATGCCTGCAAGTGTGCCGAAAAGGATTTTGAAGAAGGCGTCAGTGAGAATTGTTGATTCCTGGCAGCGATCTCCTGTGGACTGGTACATGCTGCTGCTCTGACCACAGCTGGGGAAAAAAAAAAATTCTGATCAATATCCAATTTACTTACAAATGCATATACTGTATGTGCAAAAAAAAGGGGGAATGCAACATTTTTGTGTATATTAAATCACGGGCTTGCATTAAAACAAGGCCCTACTAGTATCGCTAAATCGCTGAAACCGCACCAAGGAAAAAATTTAAACTTGGCACATAGCAAGTACTCGTCATGGGGAATGAGTGCGATTTTTTCTTGTGACGTCAAAGGTGCCTGCGTTGTGACGTCATAATTGCATATGTCGAATGTCACATCCGATCAGTATGAAAATTTTTGATGGTCATCGAGGGATAAAATGGTCCACAAAACAGTTTTTGATGACGTCATAAGTCACGTGATTCGGCAGTCATATTGTGTGTTTGTGTTTTTTTTAACCTTCAAATATCTTCTCTGAAATGGCTGAACCAGTCATCACTGCCAGCATTGATAAAGTGCCAGCTCTAATTATGTTTCTTATTTATTACGTAACACACCAGTGCACAAACGCCACACAAAATACACCACACAACGCACAACACAAAACAAGTCCTGGCGAGGGTCTGCAATCTCTGATTGCTCTTTTTCTTGTTTGTTACTTGTTAAGATTGAAGATTATTGAAAGCATATTGGTTGATTCCATCCGTTTTTCTGTCTATTTGTTTGTTACTTGTGAAAAATCGAGGATTTTTAAAGTATATTGGTTGGTCACGTGTGTTATTCTGCTGGTTGTAACTTGTTTTTTTTTCTTTTCGCTTTCCTGACAGTCCTTTGGAAGAGACAGAGTGAGAGTGAGATTTGTCAACATTAAAAGATATAATCCACATGTTGGACCAGCTTGTGATGATCTCCAGAGAGTGAAGAGGCTGTTGCTTGTTGACCTGAGGGATGACAGATGGTACGGCAGAGGGTGGAGTCATCAGCAAAGAGATAAAGAGGATTTTCCAGAGAGTCGGAGATATCATTGATGAAAACCAGAAAAAGAACAGGGCCCAGAACTCTACCTTGAGGAACTCCAGCCTGGACAGGAAGGGGGGGATGAAAGAACTCCATTTAGGGCTACACGTTGACTGCGACAGGAGAGGAAGTCTGCGAGCCATGAATAGAGATGGCCTGGGATACCAAAGGAAGAGAATTTGGTGAGCAGAGCAGGGTGCCAGACCATATTGAAAGCATGTGATATGTTGAGGGAGATGGCTCTGATATCATGTCTTGCATTGAGGACCTCCATCCATTGTTGGGAGAGCAGGAGCAGCAAGTGCAGGGTAGAGTGACCTGTCTGAAACCAAAATGATGTTCAGAAATCAAGCCATTGGAGAAGAGGAAGGATTTAATGTCGGAAGTGATGATGAATTCCATAACCTTGCCGATTGGGAGAAGGCCGATTGGTCTGTATTTGCAGGGATCTCTTTTCGCACTTTTTATGCAGAGCGGTAATGTTTGTCGATTTCCAAGCAGAAAGAAGATGATCTTGAGCAAATGAGAGGGTGAATAGAACAGAGAGAGAGAGGGTAAGAAAGAGCAGGATAACATGTTTATTGGACATGTGGGCTGATGCCATCTGGACCGGTTTCAGAATCTGAGTCGAGGTTTGACAGCAAGGTCTCCACCTTGTTGGGAGAAAAGGACACAGAGTCTAGGAAAAGTTGGGTGTGATTGGGTAAGGTGGGTACAGAAAGCGATGGGTTTGGGACACAAAATTTTGAAGCAAACACCGAGTTTCGGCATTCAGCCTTTTCACGTGCATTGTCAGCTGTGCGGCCATTTGAGGCACGGGAGGGATGCAGGGGGAACATGTACCAGAAACAGACTTAACTTGACACCACCAGGATTTGGAGGAGGGAGACAGGTTTGAGAGTTCAGACTTGAGATTAGAAAGATGTTGTTTCCTGGCTTTCCTGAGGGTAGACACACACTTGTTCCGAGGTTTGTGGAAGAACTGAGATTGCCTTCAGTTGGATTTACCTTCCATAAGGTGAAAGCAAATTTTTTCAGGACAACTGCCTCACCACAAGCTTCAGTGTGGGAGGAAAGGTGTGACAAATGAAAACAAGATGGGATCAATCTGTGCATGAGAGAGAGCAGATTTCCTTGAAAGAATTCCCAGGATGAGTTGATGTCTGTGAAAGTCGAGATGGGAGACCAGTCTAGAAGTATGATACCTGTATGAAATACCTGCCAGTCAGCCTGAGTGAAATGCCAGACTCGACGGCACTGAGGTGGTTCTGTAATGGCAACCAGACAGATGTCTACTTTGGCAAGCATGTGGTCAGGTGAACTGATTGGAGCAGAGAAAGAACAGATAGTTTCAGGAAAATTGGTCACGATCAGATCCAGAAGAGATGGAGTACCATTGGTTGAGATCTGGGGTGGGAAGTTCACAGATTGTGTCAGTTCCAATGAGTCACAGATGTCTTTTGCTGAAGTACCAAGGCAGGTGAGGGATGTACCCACTCCCAGCCAACTGGCATGATGACAGTTGAAGTCACCACATATGAGGAAGAGAGAGTTGGGATGAGAAGATAGAAGTTGGTCCATGTTCTCAGAGAGCGAGATGTAAATGGAGTCATCACTGTTTGGTTGATGGTATAACACACATATAAACATGAGGTCGGAGTGGAGGGGAAACCGTAGCCAGAGGTATTCCTAGGGGTGTGGGGGAGGGAGGGCAGTGCATGGAGAGTGAGGAATAGAGTCTTTGATGAAGAGAGCAACTCCGCTGTCAGGACGACGGGGCTCAGGTCTGTGATACCGGAGGAGGGAGTAACTACGGAGTCAGAAATGTATCGAAGGAGGAAAGTTTCTGTTAAGCAGACTATGTCTGGTTTGTTAGTGGCAACCTGCATGGAAAGATCTGTCAGGTTAGAGCGAAGGCCCCAGATGTTTGAGGTCTGCACTGTTAAGAAAGAGGGAGAGGTTGAGGCTTTGGGTGCAGAGGAGGAGAGGGTAAGGGTAGGATGAGGAAGGAGGGCGTTGGTGAGAGGTAGGGAGAGTTGTTGACAGTGTGGGGTATTGCAGAAGAGCTAGGGGAGAGGGCCGGATGAGGAAGCGAGAAGTGTCGGTGGTGATGGGTTGTGGCACAGTGGGGAGTAGTATGCGAGGTGTCAGAGGGCAGTTGAAGATTGGAAGAGGTGGAGTGATGAAATGGAAGAGAGAGGGTGGGGGAATGAGGCACCTTGTGTATGTGAGGGGTGGAGACTTTGGGAAGGGGGTGTGAGGGGGAAGTTTGGATGGAGAAGGTTGAGAGGGGAGAGTTGAGGGAGAAGGGTGAGAGTTGAGGAAGAAGGGTGAGGAGGGAGTTTTTGAGAAAGGTGATGTAAGCTTGGAGGGGGAAAAGTGTGAATGTTGCTTTAAGAGGGAGGGGTGAGAGGAGAGCTTTGAGAGGGAGGGGAGATGATGAGAGCAGGCACAGCCAAGGTGAAGGAGTTTGATGGGAGTGGTGGGGAGAGGGGAGGGATGAGACTTCTTAGTGGTATGGTGAAGAAGGTAGCAGGCATGGGGAGGTACAAGATTTGAGGGTTTGGGAAGTGTGGGAGGAGCATGTTTGAGATGTTGAGGAGTGTAATTAATGAGAGAGTGAGATATCTGTTAGGTCAGGATGGAGCCCACAGATGTTAGAACAGCACACAGTTTGGGACACCAGAGGAGGAGCTGATAGTGAAGCACAAGACAGTTTAGAGGTGCCAAGAGCAGAGGTAGGATGAGGAGCAAGATGAGAGGGGTAAGGAGAGGGTATAACAGGTGAGGAGTCAGGAGGAGGTAGATTTAAGGAGGTGGGGTGAATTGTCACTGAAGTTGAAAAAAAAAGGATGATTGATGGAACATGAGCATGCATTGCAAACTGGGATTTAAATTTTTTTAAGTCAGAGATGAAATTAAAGACATCACGTGAGGGATGCAATAATGGAGAATTAAACGAATGGCGAAAAGGAACGTTGGAACAGTGGGACGTTTTAGACATGGGATGGAGGAAAGGTCAAATTGAAAACAGTCTTTTGCAGAAGAAGAAAAAGAGTAGTGAATTATGAAACAGCACAGAGAACCACACGTGTGAAAGAGGAAGTTGAAACATTTTAAGAGATCATTTTTTTATTTATATTTTTTCTTGATAAAGATTGGGTAAGATTAGGAAAAGGAGACATTGAAGGAAAAATCGTGAAGGTGTATGGTGAATGTGGATCAGCAAAAGGAGAAGATTATTGGCATCTCCCACAATGCAGCTGAGTGTACGGGTCTAACACTTTGCCATCGCAGACAGGTCGGTGGTTTCTCTGCCTTTTATCACCTCCTTTCTGATCTTGCACCCTCTCCTCTTCCCCCCCCCCCCGCCCCAACCGCACTTCACCCACCCAATTTTCTGGAATGCGCACACAGTCCACCATCAACCATCTTCTGATGAAACTACCGAAATCCAGAATCACTGCTCACCACCACTCGTTTGTTCCTCTTCTGTCGACCTGTGGAAGAAACTTCTACATTTTCTTCAATCTCATTCTGCTCCCTCCAGGTCTTCAAGACAGTTTTCCCCACCATTTCAGATCATCCCTATCCAAAGCCATGATCTTTTCTACACCCATTAAACCACCCCTCTCCCTCGCCAAATTTGCTTCTGCACCCATCTTATCCACCCCATGCATTCCCACGTATCCCCTGTTGTCCGTCTCCGTTTATTTTGTCCCTCGGCCCTACTGTTGTCATTTCCCCCTTCTCTTTCTGCTGTTCCTTTTGTTATGTTGCATCCTGATTCGTTCTGGGTTCTCGCTCTCCCAAGAGCATTGACTCTGTATGAAAAGAACAGGATAAGGTTGTGGAGGCGACAGCAACAACATATGGTAATATTTATTGCAAGATTAAAAATGAGAAAGGAAACAGGTCTTCAAAGAGAATTTAGAGATAGACAAAGTAAAAAAAGATATAAAGTAGAGAAACTGTGGAGAACTATTAAAAAAAAAATGAACGTACCTGCATTTTGGCCCAGTTGGAGTGTGTGAACAGTTTCCACTATTGCAATAGTTGCGATTGCTTTCGCATGGAGAGATGCAGTAAATTGCTGTGCCATTTGTCTGAATATCATATCCTGTGTAGGTCGTGTCACATTTAAAGAAGTCATTCAACTTCGTTGCTGAAAGAGTGTGGCAAGAAGAAAAAAAGGTATTTGTTTGCAGATCTCTGCGAGCATGCATCTGTGCAGTTTGTCCAGACACTCAGCAATTATAAAAACCTCCAGTGATATGTGGAGCAACTCACCATTTATCTGTTGAATTTCAACTAATTGCTCCACGTTTTTAGTGTTGCGTTGGGGACTCATAAATTTTTCTTCAATTGCTTTTTTCATTGTACCATTGTATATTTCATCAATGTTGTTGGTGGTGTAATTGTAAAAAGCTTTGAAAGAAACCTTGGGTTGACCATTGCTGTCACTATACACAAAAAGCAGAATAAATATTAATTTCTAAATATAGCAAGGGTACATTTCACAATATTTACCACTGATACATTAAGAAAGTGATGAAGTAATTACTCACCTAAATGTAGGTTCGTTCATAGCAAAAAAGTCATCAAATTTGCACACAGTAGATAATTTATCTTGTATCTGAAAATGCAATGTGGGAATATAATTATTAATAATTAATTTTTTTTGCAAGTTTTTATTAAAATCACAGAAGGTGAAGTCAATTCACATGTTTAAACCACAACTAATCGGATGAGAGCAGGATCAGCAGTGAAATCTTACCTTTTTCTCAAGTAATATTTGATCATTCTGTGTTACAGGATACACTTCGTTGGTGAATATTATGCTCATTGCAAATCCCACTTTTGGAGGATTTGTTATCCCTAAATAAGAGACATCAAAAACACCAGAGGATCCTTGGCATCAATCATTGATACATACAATTATTCATGCGAGATACATAATTCCCAATGAATGAACTTATTTCCGATGATAGCACAATGATGACGTATTGAGAACATTTGCAGATTTCTCAAGTCTCACTGGTCAACATAGATTTCTCATCCAACCATCTATATATTACTAAAATTCTCATCATATATATATATATATATATATATATATATATATATATATATATATATATATATATATATATATATGCATGTGTGTAGGTATGCATGCATGTTCCCGAAATACAGCCAAAACAGTACACAATAGCGCAAAAATTTTAGGGCCACCTTACTCACTATTCGCTTGTGGTGTGCAGTACCAAGGTTCATTCAAATCGGGAAACGAAAAAAATGATTAAAAAAAATCAATTCCCGATTCAGTCAAGTACTCTTCGGGAGAATTTGATCAATGCAAACAACCTCAGAAGTATAGTTCGCTGGAGCTATCTTTTTTTTTTCCTTGAAATGATTTGTTTTTCATCAACCGCTGTCACAACGGGAACCAAACTGGTTAACGGGTCGTCTAGTATGAATTAAATTTCACACAAAAACTTTGCCCAGAAAAGGACAAATTAACATCACCAGAAACGAATAGCTTTCTCAGAGAATAACAAGACATACTTTCATTAACTACTAAAGCTATCACATGTAGCCTGTGGCTGCTGGTTGCCTCATCTTCTGGTGGTGCAGCTGTGCCACAGATGCGGTGCCCTCTATCAACAGTACACTCATTTCGCTGACCTCGGAAGGATGACAAGTTGAGTCGACCCCACCCAGTGTTATGCAAGCAGATAATTGGGGCTCAAACTCAGGACCTTAAGATCGTAAGCCAGCCCCATTAACGATTAAGTCAACACCAGGCTTATTAACTGATAATGCAAAAATGATACTTGCAAAAAAATTATACTTGGAATTATTGCAAATGACCCAAATCCATTCTGGAATTTATCTTGTAGATATTCCATAAAACTTGTTTTGGAGAAATTATACTACCTTCATTACAAATTGTGAGTTAAATGCTCCATACTGTATGAAGTGGTGTTGATAACAGATGGTGTTTTGTTTCACAACTCCACATAAATCAAATTGGACATACTATGGAACAAATAAAATAGACATAAAATATCCTAGCCTCCATTGTTTTAGTAGTTTTGCTGTGTGGAGTGAAAGGGCGAGCCCATATTATATTTATGTAAAACTACAATGCCCACCAGTCGGCCATATTTGAACAGATCGCAAAATAAAGTGAGCAGCACGTGTATGCCATCGTGTACCATGCTTGTACCAAATTTGAACAAAATTGGACAATGCATGTCTGTGAAATGGTTGGGAACACATTTAAGTAACAAAATGGCTGCCAGTCGACCATCTTGGATCTGATCTCGAAAAAAAAATTACGTCCTTATGTGTGCCATTCATTCCTTATCTGTGTGCAAAGTTTGAACAAAATCATTAAATGCATATCTGAGGAATGGTTGAGGACGTGTTTGACACCGGGTTAAAAAAAAATGGCCGCCAGACAGCCATCTTTGATCGTATCGCGAAACAAAATTGTGTGCATATGTATACCATCATATGTTGTCTTTGTAACACACACACGAATAAAATAGGTCCATAATGTCCGAAATATTGTTGCAGACGCATGCACGCACATACAAGAGAATCGAGACCAAATCCATAAGCCCCCGTTTCGGACTGAGTCCATCAGGAGCTCATAATATCCGCAACAAACCATCCCCTCACCACTCCACCTTTCCATCACAACCCTTCCTTTAGTCTCAATCTTGCACTTTGCTTGCCACTCCCAAAATCCTGTGTGTGTGTGTGTGTGTGTGTGTGTGTGTGTGTGTGTGTGTGTGTGTGTGTGTGTGTGTGTATGCACGCGTGGGTGCATGTGTGTTGTGTGTGTGTGAGAACACATATTCATGATCATTGCATGACATTACCTTGCTTGAAGGCAACCTTTACACGTACAGCTCCAAGTTCGCAATCCTGTCCCTCATAAATTGCAAGGCAATCACACCTGTATTGACATTCAGGGCTGTTCTCACTTTCAATACCGACACAGGCACCACCATGATGGCAGGGATTCATATCACATTGCTCTTTGTGGCATTTTTCAATTTTGCAGCAAGTGCCATTGCCTGTGGATGGGAAGTGACAAATGGAAAAAGACAGACAACATGGAACTGCTCTCTATATTATACTATCAAGGGTACATGGCATTTCCGGACAACACCGGGTTCCTCCTCTCACCGCACCCTCTCCTCCTACCACCCAAGTCCCTCCGGACTCCTACCCCACCCCTTCCTCCTCCCACCCCACCTCTTCCCCTGCCTCCTCCCACCCCGCCCCTTCCTCCTCCCACACCCACCCATTCCCCATACCACACTCCCTCCTGACTCCCACCCCACCCATTCCCCTCCCTCTGTCAGTTACCAAATGCAGTTGCTTGTGTTCAGATTCAAGTTTCTCCTGACTAATTAATTACGGACGCAGGTATTTCACAACCAAGCCGATTCTAATGTTTATTTACTTCACATAATACAGTATGTGAATTTAAAAGCATAGGGGCAATACCCCTGGGCACTCCCCTGGTAGCGGCTGGATAAGATAACCAGGGATCCACTGGGAGGCATGGCTGACCCACAAAATATGTAACGGAGAAGCAAGTAAATACCTCTGGATTCATTTTTTAATGCCGTGAACAAACGTTGGTACATCACGGATGATAAAGGTTGTGGTCAAGTTTCATCTAAATTGTGTTTGTGGGTTTGGAGAAGAAAGCAAATGCATATTTTGGGGGGCAACCCAATCTCCCCCCCCCCAAGAATTCCTTTGACCTCGATTTTTTTTAATGCCGCGGAAAAACTTTGGAACATCACACGTGATAAAAGTTGTCATCAAGTTTCAGAGCAATTGTGTGCGTAGTTTCGGAGAAGAAAGCAAATAAATATTTTGGGGGGGGGGGGCAACCCTCCCTTAGATCTCCTTAAACCCCAGTTTTTAATGGTGTGAACAACCTTCGGTACATCGTGGCTGATGAAGGTTGTGGTCAAGTTTCATTGGAATTGGGTGTCGTTTCTGAGAAGAAATCAAATAACTTCCCCCCCCCTCCCATGTGCGGGAGGTGTTGGTGGTCGAGGTGGTGAGTTTTTGGTGAGCAAGGTGAGATGCCATTGGAAATTGGCACGCAGATTTGAATGAAAGGACACGCCATGCGCGTACTGCACAGTATCCATTGTGATTCTTTCATGGGAGGCTGCGCCGGTACTTGTTATTAATACCGTGTGTTTGCTTGCTTCCTTGATTTGATTTGTACCATGGCTAAAAGGAAAGGGTTGGAATGGAAATCTGAAAAGAAGATAGAGATATAATTAGACCAAGCTGTAAGACCCACGCAACACAGTTCGTCCCGTAAACCCACTTGACATGAGGGGAAAGTCTGACTGCACGAAGACAAACGAAATAACTGCCTGGGGTCACTGTATGTTGGGTGCCATTGCCTTAGAGACATGCGGTTTTGCAGAACCGCAACAATATATATATATATATATATATATATATATATATATATATATATATATATATATATATATATATATATATATATATTGTTGCGATGACGTGTACCGAGACACCAGCTTGTCACTCAGGGGGATTAACCCCCAGTTGTCCTCGGTAGAGCCGGACCTGGGCCCACCGCTCACAATTAAAGTTGTGGTACGGTGGGTTGTTTTAAAACCACGAACGCCACCCAATCAACCACGAGTTCCAGTATCCACCGTCTAATTATTCCGTTTAACTAGAGGTCACGTGGTTACCTGAGAGGGGAGCGTGCCCTCGGCAAAGCATCAATATTATCTGATTAGATTTTAATTAGGGCGGCCGAGCATTTTAACCGCTGGTGCATGCCGACTATTTTTGGTCAAATCTGTGGTAATTACCTCCCAGTCTATCTCGGTTCGAACAATGCTCGACCAATTGAAGGAACGGACAAACATGGACAGGTTGGAAATCGACAAATAATTTATTAATAATAAAATAAATAAATAAAAAGAACATTATTTTCTGAGGTCAATAAGGAATGAATTTCAAAGCAAAATCAATCAAAATGCCAGGAAAGAGCCAAAGAGCAGATGCTTATCGGGGGGTCGACTTACAGCTAAACACAGACATGGGTACCCAACAGATCATTCAGGGGGAGGGGGGTGATAGAATCGTCTCGCTCATCAGAAAGTCATCCATGAACCTGAAACGTCCTGAAAAACGTGCGTGCATGTCACGTCCATCGCCAGCACCCAGCTTTGCCGTGCACCCTCTCGCGAACAGCCTTGAATGCCAGTCGATGTCTGGAGGGCACCGAGATCGTCCGTTGCGGGTTTAGACCCTGGTGTTGTTGGTGACTGACCCGTGCCTCACTTGTTGGCGGCGCTGCTCAGACATCCACTTCTTGCTAGCTTCTCTCCCCTTTAGCTTTTTCTTTTTCCTCTCGCTTTTTCTCCCTCCCACTTTTCTCTCCTCACGCTTTTCTCTTCAGAACGTACCTCTCACTCGTTTTTATATCTCCGGGCCGTCTCCGCCAGTGCAGTCCGCCCCAAGCTTACCCCGCCACACATGCGCACGGTTACCATGATGACCCGTGCGCTCTCAAAAAGGTGGGCGTCAGAGCTCACGAAAGATTGTTGCTGAGGAAGAATGGGGGCGGGCTTCAGAGCTCGTGAAATAAATGTGTGTAAACGTGTCTGTCGTAAATAAAAAAGCTCCCCATAAGAGAGGGGATCTATCCTTTACCCTTCTCAACGCATCACATTTAAGATCCCATTAGACATGGGGATGGGGCTAATCTAAACATGCACCCAAGGAAATAACTGTTTGAGGACCTGGATGTGTGGATGCATTCATACGACTGGATTCTGAAATCCTTAAATATATATATATATATATATATATATATATATATCTTCTTCTTCTTACTTCGGCTGCTCCCGTTAGGGGTCGCCACAGCGGATCATCTGTTATGATCCGCATAATGATTTGGCACATGTTTTACGCCGGATGCCCTTCCTGACGCAACCCTGGTCGCCTCTTACGACACAGGGATATGGTACACCTATTCTAACCGGGGCATACACCAGGCCCAGTACACTGGTCCTCACTTCGCCGACCTCGGAAGGATTACAGGCTGAGTCAACCTCCTGGTGTGTATTAATTCAAGCGGTCACGGGGCTTGAACTCAGGACCTTTTGGATCCCAAGCCGCTACCCTAACCATTACACCAACACCAGGATATATATATGTATGTATGTATGTATACATATATTCACATCAATATATATATATATATATATATATATATATGTATTTACACACACATCTATATATATATATATATATATATATATATATATATATATATATATATATATATATATATATATATATATATATATATATATATATATATATATGGGAAGACCCTCCTGAGAGCAGGCCATCGCTACTCCTATGGTTGGCAGTGAGTGCCCCGGAAGCAGTGGTGGAAATGGAGTGGCACTCGTATATGTGGAAGAATTGTGTTATTCAGCCAGCGGGTCACCAAGATAGCTCAGATGGTAGAGCACTGGTATGGTTTGCTTGAGGACCTGGGTTCATTTCCTGGTTTGGGCCTGTAATTTTTCCACATCTATTTATGACATTGGTTGATGGTGTCGTTTTCATAACAAAACTTTCACCCACTTTGTTCACATCATGTAATGCCCCTGTTGACCAAAGCATTCACCCTCAACATTGGTCATCTTCAAAGCCCTGTTGACCATCCATCTCAATGTCACTGTCCATGACGCAAACTGATGTCTGTGCACGAATCCTTTGTCGCACCTTACATCTCATTTAATTACTTCACTGAAACTCGAGTTGCCTTTTGTCCCCGAATTATCAGAATCATGTCTTTGACACAAAATTTAACATTTCCAATTATATAGGATATATGTAGGATTTACTCCTCCGTAACATTGTGGAGGGATTTTTGGATGAGGATAGCATGAAGGGAGTGTGGGGTAGGCAGCTTAAGGGGGTGGGGGTGGAGACATGGAGGGGGGGTGGTGGAGAGGCAGTGCGAGTGGTGGGGAGGAAGGCAGCATGAGGGAAAGGGGAAGACAGCGTGAGGAAAAGGGGAAGACAGCGTGAGGAAAAGGGGAAGACAGCGTGAGGAAAAGGGAAAGACAACGTGAGGGAAGATAATGGGGAGGCAGCATGAGGGGAGGGGAAGGCAGTGTGAGAGGAATAAAAGGCAGTGTGAGGGGAATGGAAGGAAGCATGAGGGGAACGGAATGCAGCGTGAGGGGAAGGGAAGACATCAAGTGCATAAATGGTCAGAGTAAGTGTGATGGGATATACAGCATTTTGCTGTATAAGTGAGAGGGAAGTGGAAAAGAAATGGACAATGCAAAGATTTAAAATGTTATTGGAATTCGGAATGGTGATGAGACAGGTTGGAAATTAATTAAACAACGTTACATTTGGTGTTGTTTAAACTGTTTGGAGAAATTTTGTATCTCTTAACCATGTTGTCAAGCTTTTGTTCCCAAATGAACGGTCTGCAGCCAAAGTGTGGTCCAGGGGAACTGTCAAGTTTTGCAGCCCGCCAACCCACACTGCTGTGAAATGTCAAGTCAAAGCCGAGCGGCGTGGACCACTCTCACTATGGGAGAGTTCGCAGAGCTGGGAGTCCCGAGAAAGACTCCTAAAAGATCGCCCTGTGACTTCAATGATAACCATGCTACTCTTGTTTAATTACTTCTGTTAATTAATGTGATAATGTGCAACCTTGCTTTGAATTACCAGTGTGCTTTGACCTGTATAGTAGTGATGGACAAGTGATACTCATGATAATGTTTGCATGTGTTATTTTCACACACCTGTTTACCAGGTTTGTTGTCACATACATAAACATGGGGAACAGTTGGTAACTAGGGGAGGTTGTATACTGTAACTGAGCTAATTACTTTCAGACTCAGTTCATAAAAATAAGCACTCATTGAGAACACTGGCGACACAAGATTTTTTGTGTTCATTGTTTCTTTTACCCCATGACAATTCGTTCCGGTATTTGAACCTTCATGTTTCTTTCAGTTATAACTAATGGGTTGATTATAATCGACGAGGTTCCTTTGGTATTGAGTTGTACTGGGATGGCTTCTCTTTGTGATGATTTTGTTTTACTTGTCGAGTCAACAGATTCAATTTGTTTTGAAATTGTTTGAATTTAGATTCGTTATCAGTTGAAGGTTTATGAAATAATTTTTATACAACCTCGTTTTGTGCTTGATCAATTTTGGCAGCCCATCTGTCATCCGACGTTCAGTTTAATATCAAGTTTTGTTTTGGAATTAAAAATTGAGAAACCTTTGTCATATAAGTCTCGTAGAGTCTGCACTTTTGGAACAGCACTATAATTTAAAACCAGTATAATCAGTTATATCACTGCAAGGTACACCATTGGTTACTGATAACTTGCATTGATTGATTGATATATAATCAATCACTGGAGCTATAGACCTCGTGACATGGGTTGATCTGTTAATTAAGGGTAGAAAAAAGTTACATAACCATGATGCAGAGATAGAAAGAATGACGAAACCAACCAGCAATTATGAAATCAATTCACAGAATTAGGAATTGCACCATGTATTGCAATTGTATTGTAGGTCTCTTCATTCAACGGAAGGTCAACATCAGATCCATCCATCCACTGGGACCATGCAGAGTGCAGAGTGTTGGTGCTGCCTAAGCAGTCTCCTTGGCTAATGAGTACAATCCTGGACAGGTCACCACTCCAACACAGGATACCAGCAAGCAGGAACTCATTTTGCCAACCTCAGAAGGATGACAGGCATAGTGAACCCCACCTGGTATTAATTCAACAGCCAAGGGGGTTTTGAACTCAGGATCCCAGGATCCCAAGCCCACCACCCTAACCATTATGCTTACACCAGGCATCACATCAGATAAATTTCTAAAATTCTCAATTTTCATCCGATTGACTCAAAATTTGTACAGCATTTTCATATCATCTCACTGAATTCAACCACCAATTATTTTTGACGTCAACATTGGCCAACAGGTCAACCATAGACTGGATTTCTAAAATTGTCAATTTTCATCCGATTGACTTGAAATTTGAAGAGAATTTGCATTTCAGGTCACTGAATTGAACCATCAACTATTTTTGAGGTCAACATATGCCAAAAGGTCAACATAGGCTAGAATTTCTCAAATTATCAATTTTCAACTGATTGACATGAAAATTGAACAGGATTTTCATTAAAATGACCATCATGCATCACGTGGGAAAATCTTCAAAAATCTTCATGGGAGAAACAGCTTAACTGATCAATTCAAAATTTAACTAATTGTGTAACTACCAATGGGAAATATGGTTTTGTAAAGATGACATCATCGGTCATGTGGTCTGGCAGCTATATTGGATCAAAGAAAAAAAAAAAACCTTAAAAAAGAAAAGAGTTGACTCATACCAAGTCCTCAAGACTACACAGTGTATGTTTTTATGAATACAATCTAGTTTCATTATGCTTTCAATTCAAACTTAATATATAGAGTTCTCAGAAACTATTCCAAAGTGATAAAGCTAAAAATGCAATAAAATGTGAATACGTTTGATTAACAGAGAAAATCAGGTGATTCTCAATTGCATGAATATTCAAACCATTTGCCTAATTAATCCTAAATCACTTCAGAAGCAAATTATTTGTTTGAAAGGTTACAAAATAAGTGTAATAGGCTTCACCTTTATGTATTCAGTGATTAAACTTAAAAATTAAGCTCCCTCAGTTATATAAGGAGTTTTAAGGTCCAACTCACTTGGTCAACCAACAAGGCAACCACGAAGACCAAGGAGCTTTCCAAAGAAGTCAGACATGAAGTGGTGGAGAAGCACCGTTCAGGAGAGGGCTACAAGAAGATTTCAAAATCACTCATTATCCCTTTGAGTATGGTGAAATACATCATTAACAAGTGGAAGACGTATCATACCACCCATACTCTACCCAGATACTCTACCCAGATCAGGTCGCTCATCTAAACTCAGCAGCTGGGCAAGTAGGAAACTGGTTTGGGATGTTATTGTAAATCCAACAATGACTTTGAAAGATCTGCAAGGCTCTATGTCAGAGATGGAGGTCAGTGTTCATCAATCAATAATATCCCGTTCCCTTTACAAAGCTGGTCTCTATGGACAGGTAGCAAGAAAGAAGCCATTACTGAAAAAGACACATCGAAAATCTCATATTGAGTTTGCAAAATCTCATATTGAGTCTTAATACTTAAAGGGATTGGCAAACTTGTTTGGAAGAGACAATGGACAGTGCAGAGTTCAGGAGAATCCTTGATGAAAACCTGCTTGAGTCAGCCATGAATCTGAAACTTGGTAGGAGATTCACATTTCAGCAGGACAATGATCCGAAGCACAAAGCTAAAACCACACTGGAGTGGATGAATAAGAAGAAAATAAATGTTCTTGAGTGGCTCAGTCAAAGTCCTGACTTGAACCCAATTGAACATTTATGGCGAGACTTGAAGATTGCAGTCCATCGACAATCCCCATCAAACTTAGCAGAATGAGAGCAATTTTCACATGAAGAATGGACAATGATTTCACCATCTCACTATGCAAAGCTGTGAGAGACCTACACAAAAACACTGGTAGCAGTTATTGCTGCAAAAGGTGCTTCCTCCAAGTACTCACCTCAGGAGCTGAATACCTTTACAACTCGTGAATTTTGATTTGTACATGTTTTTTGTAGGTATTCCTGACATGCAACCTCCTTCAACTATAGCAGTGTTTTGTTTGAGCTCTTCATCTATGAACAAAAAAGTTCATTTGAAAAATAGTTTCTCCATAATTCTTAAATCTTCGAAATGTGGCATTATTGGTTGGGGGGTGAACACTTTTGCAGGCCACTGTATTTAAACATTTATTATGATTTTTCCTTGTGTTAATTAAAATCCCAATGGGGTACGACTTTAAGAGCCACCTTGTAAATTGGTGATGTGATAACACAAATAATCAGAGGATCACACACAAAATAAATAATTCGTCATGTCATCTCATCTATCCTCTTTCGGGCCAATGTGGCCCATAATGCTGCAAAATAGATAATTGAGAATATTTTTCTCAATGGTTTTGTTTGTGAAAAAAGTAGTTTAAATATTTATTACGAAGTGCAGTTGAACATTTTGTGTTTGTTGACAAAACGTTTTGGACTATCGTTTTGCTACCTTGTTACCTGTGTAGCCTTGTTTGCAACTGCAAGTGAAACTTGCTTTGGTGTTTTCACAGATCGCGTTCTCATTACAGTTGTGTTTATTTCCAGCACACTCATCTATGTCGCATGTAAGATTCACTGCCGTGTTTCCTTGTTCGCATCTGAAAATGACATTGGATGGAGTTAATAATGCATATTTGTTGTCTTGTGCTCAAAGGTAGCATAATAACCCTTAGATGCAATTAGAGAGTGGTTTTTTTTGGTCCATCTGTTACTGTGGGATGTTGACAAATTAAAATGACTGATAACATGAAATAACACTCAACAAATTACATGAATGCACATTGATGGAACAATGTTAAGCATTTGTTTGCTCCACAACAAGGAATGTGTTCCGTGTGCAGTTTATAGTGACATGAACTGCCTTTTATTTTTGGAGAGAAAGACGCAATATAATGTTGAATAACCAGTCTTGCTTGACAAGCAGCAATGTGGTGATTTGACTCACTCGCAAGATGCTCCCCCAGCTTGAGGCACACAGAGTTTGTTGGCAGGTTCAGTTGTGTTGCACTGAAAGTGTTTCAATAACTCTTCTGGAGTCACTGTGGAGAGAGAGGGGTGGGGGGGGGGAGTGAATCTTTAGTAGCAAGCAAAGTGAACTCTGTGAACTACATGTGCGAATTTAAAATACAGAAAAAGACGATGACAAGTCAACAGATTCGAAAAAACAAATAATCTTCTTGTAAGGGGCCGATTTGGATTGTTGCTTTTTGTGAATGAGCACACACAAGCCCAAATAAAAACGATAAAATAAAAACAGACGGACTTAAAATTAACTTTTGGAATTCACTTACAAAGGGGAATATACGTATTAGTCAAGAAAATAAAAATTGGAAAAACAACAGTATCAAATTTTCTAATGTGGCAACATTAGTGGATTTTTGTCATCATTCTCGAGCTTTGATTAATTATTATGAATTGCCAGTGGATGTAAAATTTCCATCTTTTTCACATGGACAATCTGTACTACAAGAGAGCCGTTTGTCTGTCTGTGTGCGTGTTATCATTTTTCTCAGAGATGGCGAAACGGATCTTCGTCAAACTTTCAGAGGTTCATCAGTGAGTGCAGGGGAGTGTTTGCGGCAAAAACTAGAAGGGCACTCTGACATCGTGACGTCACTAGATATGCCTGCGCCCACATTATTTTTATTATTATTATTTATACATGCACGCACCAGGTTTGATTTCAATCCCTGAACTCAAATTCAAAATGTTAAAATTTAAAACATATATTCCCTGTGACCAATAAATCATAACTTTGACGTTTCATGTCTATTGATGAAGTGGTTCAGGAAAAATGTGTTTTAAAAAGATTTTCATTCAATCCAATATGGCTGCCACATCGTGTGATCTATTAATTATTTATGAACACTCTGGAATCTTCAAGGCTTGGAGAACATGCGGGTGAAGTTTCCCCTCAATCTGTCAAGCTGTTCTGGAGAAGAATGTTTTTAAAGGTTTATAAAATTGTAATATAATAGACGATACAACACCATAAAAATACCTGTAAAGCGAGAAGACCATTCGTACCAGACAAACACCATAAATTACCATTCATTTACTGGATCCCAAAAATGAACAACATCCCACATAGGATGAGGTTCATCATCACAAGAAGGGAATGCAGTTTCAAACCATCGTCAGGTGGTATTACAGGGGTGATGAAACTCATTATAAATGTTTTTAAAATTACCATGAAGAGGTGACGTTTTATTCTGGTTTTAAAATATCTGGGTCATTGATAATTCCAAACCTATAATCGACAGTATCCACAACTTTAATAACAAGGCCAGGTCAGGTCAGGTATGGGAGCATGCGCCGGCACAGCGCGTCGATGCGTTCACTTTCCATCGGTACTCTAGAGGCCTCCGTCTGGCCATCCCACAGGCAGATGCCAGGCCCATCCCCATCTCCTTCAGATGCCGATCAACCTGCTGCAACCACGAGGCACATGGTCGGCCCATTGGCATCCTCCACTCATGAGGCTCCCTCGCTGAGAGAATCTGGTGAGCAGGATCAGCATCAGGAAAACGAGCCACATGTCCAAACAGCTGCAGGTGACGGTCACGGACTATGCAGGTAACAAATCGCATTAGAGTCTCTCTCAAAAACCGCTCGTTCGACAAAAAGTCCGACCAGCGATAGCCAAGGATTCTCCGAAGAGACCTGAAACCAAAGGAATTAAGTCGCCATCTCAGATCCCTGGTCAGAGTCCAAGTCTCACATCCATAGAGCAAGACTGGAAGCACCAAGGACCTGAAGACTGACTTTCGTCCTCCCGCACAGGTACCAGCAGCGCCACACTCCATGATCCAGTGAATCCATGACTCCCCAGGCCCGACCCAGATGTCTACTGACCTCTGGCTCACAGCCAGAAGAGACATGAATATCACTGCCAAGGTAAGTGAATCTCTCCATGACCTCAACATCCTCGCCACAAACAGGTACAGACAAGATAGCAGCATCCAAGATGTCATTGAAAGCCTGGATCTTAGTTTTGACCCAGGAAACCCGTAATCTCAGTGGCTCCGACTCCTCAATCAGCACCTCGAGGGCCCCAAAAGGATGTCTCGAGTCCACGCAAAGATGACTGCATAATCTGCGAAATCAAGGTCAGAGATTTTGACATTCCCAAATGATGCAACGCAGCTTGATCTCTCGAACATCCTCCACAGAATACAGTCCACACAAGTGCTGTACAGTGTGGCGGCCAGTACACACCCCTGACAAACTCCAGTAACAACTGGAAATATGTTAGAGATGGTACCACCACATCTCACAGCACTCACAATATCAGAGTAGAGTTCAGACATCACATAGATCAGTTCTGGTAGCACCCCATGAAGACCAAGAATCCTCCAGAGGGCATCCCAATTCACTGAATCAAACGACTTATAGAGATCAACATAGGCGGCAAGAAGCTCCTGCCGAAACTCTCATCTGCGTTCGGTGAGGACTCGAAAAGAAAGGATACGGTCAATCAGTGACCTCTTTGGTGTAAAGCCTGACTGCTCTGGGCACTGGTGCTCAAGCAGATGGTGGAAAACCCTATCAATAATTATCCAAGCAAAGACCTTGCCCGGCACTGAGAGCAGCGTCACCCCTCGGTAGTTGTTGCAGGTTTGGCGATCACCCTTCCCTTTCCAGAGGGACAAGGCCCCTCTGTCAGTTGGGATGATGCCTGTGTTCCAGGCAGAGCAAAGAACTGCATGCAACGACACGAGTACAGCATTTCCACCAGCCTTGAGAAGTTCGGCATGGATGCCATAGATCCCTGGAGCTTTACACCATTTCAACCGGTTCACCGCAGCCTGTGTTTCCACAAACGAAGGTGCACCACAGTTGATTAGAAGGACAGCAATCGGGATTGTAACACCACTGACGTCCAACTCGATAGCCGGTGGATCAGCCTGGTACAACCACTCAAAGTAACCGGCTCAGCGGGCCTTCACTTCAGACTCCTCCGTCAAGAACCTACTACCCTCTGCTCTAACTGCAGTGCACTGAAGGATGGGCTTGGAGAAACGCAATGCATGAATTCCCCTGTAAGCAGGGCGAGAATCACTTGACCACAGCTGATGGTCGACCCCATCACAGATTCCTCGCACATAGGCCGCCTTGTCCACCCTTAGTGCACGTACAGTTTTACGCCTCAACTCCCTGAACAGCTCAGCTCTGCCATTCAGCCTGGCCCTGTGACTCTGGTCAATGGTATCCAGTGTCCCTTGAGAGACAAAAGTGTTCTTCGCCCAACGGTGAGTTCCAAGACATCTACTGGCAACATCAAGGATGGTGGTCTTTAAAGCAATCCACAACTCTTCAGGATCTCCCAAAGCATCCAGACCCCACAAATCTCCACTCAGCCTGTTCACAAACTCCTCATCTCTCCTCTCATCCTTGAGCTTGCCAATATCCAGCCTAGGTTGGGATGGTACTATTCTCCTGGATTTGAGCTGCAACTTAAGAGTTGCTACAACAAGCCGGTGGTCCGTATTGAGGAACTGAGCACTCTGGTAGACCCTGCAGTTCTGGATCATCTTCCAGCGACCATCAATGAGCACATGGTCAATCTCCTTTGCCACACCACCAGCGTTGGAACACCAATTCCAGCGATGAGCTTGTGGGCGCTGAAACCATAAACCAGCCACCCTCAGTCCATGACTTCTTGCAAAATCAAGGAACTTAGTTGTATTCTGGTTCATAATTGCAGACCCATGGGGAACAACACATATCTTATAGCCATCCCTATCAGTTCCATTCGATTCATTGAAATCCCCCAAAACTAGAAGTGTATCTCGTCTGGGACACTGATCAACCACAGACTCGAACGTGGCGTAGACTGCATCCTTCACGGTGAGATCACTCGCCTCAGTCAGAGCAGAAACAGAGACCAGGGAAATGACACCTAAGCAGTGACGAATCCTTAGTATTCTCCTCAGGAGAGGGGGAATGGTCTTGGTTAAAAACACACATCAACCACACAACCTCCCTTGGTGAGACCCCCACCAACAGCACTCCGTACACATGCACCCAATCACCCATCAATGCTCAAACTACATACATATACTCTATATCTATATACACACACATATACGTTGACTCTGCCTGTCATCCTTCAGAGGTCAGTAATATATATGCATATATCTGATTGAGCAAACTTTGGGACACCTTTCGATTGCTTGCCATTGGATGTTTACTCAAGTCACTCATTACATTTGTGGTCGTAACTCCTGCTAGTGTGGTGTCCACATCGGGAATCAAACCCAGGCCACCTGGGTGTTTAAATTTTCAAAAGGGGCTCTGAGAGTGAAAATAGTCACAAAACAATATGTTATGTCCAATTTTGTATATATATATATATATATATATATATATATATATATATATATATATATATATATATACATACATATACATACACATATACATATACATATACATACACATATACATATACATATACATATACATATACATATACATATACATATACATATATATATATATATATATATATATATATATGCATATGCCTGGTGTTGGCGCAGTGGTAAGGGCAGCAGCTTGGTATCCAAAAGGTCCTGAGTTCAAGCCCCGTTGGGCCACTGAATTAATACACCAGGGGGTTTACTCAGCCTGTCATCCTTCCGAGGTTGGCGAAATGAGTACCAGTATACTGGGCCGGTGTATACCCCGGTTAAAATAGGTGTACCATATCCCTGTGTGGTAAGAGGCGACCAGGGTTGCGTCAGGAAGGGCATCCGGCGTAAAACATGTGCCAAATGACTATGCGGATCATACGGATGATCCGCTGTGGCGACCCAAAAGGGGAGCAGCCGAAAGAAGAAGATATATATATATATATATATATACTGTATATAAATATAGACATCTTATATATTATTTCCGAGTTTGTGGTTTCATGTCGCGCTATCTTCGGCTTTGTTCTGCGCTCGAGTAACGTGATATTCGGCTTACATTATCTCAAAGACCATATGAGGTGCATGGTACAAAAAAAAAGTAAATAAAATGGTTCTGAAACAGTGAAATCGTATTCCACTTACTGCATTAAAGTGAAATTACTACTGATACTCTGCATCAGTTCCTTTCTCAAACACACCCACCCCAACATGTCGCGCAGAGCGCTGGTTATGCTAGTATAGATATTAAAGCAATCCTTACCTGAATGCAAAATTAAGGCCCAAATGAGATGTAGTAATAATAATGGTAGCTTCATTATCAGTCGTCTTGTATTGCCAGGGAACTGTATCTGAGTACTTTGCTCCGCAGTTGACTGTGTATGTTGAGTGATTTGGAAATATGTGGTCGAGCATTAAATAAATCCTGATGCATGGCAATTGATGAAGCCCTGAGCTATAAAACAAGCACTTCATGTTTTCAAGGGAGAAGAAATAGTTCACATATTATACTTAGCTTACCTTTATGTGGAGCATTGTGGTGGAGGAATATGTAGCATGCATGCCTGGTGCTGGCTTAATGGTTAGGGTGGTGGGCTTGGAATCCTCGGATCCTGAGTTCATAAACCCACTCGGCTGTTGAATTAATACAAGGTGGGGTTGACTTTGCCTGTCGTCCTTCCGAGGTCGGCAAAATTAGGACCAGTTTGCTGGTATCCTGCGTCGGAGTGGCGACCCATCCAGGATTGTGTCCAATAGCCAAGGAGACTGCTTCGGCAGCACCAACGCGCTGTGCAGAGTATGGTCCTGATGGATGGATGGAATATGTAACATTGTGTCGGTCACCATGGTGAAGTCGTTCAGCGGTGGAAACCACCCACAGGTCACCCTCAAACGACCACACCCAACAAGTTGACCACACCTAATAAACCACACAAATGAATCACAGACGGAGTTACGGTCCCCATTTTGAGGAGTGATAGGAAACAGTTAATTTGTATAAATATGGGGTTCATGTGGGGTGGGGTGGGGCAGGGGATTCCAACTTACTGCACTGTTTAAAATGCGGGCCACAACAATGTCGGTAATGGAAAACTAAGTCTTCATTTATTATGTATACAATTCACCCAAATTAACGAGATGACCTTTAACCTATCCCAATCAAGCACACCCACTAAAGGAAAGGTTCACACAATGTGTTCCTTCGCAATCTCTGAATTTTATTGTCAGGGCAGCAGTCACTGCAGGCACTTTAATATTTTATTTCTCTTATTCTCTCTCATCAACACGTGATCGAATTAATGACGTCGTGGATAGTGGAGGCAACTGTAACTAATTTTCAATCGATGCATTAATTGTGAACCAGATGATGAAGCAGTACCAGAGGATGACATTATAAGATCAGTGAAGGGCAATGATACTGAGAATGAGTTTGTTACTTGAAAAATCTAAGATTTTTCATGTATATGGGTCAGTCGATTTTGTCTGTCTGTCTGTCTGTCTGTCTGTTTATTATCTACAGATCACGATTTTAAGCCAATCTTCACGAATCTTCACCACATGGTGGAGTTTGTCATAAGGAAGAAGTCTATTGTTTTTGAGGTCAAAAGGTCAACATGCTGTCAACAAAAGGTCAACATGCTGTCAACCCTAACCCTAACAGCCAAAGGTCAACAACTTCAGTGAGATTTCTAAAATCCTCAATTTTCATTCCATTGACTTGAAATTTGAAGAGGATTTCTATTCCAGGTCACTGAATTTAAACACCAATTATATTTGAGGTCACCATCGGCCATAAGGTCAACATAAGCCGAATTTCTAAAATTGTCAATTTTCGTTCGATTCGCTTGAAATTTGAAGAGGAATTGCATATTTGGTCATTGAATTTAACCACCAATTATTTTTGAGGTCAAATTTGTTTTATGGATTTTGCAAGTATCGACAATTATTTTGTCGTCTTCTTGTTTCCTTTTTCATACAACGAGGGTGTTAGTATAATTCTGTTCAACTGGTATTATATGTAAAACCTTGTTCACTTCTGGGCACATGCGTGTCGACCTGGTATTCATCTTAGTTGTTCTTCGTACACAAAATCTCGGCTCAAGGAAGAGTGAGGTAGAAGGGAAACATCCTGACAGTGGGGTGGTGGGGAAACATGGAGATACAAACAAGAGGAGAAAAAGGGGGAAAAAAATCTAGCAACATGTAAGACTAAGAAGAGTTCGTTTTGTGACGATTAATGGGGTTGAAAAGTTTGCAGGTAGGGAAGATAACATGAGCTAGTGGTGTACCTCGAACGAAGTCATGGAGGGAAAAGTCCAATTGAACAACCTCAGAAAGGCAGTTCCACAAACGAGAAACAAGAACAAAAGAGTTGAGGTTGCAGTATGCCTGGATTTCGGGAGTTTAACCAGGAGGGCTGAGGGATTAAATACAGGAAGAACATGTGTGTCATGGAAGAGTTGGGGAGTCACAAGGCTCGTAGAGGAGAGGGAGTTAGAATGGAGGAGAAGCAGTCAAAAACAGAAGCCACTCACCTGTCTATGTGAGAGTAAAAGGTTTGTACCTCATTGGTGGATATTGGTTGATACCAATAATGTCAAGAGCTAAAGATAAGTGAGCGGCGGCACCAGCTCATTGGTTGAGTGGTACTGCATTTCTTAATGGACAAAGGCCTTATAGGCCTGAGTATAGTTCAAATGTTTCAATTACTGACTTGAAATGATGGAGGATGCCGAGTTTGCAGTTGGCTTTGGAAGATATATAAAGTTCATAAAAAAGTATCCATTTCTCGTTTGATCTGTTTGGCAATGAATTGCTCTGTTTAATTTCAGGATGGATATTAGGCCATCAGTCGAGCATCAAAAGCAGTTTAAATATTACACCCATTCACACATATGACAACAAAACATGACTGCTGTGGAATCTGGAAAAACAGGTAAGGATTGGCAACAGGCCAACAAGGTTTACCCCCAACAACAATATATTGGATTGAATCAGCTGAAAGGTATGCTTGGACGAAGTTGCTGTCAGCTTTATAATTGGCTGGATGATTTTGATGTATGCTTCATATACTATCCTTGTAAAAACTAAGAGCATAGCCCCCATGAGAAGAGAGCTTAAGATGGTGAATATAAATAAATTAAGATCTGGAAATGTAGCAAAAGATGTTTGTCGCATAGTAGAACTAGAAGGGCACTCGGTAGAGTGCATACCTCCGCCACATAATGTCTGATCCATGAGAACATATCGAGCCCAATACATTTTGAAATATCATGCTATATAATCGTTTTTGGCCCTATCTCTCAATGGTGAAGAATCACTTTATAAATTAAATAATTCTCATATCCAGATCTGGATTCGGATCTTCACCAAAATCGAGTAAATTTGTCGTGGTCACTTTCCCAACCTGTCCACCAAGTTTCATCCAAATCCGTACACAACTTTTTGAGATATCGTGCTATACATGAGTTTAGCCCGATCTCTCGATGGAAAAGAATCACTTTTAAAATTCTCAGATCTGGATCTTCACCAAAATCGAATCAATTCATCATAGTCACACACCCAATTTCTCCACCAAATTTCATCCAAATCTGTTCACAAATTTTTGAGACATCATGCTATACAACATTTTGGTGCTATCTCTCACTGGTGAAGAAACACATAGAAAATTGTCAGATCCGGATCTGGATTCAGATCTTCACCAAAATTTAGCGTACACACACACAAACACAAATTCAAAATGATCGCTTGAAAACTGTGGCCAAAAATCGTGTGACAAACAGACAAACAAACAGAGAGATAAGAAAAAGACGTCGTGCAGAGCATGATACTTGCAAAATCCGTCCCCCTCTCCAAAGGTTGCCATGGATACATCAAACTGACCATTTTGTTAAGATTAATATTCACAATCTTAATCAAATTTCAGGTCAATCGGATGAAAATTGATTATTGTTGAAATTGATGATTTTAGAAGCTTGACCCTGAGTTGACCTTTGACCTTTTGACCTCAAAAATAGTTTCTTCCCCAATTTAGTGATGGACTATGCAAAACCTGCTCAACTTTCAAGTTAATGGGATGCAAGTTGACAATTTTTCAGTTGAAAATTGACGATTTTAGAAGTTTGACCTTGAGTTGATCTTTGACCTTTTGATCTCAAAAATAGTTGGTTTCCCAATTAAGTGACGCAATATGCAAATCTTGTTCAAATTTCAAGTCAATCGGATGAAAAATGAGGATTTAAAAAAATTTGAGCTGAAGATGACCTTTGACCTTTGACCTCAAAAGCAATAGGCTTCTCAGTTGAGACTACCTCTACAATTTGGTAAGTTTTCATGATCAGTTTCGAATTGTGACCTGTAGGTGACAAACAGACAGACAGACAGACAGACAGACAGACAAGCCGGTAGGCGGACATGGGTAGTCGATCAAGTCAAATTTAGTCGTTTTTCAGCCGTTACTAGCCAACAAAAGCGTCCATAGCAACGGTTCTTTCTCACACATAACTAGGACATACCATGAACCTACCATACCAGTTTCATGTATATATGACTCATAGTCTCTGAGATATAACAAACTTCGTTTTTTTATTGTTTTCGACCAGGGTTCATTCAAAGTCTATTTTCTCCAACAGTTTTCATAGGATCCGGCTGGAAATTTTTGACAATATGGCTGAATGTACTGCCCACAGTCGCTCGTGGCCCGATTTTTGATTTTATAAAAAATACATTTTTTATGATTTTTCAAAAATTTCAAAGTCCCGTTGCTAGGCAACCAAATGGGCGTTCGCAACCAGTACCTACGCGGCACAACGAGGTCATAAACTGGTCCTACCACCCAAATTTCATCAAAATCGAACAACTGCAAGGGGTAAACCCCCCCCCCCCGACAAACACACAAGGACAGACCGACACCACGACCAACAAATAAGGGGAGATCAAAAAAAAAAAAAATTCCAATTTTTTTTTCGACTCGATCGACTACCCCAACATAACGACGGAAAACCTGACAATAAGGGTAGATAGATTGACTACCCAACAGAATAACAAAATGGACTGACCAATATATTTGAAAAATCTTCGATTTTGCAAGCAATAAAGACAAACGCGACAGACCAACATACCTGGCAAAAAAATTATTTCGCCAAGTAACAAACACCCAGAAAGGGGTGAAAACGGGCATTCAATATGAGTGAGGAAAGTGAAAAATATACTTTATCGTGAAGAAATCGTTGCGGCCTGTTCCAAGTCGAGGTAAGGTTGAGCAGGCCAAGAAACATGGCGGCTTCAGATCCGAGCAAGGTTGCCAAGGAAACGCCTGAAGACCCCAAACAGTGAGGTGGCCGAGGATCGCCTGATGAAGGATAATATGGAATAGGCAAAGCCAAGAAGCGAATGTAGAATTCTTCTTACATTCGCTTCTGACTTTACATAAAACTTGTTCACAACTGTATACTTGCCAACTGAAGTGAAGACGAGAGAAGAACCTTCAGAGTGTAGGCTTTATTCCATTTGATTGAAGCCGCTTCTACGGGCACACCAAGAAATACAAACGCAGCATGGAGTACAAGCAGTAAGGTACACACGCGCAACTAATCACCGCAAAATAAATCAGTATTATATATCAATCAGTGTTCTCACCATTCAATGAACACCAAGTGAGCCGGCGACATACAATGGCAATGCCCCAGGGACAAAACCCCACGGCCGAGCCGACCCTCAGCTTTATCTCTTCTGTGCTCGAGCCGGGCATCACGTGATCACACGTCACGACCTTCCATTCACCACATTCTCCCCGTCTTTAAAATGTAACTAGAGGCCCAGCGAACGCACCATGATTACTTCAGCGCTACAGGAGTATACATTTCAAGCAGTGCGAACTATCTAAACTACAGAAGCATACATGCCAAGCAGTGAGGATTATTTTGAGTTGTAGGAGCATGGTAATGAGCATCAACATATTATGTAACGAGCATATAGGAGCATGAGCATCGAGGGTGCCGATAATCCCCTTTACAGATTGAGTCGGCGAGGGGGTATTATTCGCCGGCCTCTCCGGGAGTAGATGGCGGTTTCACTTGAGGGAGGCTTCCGATCCTTTTGGTGAGCCTCGACTCGAGCCGGAGATGACTCCCCGATCGCCCCCGGGTGGAACGCGGTAGCTCCGCCGTCACCCTTCTCGGGTGGAGTCCCTGGGGGAGAAACACCTGGGGAGGGAATGTCAGAGGGAGGTGTGCCAGATGGTGGTGTACCGGCGGGGGGAGTACCTGAGGGAGCCAAATGACGAACCGACACGGTGGTCTCCCTGCCATCCGGGAGCCTGACATGAGCGTATTCTGGATTAGTATCGATGAGCTCGACCCCTTCCACCAGGGGTTCATACTTGCTTTGTCGTACCGGGCGTTTCATGAACACTGTTCCGGGATGGGTTAGCCAATTGGGCACCGATTGGCCGTCAACATAACGTCGCTGGTGAGTAAACATTCGTTCGTGAGGAGTTGCATTGGTGGACGTGCAGAGCAGAGAGCGTATGGAATTCAGAGCATCGGGAAGGGTAACCTCCCACCGCTCGGGGCCCAGTCCTCTCGATTTCAACGCCAGAGTTACGGCTTTCCAAATAACTCCATTATACCTTTCCACCTGACCATTACCCTGTGGGTTGTAACCCGTCGTTCGACTAGTTGCGATGCCGTGCTCTAATAGGAACTGTTTTAGCCCGGCCGACATGAAACACGGCCCTCTGTCTGAATGTATGTACGAAGGTTTCCCAAACATAGCGAAGAGGTCAGACAGACATTTCACGACAGTGCCCGAGGTCATATCCGAGCACGGAAACGCGAAAGGGAACCTTGAATACTCATCAACAACAGTGAATATGTATCTGTTGTCTGTCTCGGTCGGCAGGGGCCCTTTGAAGTCAATGTTTAGTCTCTCGAAGGGAGAAGTGGCCTTGATCAGTCTGCCAGAAGCCGCACCATAGAATCTGGGTTTTAGTTCAGCACAAACAGGGCATGAAGCATTCATTTGTTTAATATCTTCAATAGAATAGGGCAGGTTCTGTCTGCGTACGAAATGTGCCATTCTGGTTACCCCCGGGTGGCAAAGAGACACATGGAGGTCTTGCAAAGCCCGACTGATTACCGCCGAGCAGTCGACCCGCGAGAAGGTGTCTGCAGCAGGGTTTTCCTTCCCGGGCCGGTAAACAATGTCGTAACTATAGCAAGCTAGGTCTATCCGCCATCTCATAATTTTTTCATTCTTAATTTTCCCGTTATTTTTCCCATCAAACATGAATGTCACGGATCGTTGGTCCGTAACGAGCGTGAAGTGGTTTCCCAGCAAATAATGTCTCCATTTCCGCAGCGCTTCGACGATGGCGTACGCTTCCTTCTCTATCGCTGAGTGTCTCTGCTCGCTTCCAGAGAGAGTTCTTGAGAAGAACGCGACGGGTCTCCCAGACTGATTAAGCGTAGCAGCTATCGCGTGATCTGAAGCGTCGGTCTCCACCACAAAGGGCACCGAGCTATCGATCGATAAAACCACGGAATTACTGATATCGTCTTTGAGGTTGTGGAAAGCTGTCACAACAGCGGCATCTGGTGGAAAGTTTTTGCAATGCACTAGGGGATGTATTTTCTCAGAGTATTGCGAAATCCATCTCGCATAGTAAGCAAACATGCCGATCACCCGGCGCATCGTCTGCAGGTCCTGAGGTGGTGGTAGCTCACGGAGCGGGCGCAATCGTTCAGGATCAGGCTTAATTATGCCGTCGGCTATTGTGTAGCCGAGAAGGTCAATTGACCTTGCCGAGAATACGCATTTCTCATAGTTGAGAGTCAGATTATATTTTCCAGCAATGCTCAAGAATCTGTCCAGATTCATATCATGTTCCCTCTGATCCCTACCGCACACTGTGACATTGTCCACGTAAACAAAAGTGTCTTTGAGGTTTTCATCTGAGATGATGTCGTCCATAACTCGTTGGAAGCAAGCTACCCCATTCGTGACACCGAATGGTATCCTCATGAACTGGTAGAGGCGCCTCCCTGCCTGGAATGCGGTGTAAGGTTTGTCTTCCTCTCGGATGGGAATTTGGTGATAGGCGCTTCGCAAGTCGATGGTGCTGAATACCTTATAATTGGCCACGCGTTCGACCATCTCGTCTATGCGCGGCAGGGGGTAGGCATCGAGTTGGGTAAAGCGATTGACCGTTTGGGAATAATCGACAACCATTCGTTTCTTATGGTTCTGACTGCTGGTTACTAACACCTGTGCGCGCCATGGCGAATCGCTCGGTTCTATAATTCCTTCTTCCAGTAATCGCTTGATTTCTGAAGTGATGAAATTCATGTCAGCAGTGGTATATCGCCGCGATTTGATCACTATCGGTTTGCAGACCGGCGACAGGTTAGCGAACAGCTGGGGGGACTTTACCTCCGCGGTGGTCAAAGCATTTAAAATTAGACGAGGTTTGCTACCTCCAAAGGGTATTTCGACGCTCGTGTGCTGCTTGAGGACATTATGACCCAGAATTACGTCTGCGCACAAATCACGAAGCACCAGTACCCTTACATCCCGATGCGTGTACCCTTTTACGTCCAATTCGACTTTGCAGTACCCTCGTACGTGGGATTGTAGTGAGGTGGCAGCCATGCATACCGTATTGTCTGTCGGGTGGATTATCCATTTCCTGCCCTTCACTAGCGAGCTGTTGACGAAACTTTCAGAGCTACCGGTATCAATCAGTGCCTCAGCCATATGCCCGTTAATTCGTATGTTGATGATAGCCTTGGATAGATTCCCCGGGGAGGCTGCAGTTAGTTTATTTTGCGAGTAGAGAGCCGCAGAAGTGGGTTTATTTCTCCTTAGAGTAGATTTACATACCCTGGCATAATGCCCTTTCTTGTCACAGTTCATGCATGTGGCATCTCTGGCAGGGCATTTTTGACGGAGGTGCCTTTTGTACCCACAAAAGAAGCATTTACCAACCGGAGCAGTTGCTGAGGAGTTTGACGTGGCCTGGGTATCCGGCTCCTCGGGTGTTTCTCCATCCCCTATGTCTGGCTGTGTCTGTGCCAGTGGGGTTCCTTGAGTTCCCACCGTAGCAGCGTTCATTAGCAGCATCGGTGTCCCAAATGACTCAGATTGCTGCTGAGCCGTATCCATCGCTCGAGCCTGATCGACTACCTTGTCAAGAGTGGGGTGCGCTTTCTCTAGTAAGCGTTGCCGTATGTGGGCTGATCTGAGTCCTTGGATGAATGCCTCCCGTGTCGCTTCCTTTCGGTGTTCCTCGGCGCTTACGGCCCGGAAGCTGCCGTCTTTTCCCAGCTGATTCAGAGCTTGCAGGAACTGATCGATTGTCTCCCCGGCTGCTTGCTTGCGTGTGTTGAGAAGATGTCGTATGTATACCTCGTTCTTGCGCTTCACGTAGAGCGCCTGCAGCACGTCGATCGCTGCTTCGTAAGTGTCGCACTCCGAGAAGAGCCTGAATACACTGGGCGAGACATGATTCACGAGAGCGGCAAATTTGTCAGCTCCCTCTTCGATGATGGTCAGATAGTGTGAGAAGGAACAGAACCAATGCGACCATTTCATTTCTGCGTCAGTCGCGTTTGGGTCTGCGTCGAACCTCTCTGGTTTGTAGATCTTGTCCATCGTTGGTTGAGAGAGCCGAGAAAACCAAATGGAATAAATTGTAATGAAAGCGAGAGAAGAACCTTCAGAGTATAGGCTTTATTCCATTTGATTGGAGCCGCTTCTACGGGCACACCAGGAAATACAAACGCAGTATGGAGTACAAGCAGTAAGGTATACACGCGCAACTAATCACCGCAAAATAAATCAGTATTATATATCAATCAGTGTTCTCACCATTCAATGAGCACCAAGTGAGCCGGCGACATACAATGGCAATGCCCCAGGGACAAAACCCCGCGGCCGAGCCGAACCTCAGCTTTATCTCTTCTGTGCTCGAGCCGGGCATCATGTGATCACACGTCACGACCTTCAATTCACCACATTTGGAAGTATAAAATTAACTTTGGGAAAAAAATAATTGAATAAATAAATAAACACTTCCGGTCATGATCTCCCGGCATGCATCATTCCCCATGACAAAAACCGGAAACAAAAAAAAAACCAGAAGCAAAAAAAAAAACGGAAGCAAAATGGTCATAGGCAACGACACCGATTCACAATTGCCAGGGTATTGTGTTGTTTTTGTTGTTTCCTATTCTCTCATGTGCACACGTTAAGTAATATTCACAAGATAGAAATAAAACCCAATCGTGTTTATACACCGCACAGCGGTTAACAACAACCAGAAGCAAAAGGTCATAGCTGACGACACGGATTCCAAATAGCCAGGGGTATTGTGTTGTTGTTGTTGTTGTTTCCTATTCTCTCACGTGCACGCGTTAAGTATGAAGCTCACTGCGTTCGCTCTAATGAAATCAGGCCGTTAATGATCTTCAAAAGGGTTGTTTTAATAAACCCAAACACCCAATTTTCACTCTTAGATTTCCTTGGCGGTTTCCTAGTATGCATGCAAAGTTTCAGGCTGATAGGTGATATATTTTTGGAGTTATGGAGGAGACACACTGACACACACACACACACACACTCACTGACACACACACACACACCCTTTTATTGGTATAGATATACTGTTTCCATATTGTCGTGTCTGAGTACCTGTTAACACAGGATACAGGATTCCTTAGAGCTGAGACCTTTTGTCCCAGGAGATGGTCCAAAATAGTCTTTTCTTGCACTGCGTTCAGTGATTACTCCATTTTACCATTCCCCAAGGTCACCCAAATGAATCACACATCTATGGCACACACATACACGAAAAACAGATTGCTCGAACATGTTTTCTTACCTTTTAAAGGGTTTAGTTGAAAAGCAAAGTTCAGGGAAGAAGGTCGACAAGACACTATCATCAACGGAACAAACCAAGCGACTCAAAAGACACAAAGAGGAGAATGGGCATTCACAAACTTATATACAACGATGAGAAAACCTAACCCATTGGGAACCACAGATCACACTTATACGTAAATAATGCAAGCTGGACTTTCCTTTTTCTCTACAATGGCAGGGTGGATGCAGAACTTGATGCAGCCTGCTTTAAGAAACCAGGAGCAAGACAAGAGCCAGTGACGATGGTGTCCAAAGATGAAGTAATACAGCCAAGAGCAAGGCCAGTGATGAGTTGGTATTCAACCAGTCCTCTTTGTCCTTTTCCTCATTGAGACCTCCTGGTTGACACTTCTTCTCCCCCCCCCCCCCAAAGGCAGGGTAATATAAGCATGGGTCTTTCACAAAACTTCTGCAGAGCAAGCCCCATTAATCCTTGCTTCCCCAGCCCCTCCGTGAACCACTTGCTCGACCTCGAGCCTCTATCGTTGTCATCTTTTCAGTCCTCCTCTCCCTTCTGGCTGGAGTCCTCCTCTGGGGTCCCACCCATGGGACAGCCCCAATAAAAATAAATGTACATTGCCACTTCTGGCTCCATAGCATACTGTGCCACCACACACTGGCTGGAGAGATCATAATTGGCCTCGTTGCACACCTGTGACACATGTGCCTCTACGATGGGAAGTCCTCATCCAGCCCCACCCACAAAAAAGAGGTTTTACACATACATAATTTAATCTGTCTACCCTGTCTATAAATTCCATACGCTGCCTTCCTCAGCATTACATGAAACTAACGACTTACTCTGACAGATCCGTTACATATGGCAATCTAACCTACTCAAAATTCACGCACCATACTACACTTACCAATGTCTAGCTATGGACCCCCCCCACGCCCCCCCCACCCCCTTCTATGCAACAATATATTCTACAAGTTTCATTTTTAAGGTGCTGTTGTCCTCAATGAGGACTTGCATTCTTGATATTAAGTAATGTTCCTATTCTTTTTCTTATGACAGAGAAGTCTGACGGGATGGTGAAAAGGAGCGCACTTACCTTTGAGCCGTCTATCCCAGGTTTGACTCTTGGCATGACTATATTATCGGTGGGATTGGTGTTTTGCAGGTGGGAAGGTTGCATTACAATTCACAAAGTGTGTCGTCCCTTGGATGGACGTTAAGCCGTGGGTCTAGTCTGCAAGCATTCGTCAGCTAATGGACGTTAAAGATCCCAAAGCGTTTTTTTATGAAGAGCGTGCAAATTTTCACCTGGACCCTGAGCAAATGACAAATTCCTCCACCTTCAGTCGAATATCGGGCCCGGTCAGCCGATTTGGCAAAGACTTGGGGCAGAAACCTTCGGTGATCAGTTCAACAGGAAGGTGGGATTCATTGTCGCAATATTGAAGAAGTATTCGTCATGCCTGCTCTACCATCTCTTTTCATGTCCTTGTGCACATCTATCTTTCAATGGAAACCTCCATTGAAATTGAACCTCCATTGTAGTTCAAACAATTTGAGACATCTTTCATGGTATCTTGAGTGGCAAATTTAATACAACACTAGTAATATGAGTCCGCAACCATCCTTGACAATGTTGCGGAACGTTGGCCGAGACCCTCAGAATTTCCGTTTTAAATTCGTTTTCTCTGTAACCGCTTGTACGATTGCCACAAAACTTTCAACATAGGAGCAGGAGCACCGACCCATGGAGAATATTCAAAGCTCCATGATGATTGGATGGAAAATGCGACTGGAGTTCCAAAAAGTGTGTTTTCTGTCGGTGGGGGTTGCAGGGAGGTTCACGTACCAGGAATAAATGGACACGGCTTGCTTCGCTTGGACTTTTACCAATTTTATTTCAAAATTTATTTATAAAACAGACTGTGGGAAGAACAGTTTTATGGAAATAAAAAAAACAGATGAAAAAGTGTTGCTTGGACCCTGATGAAGGATTAAAATTACAACAATAAGAAATGTCATCAAGCTTTTCTTTTTCTGTTAATCTATCTATAATTCAGGCAATGTGTGTGTGTGTGTGTGTGTGTGTGTGTGTGTGTGTGTGTGTGTGTGTGTGTCTGTATGCGACTGCCGTTTCTCGACAACCACCGGTCCGATCTGATTGAAACTTGCCAGGTATATTGCTGGGGACCCGCGGATGTGCCTTTTTGAGGTTTGATATCAATCGGACGAGCGGTTCCCAAGTTACGGCCATTTATCTGTCGACCAATGACAAGACACGGTGCTATGACGTCACAATTGATGTTTATTTTTTTCCCCCCACGATCGACGTCACAATTCTTCTTCTTCGTTTGGTATGACGTCACAATCGACGCTGGGGACATGAGTATGTGCCTTTTCAAGGTTTGATATTAATCGGACAAGCGGTGCCGAATTGATGGCCATTTATTTACCAAACCAATGACAGGACACGGTGCTATGACGTCACGAATGACGTCACAATTATTGCTTATTTATTTATTTGTTTTTTGTTTTTTTTGTGAATAAATTTGTGAATACATTTACAGAGAGAGGTGTGAGAGAGGAGGGGGGAGAGAGGAGAAGGGAAAGAGGGGGGAGAGAGAGGAGGGCGAGAGAGGGGGGCAAGAGAGGGGGCAAGAGAGGAGGGCAAGAGAGGAGGGCGAGAGAGAGGAGGGAGAGAGGGGGTGAGAGAGAGGGGGCATCACAATTCAAGAGAGGGGAGAGAGGAGGGGGCGAGAGAGGGGGGGGGGACGAGTGGTTTTCAAGTTACGGCCATTTATCTGTCAACCAATGACAAGACACGGTGCTCTAACATCACGAATGACGTCGCAATTAATGTTTATTCATTATTTTTTTTCCCCACGATTGAAGTCACAATTCTTCTTCTTCGTTTGGTATGACGTCACAATCGACGCTGGGGACCTGAGTATGTGCCTTTCAAGGTTTGATATTAATCGGACGAGCGGTTCCCAAGTTACGGCCATTTATCTGTCAACCAATGACAGGACACAGTGCTATGACATCACGAATGACGTTACAATTAATGTTTATTTATTTATTTATTTATTTGTTTTTTTTTAAGGGGGGACAAGAGAGGGGAGCGAGAGAGGGGAGGGAGAGAGGGGGTGAGAGAGAGGGGTGTCACAATTCAAGAGAGGGGTGAGAGGAGGGGGCGAGAGAGGGGGACGGGAGAGGGGGGTGAGAGTGGGGGTGAGAGAGAGGGGCGAGAGAGGAGGGGGAGAGAGGAGGGGCGAGACTAGGGGGAGAGAGTGGGGGGCAAGAGAGAGGGGGGAGAGAGAGAAGGGGGCGAGAGAGGGGAGGCGAGAGAGAGAGAGAGGCGTCAATTCTTCTTCTTCTTCGTTTGATATGACGTCACAATTGACGTTGGGGACCTGAGTATGTTTCCCAAGTGTTTCCCAAGTTATGGCCATTTATGATACGTTGGTTTGATCTAATTGAAACAAGGCCCCAATCCAGTCGTTTACGAGAGCGAAGGAACGAAGCTGCACATACTGGCACGCACCTACGGGCCCGCACTAGTACTTGTAATTCTTAATGTTGTTTATGGAGTCTCAAGTTAGGTCTGCAGGTGAGGTTATCACCAAAGTACCAACCAACTTCAATTGACTGATTGACCCAACATTGAAACCAATCATCCACAGAATCACTCCTTACATTCTTCCTGTTCTTAAGAATGGCAAATATTGGGTGGTTGTCTATCAATCACTTAATACAGTAAATGAGCCATATGGGTGGTTGTAGGTGACTTTATACAGTAAACGAGACATCTGGGTGGTTGTATGTCACTCTATACAGTAAACGAGCCATCTGGGTGGTTGTATGTCTCTCTGTACAGTAAACGAGTTATCTGGGTGGTTGTATGTCACTCTATACAGTAAATCAGCCTCTGGGTAGTTGTATGTCACTCTATACAGTGAAGGAGACATCTGGGTCGTTGTATGTCACTCTATACAGTAAACGAGACATCTGGGTTGTTGTATGTCACTCTATACAGTGAACGAGTCATCTGGGTTGTTGTATGTCACTCTATACAGTAAATCAGCCTCTGGGTAGTTGTATGTCACTCTATACAGTGAAGGAGACATCTGGGTAGTTGTATGTCACTCTATACAGTGAAGGAGACATCTGGGTCGTTGTATGTCACTCTATACAGTGAAGGAGACATCTGGGTTGTTGTATGTCACTCTATACAGTGAACGAGTCATCTGGGTTGTTGTATGTCACTCTATACAGTAAATCAGCCTCTGGATAGTTGTATGTCACTCTATACAGTGAAGGAGACATCTGGGTTGTTGTATGTCACTCTATACAGTAAACGAGACATCTGGGTTGTTGTATGTCACTCTATACAGTGAAGGAGACATCTGGGTTGTTGTATGTCACTCTATACAGTAAACGAGACATCTGGGTTGTTGTATGTCACTCTATACAGTAAACGAGACATCTGGGTTGTTGTATGTCACTCTATACAGTGAACGAGTCATCTGGGTTGTTGTATGTCACTCTATACAGTGAAGGAGTCATCTGGGTGGTTGTATGTCACTCTATACAGTAAACGAGACATCTGGGTGGTTGTATGTCACTCTATACAGTAAACGAGACATCTGGGTGGTTGTATGTCACTCTATACAGTGAAGGAGTCATCTGGGTTGTTGTATGTCACTCTATACAGTGAACGAGTCATCTGGGTTGTTGTATGTCACTCTATACAGTAAATGAGCCTCTGGATAGTTGTATGTTACTCTATACAGTGAAGGAGACATCTGGGTCGTTGTATGTCACTCTGTACAGTAAACGAGTCATCTGGGTGATTGGATGTCATTTTAGACAGTAAATGAGCCCCTGGGTAGTTGTATATCAATCGATGCAGTGAACGAGTCATCTGGGTTGTTGTTTGTCACTCTATACAGTAAATGAGCCTCTGGATAGTTTTATGTCACTCTATACAGTGAAGGAGATATCTGGGTCGTTGTATGTCACTCTATACAGTAAACGAGACATCTGGGTTGTTGTATGTCACTCTATACAGTAAATGAGCCTCTGGATAGTTTTATGTCACTCTATACAGTGAAGGAGACATCTGGGTCGTTGTATGTCTCTCTATACAGTAAACGAGACATCTGGGTTGTTGTATGTCACTCTATACAGTAAGCGAGTCATCTGGGTGGTTGTATGTCACTCTATACAGTAAATGAGCCTCTGGATAGTTGTATGTCACTCTATACAGTAAACGAGTCATCTGGGTTGTTGTATGTCACTCTATACAGTGAACGAGTCATCTGGGTTGTTGTATGTCACTCTATACAGTAAATGAGCCTCTGGATAGTTTTATGTCACTCTATACAGTGAAGGAGACATCTGGGTCGTTGTATGTCACTCTATACAGTAAACGAGACATCTGGGTTGTTGTATGTCACTCTATACAGTAAATGAGCCTCTGGATAGTTTTATGTCACTCTATACAGTGAAGGAGACATCTGGGTCGTTGTATGTCTCTCTATACAGTAAGCGAGTCATCTGGGTGGTTGTATGTCACTCTATACAGTAAATGAGCCTCTGGATAGTTGTATGTCACTCTATACAGTAAATGAGACATCTGGGTTGTTGTATGTCACTCTATACAGTAAGCGAGTCATCTGGGTTGTTGTATGTCACTCTGTACAGTGAACGAGTCATCTGGGTTGTTGTATGTCACTCTATACAGTGAACGAGTCATCTGGGTTGTTGTATGTCACTCTATACAGTAAATGAGCCTCTGGATAGTTTTATGTCACTCTATACAGTGAAGGAGACATCTGGGTCGTTGTATGTCTCTCTATACAGTAAACGAGACATCTGGGTTGTTGTATGTCACTCTATACAGTAAGCGAGTCATCTGGGTGGTTGTATGTCACTCTATACAGTAAACGAGACATCTGGGTGGTTGTATGTCACTCTATACAGTAAACGAGACATCTGGGTGGTTGTATGTCACTCTATACAGTAAACGAGACATCTGGGTGGTTGTATGTCACTCTATACAGTCAGCGAGTCATCTGCCTAAAGGCCTTCGCTTTGTTCAGCAGAGATTAAAGTGACATCATCATGACACACATCTTGAGTCTTGCTGTTGTGACCCAGTAGATGTTCAGGGATATGAAAACCTTGTAGAGTGCAAAGTTGTCTCTCGGTGTCGCCTTCATTCGGAATGAATTGGTTCTTCCCATCGGGGATCGAAGCGACACGGAATCTGGCGGTGGGTGGAAGGCAAAAGCACAGGTTTCGTGGGATCACACCATTGCCATGATTTTGTAAATACAATCACCTGGGCTGTCTTTGGCACTTTGTTTTTGTTGTTGTTAGCGAATGCACATTGGACCTGGATTCAATTCTGAAATGAGAGCAGTTGTTGCATCATTACTGTGACGTGGCTGTGCTGCCGATTAAGTCACACGATACTTGCAAAATCCATAAAACAAATATGACCTAAAAAATAATTGGGGGTTGAATTCAATGACGAAAATGACTCTGGATAACTCAGAGATAAACTCCCGTTGGACATAAGTACCGCCCGGACACGTCAGAGCCAAACACTGCCCGGATGAATCTGGAGCTAAGCTGTCCACAGACAAACACTGCTCAGACACGTCTGGAGACAAACTCCCGTCCGGACACGTCCAGAGATATACTCCCATCTGGACATAAATACCTCCCCTGGACACATTTGGAGACAAACACCACCCGGATGCATCCAGAGACAAGCTGTCCAGAGTCAAACACTGCCCGGACACGTTCGGAGACAAGCACTGCCCAGACGCATCCAGAGCGAAGCTGTCCGGAGACAAACACCATCCAGACACAAAGACACAGACAGACAGACAGACAGACAGACACAGGTCCTGCACTGTATTACGAGGGGGTAGAGCAAGGAAGGGACACAGAGACAGAGACAGAGACAGAGAGGTGGGAGTAAGGGAGTTAGCAGAGAGAATGTTAGGCTTTATGAACAATACACACACACACACACACACACACACACACACGCGCACACACACACACACACACACACACACACACACACACACACACACACACACACACACACACACACACACACACACGCACGCACGCACGCACGCACGCACGCACGCACGCACGCACGCACGCACGCACGCACACACACACAAAAACACACACTAGTGCTTGGCCGATATCGGCAATTTTTCGGGAATCGGAAAGTTGTAGTCAATGTGGTTACCAACTACAGTACAACAATGCTAATAAGTGTGTGTGCGTGTGTGTGTGTGTGTGTGTGTGTGTGTGTTTCCTCCATAACTCAAAAACCATGAAACCTCACAGACTGAAACCTGAAACTTTGCATGCACACCAAGAAAACTCCAAGGAAGTGCGAAAGTGAAACTTGGGTATTTGGGTTAATTAAAACACCTCTTTTGAAGATAATTAAAGGCATTATTTAATTATATCCTTTATCAGGCACATCCTCAGTCACCGCTCTCTCAGGGTTCTGAAGGCGTATCCGTGGTAACTTTGCTGGTGTCTGAAGCCGCCATGTTTTTTGGCCTGCTCCGCTGTGCCTTGACTTGGAAGATGCCGCAATGATTTCTTAACGATAAAGTTTTTTTTCTTCACTATATCCACTCATATTATCGAATGCCTGTTCATCATAGCAACGAATCACTGTAGACATCGCTTTTGTAAGTGCGAAAGTTTTCAAATTAGGAGCTTGGAGCGATTTCTTGTATCATATGATACGATTTTCCATGATCTACTCTCAAGGACAAATGAAAATATATCATCGAAATATTACATCTTATTTGAAAAATCAGATTTGATGGACTAAATAAGTGTTGAAATCTGTTGTCAAATCTGATAATTTTAAGAAAAATAACTATTATAGTCTTATAACTAAGCCAATGTACTTCTTTACGTGAAGCAAGCAAGGCGATATTCCATCCTCCATACATATGCAAGCAAATGAAAAAATTCCAAAGCACTAACTTACCTTTTTCTACTGTTTGGAAACTAATATTGAGTGAACAAAAAATTTACAAACTTGCCAAAATTAACCAGCTTCATTGAACTGAATGATTGAATACATTCACTGATAGACCTCACGTCCTGTCCCTCCGAGGGACTGCCTATCCATAGTGTCTAACAGATCTGTCTAAATTTCCAGAGGTTTCGTAAGGTGCTCCACAGGGAATCAAAGCAAATCTGGTGAAAAATGGATGTTTTAAGAAAACAAACCTGAAATGTTTGTGCAGACTGATGTACCTACCACATGACACATGTACAAACGAACAGGCAAAATGGTGGATTTTCTGCAATGTTTATTTCACGGGCGATTGTACTTTGCAATGTCTCCAGGGTTGTTCTCCATTCAGCAGCAACTCTTTTGTGGATAAAGTCATTATTTGAACAAATTATTTTTATTTCATTAACTGCTGTGTGTGCAGTGAAGACTGGCTTTAAAGTTAAAGGGATCCAATGTGGTATGCAGCGACAGCCTGGCCAAGCATTCCTTATCAACCAATGAATTGGAGTGCTTGCATGTATGCTTAAGCTACTTGCTGAGCACCCATTGTTGATAGCGGTATCACACTACGTCATTCCGAACGAATCGTTCACTCATTGTGGATGCTTTTGCTGCACCACGTCATTCAGGGTGAGTGGTTTGTGCTCCGTTGCCCTGAGCGAGTGGTTCTTGCTCCGTCGCCCTGAGCGAGTGGTTCTTGCTCCGTCACCCTGAGCGAGTGGTTCTTGCTCCTTCACCCTGAGCGAGTGGTTCTTGCTCCATCACCCTGAGCGAGTGGTTCTTGCTCCGTCACCCTGAGCGAGTGGTTCTTGCTCCGTCACCCTGAGTGAGTGGTTCTTGCTCTGTCGTCCTGAGCGAGTGGTTCTTGCTCCGTCGTCCTGAACGAGTGGTTCTTGCTCCGTCGTCCTGAGCGAGTGGTTCTTGCTCCGTCACCCTGAGCGAGTGGTTCTTGCTCCGTCGCCCTGAGCAAGTGGTTCTTGCTCTGTCACCCTGAGCGAGTGGTTCTTGCTCCATCACACTGAGCGAGTGGTTCTTGCTCCGTCACACTGAGCGAGTGGTTCTTGCTCCGTCGCCCTGAGCGAGTGGTTCTTGCTCTGTCACCCTGAGTGAGTGGTTCTTGCTCCGTCACACTGAGCGAGTGGTTCTTGCTCCGTCACACTGAGCGAGTGGTTCTTGCTCCGTCGCCCTGAGTGAGTGGTTCTTGCTCCGTCACCCTGAGCGAGTTGTTCTTGCTCCGTCGCTCTGAGCGAGTGGTTCGTGCTCCGTCGCCCTGAGCGAGTGGTTCATGCTCCGTCGCCCTTCGTGAGTGGTTCTTGCTCCGTCACGCTGAGCGAGTGGTTCTTGCTCCGTCGCCCTGAGCGAGTGGTTCTTGCTCTATCACCCTCAGTGAGTGGTTCTTGCTCCATCACACTGAGCGAGTGGTTCTTGCTCCGTCATACTGAGCGAGTGGTTCTTGCTCCGTCGCCCTGAGTGAGTGGTTCTTGCTCTGTCACCCTGAGTGAGTGGTTCTTGCTCTGTC
The DNA here is from genome assembly GCF_056783735.1 of Eptatretus burgeri. Lineage (NCBI taxonomy): Eukaryota > Metazoa > Chordata > Myxini > Myxiniformes > Myxinidae > Eptatretus > Eptatretus burgeri. The sequence continues at coordinate 105,358,190 of NC_140970.1, forward strand.
ACCCTGAGTGAGTGGTTCTTGCTCCGTCGCCCAGAGCGAGTTGTTCTTGCTCTGTCGCCCTGAGCGAGTGGTTCGTGCTCCGTCGCCCTGAGCGAGTGGTTCATGCTCCGTCGCCCTTCGTGAGTGGTTCGTGCTCAGTCACCCTGTGTGAGTGGTTTGCGCTCTGTCACCAGAATAAGTGTTTTGTGCTTCATCACCATGATTGAGTGGTTCGTGCTCAATCATCCCGATCGAATGGTTTGTGCTCAGTTATCCTGAGCGAGTGGTTAATGGCTTCATGCTCCATAATCCTGATTGAGTGGTTCATGCTTCATCATCCTGATTGAGTGGTTCGTGCTCCGTCATCCTGATCGAGTGGTTCGTGCTCCGTCATCCTGATCGAGTAGTTTGTGCTCCGTTATCCTGAGCGAGTGGTTCATGCTCTATCATCCTGAGTGAGTGGTTCATGCTCTATCATCCTGAGTGAGTGGTTCATGCTCTATCATCCTGAGTGAGTAGTTCATGCTCTATCATCCTGAGTGAGTAGTTCATGCTCTGTCATCCTGATCGAGTGGTTTGTGCTCCATCATCCTGATCGAGTGGTTCGTGCTCCGTCATCCTGATCGAGTGGTTCGTGCTCCGTCATCCTGATCGAGTGGTTCGTGCTCCGTCATCCTGATCGAGTGGTTTGTGCTCCATCATCCTGATCAAGTGGTTCGTGCTCCGTCATCCTGATCGAGTGGTTTGTGCTCCATCATCCTGAGTGAGTGGTTCATGTTCTATCACCCTGAGTGAGTGGTTCATGCTCAATCATCCTAAGTGAGTGGTTCATGCTCCATCATCCTGAGTGAGTGGTTCATGCTCCCAACCTTACTTGCTTGAAGGAAATAGGTATATAGGCTTAGTTACAAGACTCGTTATGTCTTTAAATTATTAGATTTCACTCCAGATTTTAACCCTTATTTAGTCCGGATGGTATCTGATCTTCAAAGTCGAAATAGTAGTTCGATGATATACTTTAATTAGTCCGTGAGAGTAGATCGAAGAAAATTGCATTGGATAATGCACGAAATTGCTCCAAGCCCCCAATTTGAAAACTACAGGACTTTCAAAAGCAATGTATCCAATGATTGATAGTTATGATGAACAGTCATTCGATAATATGAGTGAGGAAAGTTGAAAAAAAACAAAAAAAAACACTATGTCGTTAAGAAATCATTGCAACCGGTTCCAAGTGAAGGTATAGTTGAGAAGGCCAAAAAACATGGCGGTTTCAGACACCAGCAAGGTTACCAAGGATACGCCGAAAGACCCCATCGAGAGCGGTGACCGAGGATGTGCCTGATAAAGGATATAATTAAATAAGACTGTGAGTTATCTTCAAAAGGAGTGTTTTAATTGACCCAAACACCCAATTTTCAGTCGTGCACTTCCTTGGAGTTTTCTTGGTCTGCATGAAAAGTTTCAGGCTGAAAGGTTTCATGGTGTTGGAGTTATGGAGGTCAGGCACGCACACACACACACACACACACACACACACACACACACACACACACACACACACACACACACACACACACACACACACACACACACACACTGAACAAATTGGTGTTTTTTTTTTTTTTTTTTTTTTTTTTTTTTGTATACCTTGGTCGAGGCTCGTATGAGAGCTAACACACAACTCACAGCAAGGAGGCATGAGACAAGAGGGGCGGGAGTGGAAGGGACAAAACATTGGGGAACAGACACAGGTGAACTGTGGAAGGGAGAGGGATGGGGATGGGACGGGGAACATGGCGAGGAGAAGATGGACATTACAGGGACTTTCAGAAAGGAAAGCAGGAGAATTGAAGGAAGTGGGCTTGGGTGGATTATCGGGGGTAGAAAAGATCGAGGATTTGGATGGGGGAAGATAAGAGGTGGTGGTGAACAGCTGTTTTGAAAGCCTGGAGAGAAGAATGGGAAAGAATAGAGTGAGGAAGTTTATTCCAAAGGCGGGAAAAAAGAGGAATGAAAGAGTGAAGATGAGCAGTGATTCGTGATTTTGGTAGTTTTACCAGAAGGGGGTTGTTGGCGGACCTTGAGCGCCCTGTGGGAATGTGGTTGGGACAAATCGCAGAGAGAGCAAGGGGGCCAAGGCTGGAGAGGAGTCGGTAGAAGACAGAAAGACCACCGACCAACCTGCGGTGATTGAGTGAGAGGCCCAAAGACTCAGCTTCATTGCGGGAGATGCCAATGATCTTAAAAGCCCTGGTTTCGACAGCGTGAAGTCGAGAAAGGTGGGAGGCAGGAGCACCAGCCCAGAGGGGAGAGCAGTACTCCATCAGGCTACGGACAAAAGCTTTGTAAGTGGTCAGGAGCTCAAGAGGGCCGAGGAAGGACTTTGCACGACGGAGGATTCCCAGTCGGCGACTGGCTTTTGAGGCAAGGTTGGAAATGTGACTTTCCCAGGAAAGGTCATGGCAGATAGTGAGACCCAGAAGCTTGAAAGAAAAGACTTCTTCCAGAGGATTGTTGAGAAAGTGGATGGAGGGTTTTGTAAACGGTCCTTTCGAAGAGACATAGTGAGAGTGTGAGATTTGTCTGGATTGAAAGACATGTTCCACGTGTTGGACCAGTTTGTGATTTTATCCAGATCTGCAGTGAGCGAAGAAGCTGCTGCTTGCCGGTCTGAGGGATGACAGATGGTACGGCAGAGGGTGGAGTCATCGGCAAAGAGAAATAGAGGATTTTCCAGAGAGTCCGAGAGATCATTGATGAAAACCAGAAAAAGAACAGGGCCCAGAACGCTACCTTGAGGAACTCCAGCCTGCACAGGAAGAGGGGATGAAAGAACTCCATTTAGGGCCACACGCTGACTGCGACAGGAGAGGAAGTCTGCGAGCCATGAGTGGAGATGGCCTTGAATACCATGGGAAGAGAGTTTGGTGAGTAGGGCAGAGTGCCAGACTGTGTCAAAAGCACGTGATATGTCCAGGGATACGGCTCAGATTTCCTGTCTGGCATTGAGGACCTCCATCCATTGATGGGAGAGCAGTAGCAGCATATCCAGGGTAGAGTGACCTGGTCTGAAACCAAATTGATGATTGGAAATCAAGCCATTGGAGAAGAGGAAGGATTTCATGTCTGAAGCGATGATGGATTCCATAACCTTGCTGATGATTGGGAGAAGGCTGATTGGTCTGTAGTTACAGGGATCTGTTTTTGCACCTTTTTTATGCAGGGCAGTGATGTTAGCAGATTTCCAAGCAGATGGCAGATGACCTTGGGAAAATGAGAGGGTGAATAGAACAGAGAGAGGGTGAGCAAGAGCAGAGGAGCAGGCTTTGAGGACACGTGGGCTGATGCCGTCTGGACCGGTTGCAGAATCTGACTCGAGGTTTGAAAGCAAACTCTCCACCTTGTCAGGAGAAAAGGATACAGAGTCCAGGGACAGTTGGGTGCGACTGGGTAAAGTGGGTAGAGATAGTGATGGGTTTGGGACACAAGATTTAGCTGCAAACACCGAGTTTAGACATTCAGCTTTATCACGTGTGGAATCAGCAGTGCAGCCATTTGAGGTAAGGGAGGGGATGGAGGGGGAACATACACCAGAAACAGATTTGATTAAACGCCACCAGGATTTTGAGGAGGGAGAGAGGTTTGAGAGTTCAGACTTGAGATGAGAAAGATGTTGTTTTCTGGCTCTCCTGAGGGTAGATACACACTTGTTCTGAGCTTTGTGGAAAGAACTGAGATTGCCCTCAGTTGGGTTTGCTTTCCATGAGGCAAAGGCAAGTTGTTTCAGGACAACTGCCTCGCCACAAGCTTCAGTAAACCAAGGGCGGGGAGGAAGGGTAAGACAACTGAACACGAGAGGGGATAAATCTGTGCATGAGGGAGAGCAAGTTTCTTTGAAAGAATTCCCAGGATGAGTTGATGTTTGAGAAAGTAGTGATAGGAGACCAGTCTGTAAGTTTGATGGCTGCTCGGAGACCCTGCCAGTCGGCTTGAGTGAAATGCCAGACTCGACGGCGGTGAGGTGGTTCTCTGATAACAGCCAGAGAGATGTCCACTTTAACAAGGACGTGGTCAGAAGAACCAATTGGAGCGAAGGAAGAGCAGCAGATATTGTCAGGGAAATTTGTCAAAATCAGATCCAGAAGAGATGGAGTACCATTGGTTGAGATCCGGGTCGGGAAGTTGACCGATTGAGTCAGTCCCAATGAGTCGCAGAAAGCTTTTGCTGATGTCCCATGGCAGGTGAGAGAGGTACCCACACCTAGCCAGCTGGCGTGATGACAATTGAAGTCGCCACATAAGAGGAAGAGAGAGTTTGGATGAGAAGATAGAAGATGGTCCATGTTTTCGGAGAGTGAGGTGTAGATGGAGTCCCTACTTTGGTTAACCCTACTTTCATCAGCAATTACTTACCTCCCCACAGACTGAACGTGACCAATGGCAAGCTGATTGCCTCTGCAAGGAGCACCGTGAATTTGGGTGATGTGCCTGGCAGAGAAAGGGCTAACGGGGATGCAGCGATGTATATGGGATGAGCGAGGCGATGCTGTATGATCCGGCCACACGTGAACTGTATGTGGGTGATGAAAACAAGGCGATGGCTGCAAAGTCCTGCAAACACAGACAAGACACAATTTTTTTTTAAAGAACCTTCTTGATTGGAGGAAAGAATCTGGATCAAAGAACTAATTTAGTGCTATCTCACCAGCTGATGAAGCTGTCACCACTTTCTTTGCCATCTTGTTCTCGTGCCAGGGCTCGTAACACCGCCAGGTTACCTGCGTACAGCACGTTTCACCGAGCCATCTCATTATTTAATATGGTGGTTTCATTTCCAAGCAGAAAGTTTTCAGAGATCATCAAGAGCATCAGGTTGACATTGACAGAACTCACCTTTGCTTCTCATGAAGTAACGAACCAGCATGCCGATGGTGTCCTCGTTCGTTAGATGATCTTCTGAATTCCCGGAGATCTCACCGCTCAGCCCTGTGAGGCAGTCGCACAACAGTACATCGTGGTGATGATGCCACATGTATCGTTCGAAGTTCAAATCTGCACCATAATCGAACAACCATTTGCTTTCTCACCTCCCATCGCCTCCACGTCTTTCTGGTCCGAAGACCTTAATTGCCGTCGTGCCTTCATCGTGAAACTTTCGCACAGGTAAACACCGGCCAGGCCCAATATGCAGAATATTGGGACTAACAAGGCAAATCGGAAAGTGCTGGATGGCTGTGGGGACAACCAGGCAGCCACCGAAGAGTTCCGGGTTGAGTTCCAAGCAAAGCTACCGGGGCAGTCGAGACAGCGTTGGCATGGGACGTGGCCTGGCGGGACATCATGATCCTCCGGACACAATTCCCCCTGACATGGCTGCAAGACTGCGACCTGCAAATTGAATGAGAATTAAACATTTGGTGATGTAGTTCGAATGTTTGAGGAAATGAGGTGTGTGGTCGTTCGGGTTCGGTTTTGGTGAAGGGCTGGACAGGGATGTGAAAGTTATGGAATAAGGAAGCTCATCCCTATATCTACTGTTCTTTGAATTCTGTGAAGGCCTGGTTCATTCTGTGTTCTAGCAACTCCACGAGCATCGATCAACATGACATACAACTACAATGGCACTCGTAGAGTGCAGGGTCTCGCTTTACGCACTCATTCTGAACAAAAACATGGAATGGTTATCGTTAACTTCCTTCATCGTTACTCAACATGCTGCTATTATAGTCAACTGTTATTATTACAAATATATCCATAACATCATCCATGTACTCTGTAACATTCCTCTTCTTACTTCTGAGATAGAAGACTCGATGACACTTGGTGGGTTCAAGTAAATGAAGCAACACGAATAAGCTGGAACACGTCGCTTGCCAACATGGAGCCTCCTTCAGCCACACACTCACTCTCTTGAGCACCCCCCCCCCTTCACAGAGCTGTCCCTCTCACCTCCCTCCTTCATAATTTGATCAAATAAGTTCTCGCTGCACTGAGACCGGCCAAGTGCATTGAACAAATCCACCATTATCAAATCCACCTTCAACAAATCCACCTTTAACAAGTCCACTTTAACAAGTCCACCTTTAACAAATCCACCTTCAACAAATCCACCTTTAACAAATCCACCATTATCAAATCCACCTTCAACAAGTCCACCTTTACCAAATCCACCTTTACCAAGTCCACCTTTACCAAGTCCACCTTTAGCAATCCACCCAAATCCACCTTCAACAAGTCCACCTTTAACAAATCCACCTTCAACAAGTCCACCTTTACCAAATCCACCTTTACCAAATCCACCTTTACCAAATCCACCTTCAACAAGTCCACCTTTAACAAATCCACCTTCAACAAGTCCACCTTTAACAAATCCACCTTTAACAAGTCCACCTTCGACAAGTCCACCTTTAACAAATCCACCTTTAACAAATCGTGACCTTTAACAAATCCACCTTTAACAAATCCACCATTATCAACCTTCAACAAGTCCACCTTCAACAACTCCACCTTCAACAAGTCCACCTTCAACAAGTCCACCTTCAACAAGTCCACCTTCAACAAGTCCACCTTCAACAAGTCCAACTTTAACAAATACACCATTATCAAATCCACCTTCAACAAATCCACCATTATCAAATCCACCTTCAACAAATCCACCTTCAACAAGTCCACCTTCAACAAGTCCATCTTCAAAAAGTCCACCTTCAACAAATCCACCATTATCAACTCCACCTTCAACAAGTCTACCTTCAACAAGTCCACCTTCAACAAGTCCAACTTTAAAAAATACACCATTATCAAATCCACGTTCAACAAATCCACCATTATCAAATCCACCTTCAACAAATCCACCTTCAACAAGTCCACCTTCAACAAATCCACCTTGAACAAATCCACCTTCAACAAATCCACCTTCAACAAGTCCACCTTCAACAAATCCACCTATATCAAATCCACCTTCAACAGGTCCCCTTCAACAAGTCCACCTTCAACAAATCCACCTTCAACAAATCCACCTTCAACAAATCCACCTTTAACAAATCCACCATTATCAAATTCACCTTCAACAAGTCCACCTTCAACAAATCCACCTTCAACAAGTCCACCTTTAACAAATCCACCTTCAACAAGTCCACCTTCAACAAGTCCACCTTTAACAAATCCACCTTCAACAAATCCACCTTCAACAAGTCCACCTTCAACAAGTCCACCTTCAACAAATCCACCTATATCAAATCCACCTTCAACAAGTCCACCTTCAACAAGTCCACCTTCAACAAATCCACCTTCAACAAATCCACCATTATCAAATCCACCTTCAACAAGTCCACCTTTACCAAATCCACCTTTACCAAATCCACCTTTACCAAGTCCACCTTCAACAAATCCACCTTTAACAAATCCACCTTCAACAAGTCCACCTTCAACAAGTCCACCTTCAACAAGTCCGCCTTCAACAAGTCCACCTTCAACAAATCCACCTTTATCAAATCCACCTTCAACAAGTCCACCTTCAACAAGTCCACCTTCAACAAGTCCACCTTTAACAAGTCCACCTTTAACAAATCCACCTTTAACAAATCCACCATTATCAAATTCACCTTCAACAAGTCCACCTTCAACAAATCCACCTTCAACAAGTCCACCTTTAACAAATCCACCTTTAACAAGTCCACCTTCAACAAATCCACCTTCAACAAGTCCACCTTTAACAAATCCACCTTTAACAAATCCACCTTCAACAAGTCCAACTTCAACAAGTCCACCTTTAACAAATCCACCTTCAACAAGTCCACCTTTAACAAGTCCACCTTTAACAAATCCACCTTTAACAAATCCACCTTTAACAAATCCACCTTTAACAAGTCCACCTTCAACAAATCCACTTTCAACAAATCCACCTTTAACAAATCCACCTTTAACAAATCCACCTTTAACAAATCCACCTTCAACAAGTCCACCTTCAACAAGTCCACCTTCAACAAGTCCACCTTCAACAAGTCCACCTTCAACAAGACCACCTTCAACAAGTCCAGCTTCAACAAGTCCACCTTTACCAAATCCACCTTTATCAAATCCACCTTTAAAAAGTCCACCTTCAACAAGTCCACCTTTAACAAATCCACCTTTAACAAATCCACCATTATCAAATTCACCTTCAACAAGTCCACCTTCAACAAATCCACCTTCAACAAGTCCACCTTTAACAAATCCACCTTCAACAAGTCCACCTTCAACAAGTCCACCTTTAACAAATCCACCTTCAACAAGTCCACCTTTAACAAGTCCACCTTTAACAAATCCACCTTTAACAAATCCACCTTTAACAAATCCACCTTCAACAAATCCACCTTTAACAAGTCCACCTTCAACAAATCCACTTTCAACAAATCCACCTTTAACAAATCCACCTTTAACAAATCCACCTTTAACAAATCCACCTTCAACAAGTCCATCTTCAACAAGTCCACCTTCAACAAGACCACCTTCAACAAGTCCACCTTCAACAAGTCCACCTTTACCAAATCCACCTTTATCAAATCCACCTTTAACAAGTCCACCTTTAACAAATCCACCATTATCAAATCCACCTTTATCAAATCCATCTTCAACAAGTCCACCTTCAACAAGTCCACCTTCAACAAGTCCACCTTTAACAAATCCACCTTTATCAAATCCACCTTTATCAAATCCATCTTCAACAAGTCCACCTTCAACAAGTCCACCTTCAACAAGTCCACCTTCAACAAGTCCACCTTCAACAAGTCCACCTTTATCAAATCCACCTTTATCAAATCCACCTTTATCAAATCCACCTTTAACAAATCCACCTTTAACAAATCCACCTTCAACAAATCCACCTTCAACAAGTCCACCTTTAACAAGTCCACCTTTAACAAGTCCACCTTTAACAAATCCACCTTTAACAAATCCACCTTTAACAAATCCACCTTCAACAAATCCACCTTTAACAAATCCACCTTTAACAAGTCCACCTTCAACAAATCCACTTTCAACAAATCCACCTTTAACAAATCCACCTTTAACAAATCCACCTTTAACAAATCCACCTTTAACAAATCCACCTTTAACAAATCCACCTTTAACAAATCCACCTTCAACAAGTCCACCTTCAACAAGTCCACCTTTAACAAGTCCACCTTTAACAAATCCACCTTTAACAAATCCACCTTCAACAAGACCACTTTCAACAAGTCCACCTTCAACAAGTCCACCTTTAACAAGTCCACCTTTAACAAATCCACCTTTAACAAATCCACCATTATCAAATTCACCTTCAACAAGTCCACCTTTAACAAGTCCACCTTTAACAAATCCACCTTTAACAAGTCCACCTTTAACAAATCCACCTTTAACAAATCCACCTTTAACAAATCCACCTTCAACAAATCCACCTTCAACAAGTCCACCTTTAACAAGTCCACCTTTAACAAATCCACCTTTAACAAATCCACCTTTAACAAATCCACCTTTAACAAATCCACCTTCAACAAATCCACCTTTAACAAATCCACCTTTAACAAGTCCACCTTTAACAAGTCCACCTTTAACAAATCCACCTTTAACAAATCCACCTTTAACAAATCCACCTTTAACAAATCCACCATTATCAAATCCACATTCAACAAGTCCACCTTCAACAAGTCCACCTTCAACAAGTCCACCTTCAACAAGTCCACCTTCAACAAATCCACCTTCAACAAATCCACCTTTAACAAATCCACCATTATCAAATCCACCTTTAACAAATCCACCTTCAACAAGTCCACCTTTAACAAGTCCACCTTTAACAAATCCACCTTTAACAAATCCACCTTTAACAAATCCACCTTTAACAAATCCACCTTCAACAAGTCCACCTTCAACAAATCCACCTTTAACAAATCCACCTTCAACAAGTCCACCTTCAACAAATCCACCTTCAACAAATCCACCTTCAACAAGTCCACCTTCAACAAGTCCACCTTCAACAAATCCACCTTCAACAAGTCCACCTTTAACAAATCCACCATTATCAAATCAACCTTCAACAAGTCCACCTTCAACAAATCCACCTTCAACAAATCCACCTTCAACAAATCCACCTTTATCAAATCCACCTTCAACAAATCCACCTTCAACAGATCCACCTTCAACGAGTCCACCTTCAACGAGTCCACCTTTAACAAATCCACCTTTAACAAATCCACCTTCAACAAGTCCACTTTTACCAAATCCACCTTCACCAAATCCACCTTTACCAAATCCACCTTTACCAAGTCCACCTTTACCAAGTCCACCTTTAGCAAATCCACCTTCAACAAGTCCACCTTTAACAAATCCACCTTCAACAAGTCCACCTTTACCAAATCCACCTTTACCAAATCCACCTTTACCAAATCCACCTTCAACAAGTCCACCTTTAACAAATCCACCTTCAACAAGTCCACCTTTAACAAATCCACCATTATCAAATCCACCTTCAACAAGTCCACCTTCCACAAATCCACCTTCAACAAGTCCACCTTCAACAAATCCACCTTTAACAAATCCACCTTCAACAAATCCACCTTCAACAAATCCACCTTCAACAAATCCACCTTTAACAAATCCACCTTCAACAAATCCACCTTCAACAAATCCACCTTCAACAAATCCACCTTCAACAAACCCACCTTTAACAAGTCCACCTTCAACAAGTCCACCTTTAACAAATCCACCATTATCAAATCCACCTTCAACAAGTCCACCTTCAACAAGTCCACCTTTAACAAATCCACCATTATCAAATCCACCTTCAACAAGTCCACCTTCAACAAGTCCACCTTCAACAAGTCCACCTTCAACAAGTCCACCTTCAACAAATCCACCTTTAACAAATCCACCATTATCAAATCCACCTTTAACAAATCCACCATTATCAAATCCACCTTCAACAAGTCCACCTTTATCAAATCCACCTTTAACAAATCCACCTTTAACAAATCCACCTTTAACAAATCCACCTTTATCAAATCCACCTTCAACAAATCCACCTTTATCAAATCCACCTTCAACAAGTCCACCTTCAACAAATCCACCTTTATCAAATCCACCTTCAACAAATCCACCTTTAACAAGTCCACCTTTAACAAGTCCACCTTTAACAAATCCACCTTTAACAAATCCACCTTTAACAAATCCACCTTTAACAAATCCACCTTTAACAAATACACCTTTAACAAATCCACCATTATCAAATCCACATTCAACAAGTCCACCTTCAACAAGTCCACACCTTCAACAAGTCCACCTTCAACAAGTCCACCTTCAACAAATCCACCTTCAACAAATCCACCTTTAACAAATCCACCATTATCAAATCCACCTTTAACAAATCCACCTTCAACAAGTCCACCTTTAACAAGTCCACCTTTAACAAATCCACCTTTAACAAATCCACCTTTAACAAATCCACCTTTAACAAATCCACCTACAACAAGTCCACCTTCAACAAATCCACCTTTAACAAATCCACCTTCAACAAGTCCACCTTCAACAAATCCACCTTCAACAAATCCACCTTCAACAAGTCCACCTTCAACAAGTCCACCTTCAACAAATCCACCTTCAACAAGTCCACCTTTAACAAATCCACCATTATCAAATCAACCTTCAACAAGTCCACCTTCAACAAATCCACCTTCAACAAATCCACCTTCAACAAATCCACCTTTATCAAATCCACCTTCAACAAATCCACCTTCAACAGATCCACCTTCAACGAGTCCACCTTCAACGAGTCCACCTTCAACGAGTCCACCTTTAACAAATCCACCTTTAACAAATCCACCTTCAACAAGTCCACTTTTACCAAATCCACCTTCACCAAATCCACCTTTACCAAATCCACCTTTACCAAGTCCACCTTTACCAAGTCCACCTTTAGCAAATCCACCTTCAACAAGTCCACCTTTAACAAATCCACCTTCAACAAGTCCACCTTTACCAAATCCACCTTTACCAAATCCACCTTTACCAAATCCACCTTCAACAAGTCCACCTTTAACAAATCCACCTTCAACAAGTCCACCTTTAACAAATCCACCTTTAACAAGTCCACCTTCGACAAGTCCACCTTTAACAAATCCACCTTTAACAAATCGACCTTTAACAAATCCACCTTTAACAAATCCACCATTATCAACTCCACCTTCAACAAGTCCACCTTCAACAAGTCCACCTTCAACAAGTCCAACTTTAACAAATACACCATTAACAAATCCACCTTCAACAAATCCACCATTATCAAATCCACCTTCAACAAATCAACCTTCAACAAGTCCACCTTCAACAAGTCCACCTTCAACAAGTCCACCTTCAACAAATCCACCATTATCAACTCCACCTTCAACAAGTCCACCTTCAACAAGTCCACCTTCAACAAGTCCAACTTTAACAAATACACCATTATCAAATCCACCTTCAACAAATCCACCATTATCAAATCCACCTTCAACAAATCCACCTTCAACAAGTCCACCTTCAACAAATCCACCTTGAACAAATCCACCTTCAACAAATCCACCTTCAACAAGTCCACCTTCAACAAATCCACCTATGTCAAATCCACCTTCAACAGGCCCACCTTCGACAAGGCCACCTTCAACAAATCCACCTTCAACAAATCCACCTTCAACAAATCCACCTTTAACAAATCCACCATTATCAAATTCACCTTCAACAACTCCACATTCAACAAATCCACCTTCAACAAGTCCACCTTTAACAAATCCACCTTCAACAAGTCCACCTTCAACAAGTCCACCTTCAACAAGTCCACCTTCAACAAGTCCACCTTCAACAAGTCCACCTTTAACAAATCCACCTTTAACAAATCCACCTTCAACAAATCCACCTTCAACAAGTCCACCTTCAACAAGTCCACCTTCAACAAGTCCACCTTCAACAAGTCCACCTTTAACAAGTCCACCTTTAACAAATCCACCTTTAACAAATCCACCATTATCAAATTCACCTTCAACAAGTCCACCTTCAACAAATCCACCTTCAACAAGTCCACCTTTAACAAATCCACCTTTAACAAGTCCACCTTCAACAAATCCACCTTCAACAAGTCCACCTTTAACAAATCCACCTTTAACAAATCCACCTTCAACAAGTCCAACTTCAACAAGTCCACCTTTAACAAATCCACCTTCAACAAGTCCACCTTTAACAAATCCACCTTTAACAAATCCACCTTCAACAAATCCACGTTTAACAAATCCACCTTTAACAAGTCCACCTTCAACAAATCCACTTTCAACAAATCCACCTTTAACAAATCCACCTTTAACAAATCCACCTTTAACAAATCCACCTTCAACAAGTCCACCTTCAACAAGTCCACCTTCAACAAGTCCACCTTCAACAAGTCCACCTTCAACAAGACCACCTTCAACAAGTCCAGCTTCAACAAGTCCACCTTTACCAAATCCACCTTTATCAAATCCACCTTTAAAAAGTCCACCTTCAACAAGTCCACCTTTAACAAATCCACCTTTAACAAATCCACCATTATCAAATTCACCTTCAACAAGTCCACCTTCAACAAATCCACCTTCAACAAGTCCACCTTTAACAAATCCACCTTCAACAAGTCCACCTTCAACAAGTCCACCTTTAACAAATCCACCTTCAACAAGTCCACCTTCAACAAGTCCACCTTAAACAAATCCACCTTTAACAAATCCACCTTTAACAAATCCACCTTCAACAAATCCACCTTTAACAAGTCCACCTTCAACAAATCCACTTTCAACAAATCCACCTTTAACAAATCCACCTTTAACAAATCCACCTTTAACAAATCCACCTTCAACAAGTCCATCTTCAACAAGTCCACCTTCAACAAGACCACCTTCAACAAGTCCACCTTCAACAAGTCCACCTTTACCAAATCCACCTTTATCAAATCCACCTTTAACAAGTCCACCTTTAACAAATCCACCATTATCAAATCCACCTTTATCAAATCCATCTTCAACAAGTCCACCTTCAACAAGTCCACCTTCAACAAGTCCACCTTCAACAAGTCCACCTTTAACAAATCCACCTTTATCAAATCCACCTTTATCAAATCCATCTTCAACAAGTCCACCTTCAACAAGTCCACCTTCAACAAGTCCACCTTCAACAAGTCCACCTTCAACAAGTCCACCTTTATCAAATCCACCTTTATCAAATCCACCTTTATCAAATCCACCTTTAACAAATCCACCTTTAACAAATCCACCTTCAACAAATCCACCTTCAACAAGTCCACCTTTAACAAGTCCACCTTTAACAAGTCCACCTTTAACAAATCCACCTTTAACAAATCCACCTTTAACAAATCCACCTTCAACAAATCCACCTTTAACAAATCCACCTTTAACAAGTCCACCTTCAACAAATCCACTTTCAACAAATCCACCTTTAACAAATCCACCTTTAACAAATCCACCTTTAACAAATCCACCTTTAACAAATCCACCTTTAACAAATCCACCTTTAACAAATCCACCTTCAACAAGTCCACCTTCAACAAGTCCACCTTTAACAAGTCCACCTTCAACAAATCCACCTTTATCAATTCCACCTTCAACAAGTCCACCTTCAACAAGTCCACCTTCAACAAGTCCACCTTTAACAAGTCCACCTTTAACAAATCCACCTTTAACAAATCCACCATTATCAAATTCACCTTCAACAAGTCCACCTTCAACAAATCCACCTTCAACAAGTCCACCTTTAACAAATCCACCTTTAACAAGTCCACCTTCAACAAATCCACCTTCAACAAGTCCACCTTTAACAAATCCACCTTTAACAAATCCACCTTCAACAAGTCCAACTTCAACAAGTCCACCTTTAACAAATCCACCTTCAACAAGTCCACCTTTAACAAGTCCACCTTTAACAAATCCACCTTTAACAAATCCACCTTCAACAAATCCACCTTTAACAAATCCACCTTTAACAAGTCCACCTTCAACAAATCCACTTTCAACAAATCCACCTTTAACAAATCCACCTTTAACAAATCCACCTTCAACAAATCCACCTTCAACAAGTCCACCTTCAACAAGTCCACCTTCAACAAGTCCACCTTCAACAAGTCCACCTTCAACAAGACCACCTTCAACAAGTCCAGCTTCAACAAGTCCACCTTTACCAAATCCACCTTTATCAAATCCACCTTTAAAAAGTCCACCTTCAACAAGTCCACCTTTAACAAATCCACCTTTAACAAATCCACCATTATCAAATTCACCTTCAACAAGTCCACCTTCAACAAATCCACCTTCAACAAGTCCACCTTTAACAAATCCACCTTCAACAAGTCCACCTTCAACAAGTCCACCTTTAACAAATCCACCTTCAACAAGTCCACCTGTAACAAGTCCACCTTTAACAAATCCACCTTTAACAAATCCACCTTTAACAAATCCACCTTCAACAAATCCACCTTTAACAAGTCCACCTTCAACAAATCCACTTTCAACAAATCCACCTTTAACAAATCCACCTTTAACAAATCCACCTTTAACAAATCCACCTTCAACAAGTCCATCTTCAACAAGTCCACCTTCAACAAGACCACCTTCAACAAGTCCACCTTCAACAAGTCCACCTTTACCAAATCCACCTTTATCAAATCCACCTTTAACAAGTCCACCTTTAACAAATCCACCATTATCAAATCCACCTTTATCAAATCCATCTTCAACAAGTCCACCTTCAACAAGTCCACCTTCAACAAGTCCACCTTCAACAAGTCCACCTTTAACAAATCCACCTTTATCAAATCCACCTTTATCAAATCCATCTTCAACAAGTCCACCTTCAACAAGTCCACCTTCAACAAGTCCACCTTCAACAAGTCCACCTTCAACAAGTCCACCTTTATCAAATCCACCTTTATCAAATCCACCTTTATCAAATCCACCTTTAACAAATCCACCTTTAACAAATCCACCTTCAACAAATCCACCTTCAACAAGTCCACCTTTAACAAGTCCACCTTTAACAAATCCACCTTTAACAAATCCACCTTTAACAAATCCACCTTTAACAAATCCACCTTCAACAAATCCACCTTTAACAAATCCACCTTTAACAAGTCCACCTTCAACAAATCCACTTTCAACAAATCCACCTTTAACAAATCCACCTTTAACAAATCCACCTTTAACAAATCCACCTTTAACAAATCCACCTTTAACAAATCCACCTTTAACAAATCCACCTTCAACAAGTCCACCTTCAACAAGTCCACCTTTAACAAGTCCACCTTCAACAAATCCACCTTTATCAAATCCACCTTCAACAAGACCACTTTCAACAAGTCCACCTTCAACAAGTCCACCTTTAACAAGTCCACCTTTAACAAATCCACCTTTAACAAATCCACCATTATCAAATTCACCTTCAACAAGTCCACCTTTAACAAGTCCACCTTTAACAAATCCACCTTTAACAAGTCCACCTTTAACAAATCCACCTTTAACAAATCCACCTTTAACAAATCCACCTTCAACAAATCCACCTTCAACAAGTCCACCTTTAACAAGTCCACCTTTAACAAATCCACCTTTAACAAATCCACCTTTAACAAATCCACCTTTAACAAATCCACCTTCAACAAATCCACCTTTCAACAAATCCACCTTCAACAAGTCCACCTTTAACAAGTCACACCTTTAACAAATCCACCTTTAACAAATCCACCTTTAACAAATCCACCTTTAACAAATCCACCTTCCAACAAAATCCACCCTTTTTAACAAATCCACCTTTAGCAAGTCCACCTTCAACAAATCCACTTTCAACAAATCCACCTTTAACAAATCCACCTTTAACAAATCCACCTTTAACAAATCCACCTTTAACAAATCCACCTTTAACAAATCCACCTTCAACAAGTCCACCTTCAACAGAGTCCACCTTTAACAAGTCCACCTTCAACAAATCCACCTTTATCAAATCCACCTTCAACAAGACCACTTTCAGCAAGTCCACCTTCCAACAAGTCCACCTTTAACAAGTCCACCTTCAACAAGTCCACCTTTGTGGTCCACCTTTAACAAATCCACCTTTAACAAGTCCACCATTATCAAATTCACCTTCAACAAGTCCCACCTTCAACAAATCCACCTTCAACCAAGTCCACCTTTAACAAATCCACCTTCAACAACTGATCACACCTTCAACAAGTCCACCTTTAACAAATCCACCTTTAACAAGTCCACCTTTAACAAATCCACCTTTAACAAAGTCCACGCTTTAACAAATCCACCTTCAACAAATCCACCTTTAACAAATCCACCTTCAGCAAATCCACTTTCAACAAATCCACCTTTAACAAATCCACCTTTAACAAATCCACCTTTAACAAATCACACCTTTAACAAATCCACCTTCAACAAGTCCACCTTCAACAAGGTCCACCTTCAACAAATCCACAGCCTTCAACAAGTCCACCTTCAACAAGTCCACCTTCAACAAGTCCACCTTTACCAAATCCACCTTTATCAAATCCACCTTTAACAAGTCCACCTTTAACAAGTCCCACCTTTAACAAATCCACCTTTATCAAATCCACCTTTATCAAATCCATCTTCAACAAGTCCACCTTCAACAGAGTCCACAGCTTCAACAAGTCCACCTTTATCCAAATCCACCTTTATCAAATCCACCTTTATCAAATCCACCTTTAACAAATCCACCTTCAACAAGTCCACCTTCAACAAGTCCACCTTCAACAAGTCCACCTTTAACAAGTCCACCTTCAACAAGTCCACCTTCAACAAGTCCACCTTCAACAAATCCACCTTTAACAAATCCACCATTATCAAATTCACCTTCAACAAGTCCACCTTCAACAATTCCACCTTTAACAAATCCACCTTCAACAAGTCCACCTTCAACAAGTCCACCTTTAACAAGTCCACCTTTAACAAATGCACCTTTAACAAATCCACCTTTAACAAGTCCACCTTCAACAAATCCACTTTCAACAAATCCACCTTTAACAAATCCACCTTCAACAAGTCCACCTTCAACAAGTCCACCTTCAACAAGTCCACCTTTAACAAGTCCACCTTTAACAAATCCACCTTTAACAAATCCACCATTATCAAATTCACCTTCAACAAGTCCACCTTCAACAAATCCACCTTCAACAAGTCCACCTTTAACAAATCCACCTTTAACAAGTCCACCTTCAACAAATCCACCTTCAACAAGTCCACCTTTAACAAATCCACCTTTAACAAATCCACCTTCAACAAGTCCAACTTCAACAAGTCCACCTTTAACAAATCACACCTTCAACAAGTCCACCTTTAACAGAGTCACACCTTTAACAAATCCACCTTTAACAAATCCACCTTCAACAAATCCACCTTTAACAAATCCACCTTTAACAAGTCCACCTTCAACAAATCCACTTTCAACAAATCCACCTTTAACAAATCCACCTTTAACAAATCCACCTTTCAACAAATCCACCTTCAACAGAGTCCACCTTCAACAAGTCCACCTTCAACAAGTCCACCTTCAACAAGTCCACCTTCAACAAGACCACCTTCAACAAGTCCAGCTTTCAACAAGTCCACCTTTGCCAAATCCACCTTTATCCGTCCACCTTTAAGAAGTCCACCTTCAACTTAAGTCCACCTTTAACAAATCCACCTTTAACAAATCCACCATTATCAAATTCACCTTCCAACCAAGTCCTACCTTCAACAAATCCACCTTCAACAAGTCCACCTTTAACAAATCCACCTTGTAAGTCCACCTTCAACAAGTCCACCTTTAACAAATCCACCTTCAACAAGTCCACCTTTAACAAGTCTCACCTTTAACAAATCACCTTTAACAAATCCACCTTTAACAAATCCACCTTCAACAAATCCACCTTTAACAAGTCCACCTTCAACAAATCCACTTTCAACAAATCCACCTTTAACAAATCCACCTTTAACAAATCCACCTTTAACAAATCCACCTTCAACAAGTCCATCTTCAACAAGTCCATCTTCAACAAGTCACAACCTTCAAGCAAGTCCACCTTCAACAAGTCCACCTTCAACAAGTCCACCTTTAACAAATCACACCTTTATCAAATCCCACCTTTATCAAATCCATCTCTTCAACAAGTCCACCTTCAACAAGTCCACCTTCAACAAGTCCACCTTCAACAAGTCCACCTTCAACAAGTCCTACCTTTATCAAATCCACCTTTATCAAATCCACCTGTTTTATCAAATCCACCTTTAACAAATCCACCTTTAACAAATCCACCTTCCAACAAAATCCACCTTCAACAAGTCACCTGTAACAAGTCCACCTTTAACAAATCCACCTTTAACAAATCACACACCTTTAACAAATCCACCTTTAACAAATCCACCTTCAACAAATCCACCTTTAACAAATCCACCTTTTAATAGGTCACCTTCAACAAATCCACTTTCAACAAATCCACCTTTAACAAATCCACCTTTAACAAATCCACCTTTAACAAAATCCACCTTTAACAAATCCACCTTTAACAAATCCACCTTTAACAAATCCACCTTCAACAAGTCCACCCTTCAACAAGTCCCACCTTTAACAAGTCCCTACCTTCAACAAATCACCTTTATCAAATCCACCTTCAACAAGACCACTTTCAACAAGTCCACCTTCAACAAGTCCACCTTTAACAAGTCCACCTTTAATATCCACCTTTAACAAATCCACCATTATCAAAGTTCACCTTCAACAAGTCCCACCTTTAACAAGTCCACCTTTAACAAATCCACCTTTCAACAAGTCCACCTTTAACAAATCCACCTTTAACAAATCCACCTTTAACAAATCACCTTTATACCAAATCCACCTTCAACAAATCCACCTTCAACAAGTCCACCTTTAACAAGTCCACCTTTAACAAATCCACCTTTAACAAATCCACCTTTAACAAATCCACCTTTAACAAATCCACCTTCAACAAATCCACCTTTAACAAATCCACCTTTAACAAGTCCACCTTCAACAAATCCACTTTCAACAAATCCACCTTTAACAAATCCACCTTTAACAAATCCACCTTTAACAAATCCACCTTTAACAAATCCACCTTTAACAAATCCACCTTCAACAAGTCCACCTTCAACAAGTCCACCTTTAACAAGTCCACCTTCAACAAATCCACCTTTATCAAATCCACCTTCAACAAGACCACTTTCAGCAAGTCCACCTTCAACAAGTCCACCTTTAACAAGTCCACCTTCAACAAGTCCACCTTTAACAAGTCCACCTTTAACAAATCCACCTTTAACAAGTCCACCATTATCAAATTCACCTTCAACAAGTCCACCTTCAACAAATCCACCTTCAACAAGTCCACCTTTAACAAATCCACCTTCAACAAGTCCACCTTCAACAAGTCCACCTTTAACAAATCCACCTTTAACAAGTCCACCTTTAACAAATCCACCTTTAACAAATCCACCTTTAACAAATCCACCTTCAACAAATCCACCTTTAACAAATCCACCTTCAACAAATCCACTTTCAACAAATCCACCTTTAACAAATCCACCTTTAACAAATCCACCTTTAACAAATCCACCTTTAACAAATCCACCTTCAACAAGTCCACCTTCAACAAGTCCACCTTCAACAAGTCCACCTTCAACAAGTCCACCTTCAACAAGTCCACCTTTACCAAATCCACCTTTATCAAATCCACCTTTAACAAGTCCACCTTTAACAAGTCCACCTTTAACAAATCCACCTTTATCAAATCCACCTTTATCAAATCCATCTTCAACAAGTCCACCTTCAACAAGTCCACCTTCAACAAGTCCACCTTTATCAAATCCACCTTTATCAAATCCACCTTTATCAAATCCACCTTTAACAAATCCACCTTCAACAAGTCCACCTTCAACAAGTCCACCTTCAACAAGTCCACCTTTAACAAGTCCACCTTCAACAAGTCCACCTTCAACAAGTCCACCTTCAACAAATCCACCTTCAACAAGTCCACCTTCAACAAGTCCACCTTTAACAAG
The DNA here is from genome assembly GCF_056783735.1 of Eptatretus burgeri. Lineage (NCBI taxonomy): Eukaryota > Metazoa > Chordata > Myxini > Myxiniformes > Myxinidae > Eptatretus > Eptatretus burgeri. The sequence continues at coordinate 105,379,264 of NC_140970.1, forward strand.
TCCACCTTTAACAAATGCACCTTTAACAAATCCACCTTTAACAAGTCCACCTTCAACAAATCCACTTTCAACAAATCCACCTTTAACAAATCCACCTTCAACAAGTCCACCTTCAACAAGTCCACCTTCAACAAGTCCACCTTCAACAAGTCCACCTTCAACAAGTCCACCTTCAACAAGTCCACCTTCAACAAGTCCACCTTTACCAAATCCACCTTTAACAAGTCCACCTTTAACAAGTCCACCTTCAACAAATCCACCTTTATCAAATCCACCTTTATCAAATCCATCTTCAACAAGTCCACCTTCAACAAGTCCACCTTCAACAAATCCACTTTCAACAAATCCACCTTTAACAAATCCACCATTATCAAATCCACCTTCAACAAGTCCACCTTCAACAAGTCCACCTTCAACAAGTCCACCTTCAACAAATCCACCTTTAACAAATCCACCTTTAACAAATCCACCATTATCAAATCCACCTTCAACAAGTCCACCTTCAACAAGTCCACCTTCAACAAGTCCACCTTCAACAAATCCACCTTTAACAAATCCACCTTTACAAATCCTGAATTTGTATTTCAGTGGTTAATAGTGTGATAAACCGCACAGTAGTACAGCACATTGTGATATAGTATACATTACTACAGTACAGTGTGATATAGTACACATTACCACAGTACAGTGTGATATATATACTACACATTACTACAAAACAATATGTTATAGTACACAATTTGACAGTACAGTGTGATATAGTACACATTACTACAACACAGTATGACATAGTACACATTACTACAACACAGTATGACATAGTACACATCACTACAGTATGATAACTTTACTTTTCTACAATTTGACATCGAAGTTTTCTTCACTCTGGCACGTCGTCCATGAGGTACTTCGGTTGATGAATTTCTCTCCCCAACCTTGTTGTCACTGCTGCTTTCCTCTGGAGCACCCTGTTGATCCGCCATATTTTCAATCTGTTAGGCCTCTGGAGGTTTCTGCTCGGCCCGTGAAGGTTTCTGCTCGGACCGTGGAGTTTTCTGCTCGGCCCGTGGAGGTTTCTGCTCGGCCCGTGGAGGTTTCTGCTCGGCCCGTGGAGGTTTCTGCTCGGCCCGTGAAGGTTTCCTTCCGGCCCGTGGAGGTTTCTGTTCGGCCCGCGGAGGTTTCTGCTCGGCCCGTGAAAGTTTCCTTCCGGCCTGTGGAGGTTTCTGTTCGGCCCGCGGAGGTTTCTGTTCGGCCCGTGAAGGTTTCCTTCCGGCCTGTGGAGGTTTCTGTTCGGCCCGCGGAGGTTTCTGTTCGGCCCGTGAAGGTTTCCTTCCGGCCCGTGGAGGTTTCCTTCTGGCCCGTGGAGGTTTCTGCTCGGCCCGTGGAGATTTCTGTTCGGCCCGCGGAGGTTTCTGTTCGACCCGTGGAGGTTTCTGTTCGGCCCGTGGAGGTTTCTGTTCGGCCCGTGGAGGTTTCTGTTCGGCCCGTGGAGGTTTCTACTCGGCCCGTGGAGATTTCTGTTCGGCCCGCGGAGGTTTCTGTTCGGCCCGTGGAGGTTTCTGTTCGGCCCGTGGAGGTTTCTGTTCGGCCCGTGGAGGTTTCTGTTCGGCCCGTGGAGGTTTCTACTCGGCCCGTGGAGGTTTCTGTTCAGCCCGTGGAGGTTTCTGCTCGGCCCGTGGAGGTTTCTTCTCGGCCCGTGGAGGTTTAGCATCGGCCCGTGGAGATTTCTGTTCGGCCCTTGGAGGTTTCTGCTTGGCCAGTGGAGGTTTCTCCTTGGCTCGTGGAGGTTTCTCCTCAGCCCGTGGAGGTTTCTTTCCGGCCCCTGGAGGTTTCTTTCCGGCCCCTGGAGGTTTCTCCTAGGCCCGTGGAGGTTTCTTTCTGGCCCGTGCAGGTTTCTTTCCGGCCCCTGGAGGTTTCTGCTCGGCCTGTGGAGGTTTCTTTCCGGCCCGTGGAGGTTTCTGCTCGGCCCGTGGAGGTTTGTGCTTGGCCCGTGGAGGTTTCTGCTCGGCCTCTGGAGGTTTCTGCTCGGCCCGTGGAGGTTTCTTTCCGGCCCGTGGAGGTTTCTGCTCGGCCTCTGGAGGTTTCTTTCCGGCCCGTGGAGGTTTCTTTCCGGCCCGTGGAGGTTTCTTTCCGGCCCGTGGAGGTTTCTTTCTGGCCCGTGCAGGTTTCTTTCCGGCCCCTGGAGGTTTCTGCTCGGCCCGTGGAGGTTTCTTTCCGGCCCGTGGAGGTTTCTGCTCGGCCCGTGGAGGTTTGTGCTTGGCCCGTGGAGGTTTCTGCTCGGCCTCTGGAGGTTTCTGCTCGGCCCGTGGAGGTTTCTTTCCGGCCCGTGGAGGTTTCTGCTCGACCCGTGGAGGTTTCTTTCCGGCCCGTGGAGGTTTCTGCTCGGCCTCTGGAGGTTTCTGCTCGGCCTCTGGAGGTTTCTGCTGGGCCTGTGGTGAAACCTCTCTGGTATCTTGACATCTGTTCATTCTGATGAGCCGTTTCACCCGTCTATCCCAGATATCTTCTGTTTCTTCTGTACCGAGAGCCCTCCTTGGTCATTACTTAATATAAACGTGGTTGTGATGTTTGCCCAGTTACTACTGCTTTCTGCCATGTCTGATGTCTATCCGATGTTGCATATTGGCCTCACCCTCACTGTGTCTCCAACTCTCAGTGGTGGTAGGTCTTTGGCACCTCTGTTTTACTAGTATGTTTATTTGATTTTACTTGATCTCAGTAGACCTCCCACATTTTCCAAACCAAAAACAATGGCAAGGAGTGCCCTCTCTATCTGTGCATACCTGATTTCGCATCAGATAGAGCCCACTGGCATATGATATGGGATGTCCTTGTGGGATCGGTGTGGCATCAACCAGTGTCAGAAGCATCAACCTGCAGTGTCACCTCCTTAGATGGGTCATCGTACTTGAGCAGTAATCAGTGTCTAAAGCTCCCGCATAACCTCCTCATGTACTTCTGACCACCACCAGGTGACATCCTTCACGTCAGTCTGCATAGGGGCTCACACTTGTCACCGAGACCTAAAAGGAATTTCCTCAGGTTCTCTGTGCACACTGTTATCAGCTCCATTTGCTGGGCTGCCCTGCTTCCAAGAATTGGTACACAGTCCTCTCCCATTGCTTCAAACCCTGCTTTGTACTTTCATTGCTTGGATTTCTTCTCTTGATGTTTGCTCTTCCCCAGTGGAACTAGTCATATCATTGTACATGGATGAAACTTGGTTGGTATTCCACAGATTCCTGGAAGACTTTCATGGAATAATATTGCATTTTGCACCACTGTCTACCTGAAAGCAGACCTCTCTTCCTTCTACTTCCATTGTAACGTAGATCTGCCTTTGGTATTTCGACTCTTCCGTGCTTTTAATTTGCTCCATGTCCACTCTCTGTGGATCTAATGTCATGACCTTTATCTGTTCAGACTCCAACATTTCACGAGAGCAGTCATCTGCTTGATCCATGGTGTGGACTGGCCCTTCTCCCCACACTTGCGGCACTTACGTCCATACGCTGGGCACTTCGCTTTCACGAACTCACGTGCAGTTCCACAATAGCGACACTTATGCAATTTATTGCCAGTAACTTGAGCTCTGTAAAGTATGCTTAGAAGGATTCTCCCTCTCATCGATTCCTTGAAAATATTCTGGAAGTGATCAACTGTCTCATTATTGGATGGGTTACAACATGGATCAAACGTCAAACATGTTCTCAAACGTTTCCCTGCTTGGCTTTATAGTCTGATACAACTCCCACCCTTTACTGTCAACCAGATACAGTCACATCTTGATCTTAATGTTGTCATCTTGAGCAGTCATGGATAGATCGAGGTACAACAGCTCTTCCTTCCACAGCCTCCGCACTTGTGGTAGGTTTCTGGCTTCCAAATCAAGTTGCTGTGGTGGCTTAAACGACTCCATGATCATTCACATAAACTCTAACATTGAGTGCTCAAGATAAACACTTCCACTCCAGGTACTTCCTCATAAAAAAGGCTTTTACAACCAATTAATGAGAGTGGTAAAACCCATCCCCCAGAGAGAAACATCCACTCAAACACGAGCAACTCAGAGCAAGTCCGGAGAAGCTTGTCACCTCTTTTTGCATCCACAGATGACGCAACTAGGAACGATTGCTCCGACAAATTCTGACACCATGTAATATTCCTCTTCTTCCACGACTGAAGACTCGTTGACACTTGTTGGGTTCAAGTATATGGAGCAATCTTTATTCACTGGTACATGGTAGACAGCGTCACGAGACAAATATGGAGCCTCCTCCCAACGCACACTTCCTCTCTCTCGTGCCCCTGGAGCTAACCCTCTTACATACCCTATAATGTCACATACGTATACCATTACCCGTAGCTTTTCTCATTTTTGATTAATTATTCGGAGACTAGCAAAGGTGCCTCATGGTGTTAGCTTTACGGTTAAGGTGCTTGGATTAAGATCTTGAGGTCTTGAGTTTGAGCCCGTCGTGCCATTCGCCAGGTGGGTAACATACCAAATAACACCAGGTGGGTTGACTCAGCCTATCATCCTTCTGAGGTCGGCAAAATGAATACCAGCTTACTGGGTAATAAGTCATTCAAGTATCCCGTGTTGTAGTAGTGACCTACCCAGGACTGTGCTCCTTCGCCAAATGGAACTGCCTCGGCAGCCCCATACGCCTCACTGCGTGAAAGGAATGCTTTTGGTTTATTTGATATTATTATGGATCCGGGGTTCGGGGTTCGCCACGAGAGGGAACTGCTTGAACTCCTCTCAACCTCAGATCCTGCAGGGCAATGCTCTGGAGATAACTCCACTGGCCCGACTTGTCAATCAGATGGCCAAATATCCGGGTGTTCCTCATCTAACACCGTTTACCTGGGGGTGACATGGCCCAACTAACCGTGGCTCACATCCTCAACGCACACTCGGATTACTGCCGAGTGGAACAGAGAGTGCAGCACTGGCTATTTAATGGAGCAAAAGAGTTGAAGCAAAACAGTTGGGGTAAAACTTCCCGGCTATCGTAAGTGTGGACTATTTTTCCATGGGGACCATACTCTCTAAAGAGTGTTGGTGCTGTCAAAGCAGTCTCCTAGGCTGTTCGGCACAATCCTGGATGGGTCACCACTCCGACACAGGATACTCAAATGGCTCAATCATCCCAGAAAGCTGGAACGCATTTTGCCAACCTCAGAAGGATGACAAGCCAAGTTAACCCACCTGGCATTAATTTAACAGCTGAGTGGGATTTGAACTCAGGAACCTCGGATCCAAAGCCTGCCACTCTAACCATTAAACCAACACCAGGCATTGAGCAGACTATGTTTGACCAATATGGAAAAGACACCACAAGCAAGTTGGAAGAAAACATGTATGGGTTTATTATGGAGGGGGAACACAGGGGAGTTTGTCTGGCATGTACACACAGGAAAGGTTATATTTACAAGGCATGGCAAAGCATATATACAGGGTGTTTGTGAGGGTGCAACATATAAAATGGGTGAAATTCGTATGTCATGTATGCAGGCATGCACAGCAAATCGAATAGACACACAGAGCAGAACTTGTTCCCTTGACAATTATGAGCTCCTTCTAAAATCGTAATTAATTATTCACACATGAGACATGGTGCCAATCAGAATCACAACCGGAGAAATATACAGAGGAACAAAAGAGTAGAGTATACAGCTGAGCATGATTATGGCTTCTTCCCACCTTACTGGGATGAGTGCAAGCTCGTACCTTGTGCAGACTCGTGTAAGCTTCCCCCTTGGTGGCTCTTGCAGTCCTAATTGGCAAATGGGAGTGCAGGCTTGGCCAAAGGACTCATGGTAAGGAGACCTTGGTAGATCGAACGTTCGGCAGATCGAGCTTTCAGTAGATCGAACGTTTAGTAGATCGAAAGTTCGGTAGATTGAGACGCTCGGGTAGATCCAAAGGGAGGAGGAGCTCCTTGTGAGCCAACGGCCATCCATATCTTGTGCCCAACTGTGTCTGCGGACGTCCTCCTGCAGTTGGGTTACTTTTTTTATGAGGAGGTTGGTGGCAGGATTCGCATTCCGGCCACCGTAAAACCTTTCATTCTGCGAAACATACCAAAAGCAAAAATAAATCTGAAAATCCACTCCGTGGGAGGACCTCCTGTGCAGCTTCCCTTCGCAGGGCAGCTCACCGGATAACGGGATTGGGGCAAAGCCTTCGGGATCCCCACTCTTTGATGAAAGGAGAAAAACCATGGGGGTAACCTTCATGGGACAGATTGCGGTCGTGTGTCGGGGTGGTGCTGAGGCGACGTCCACAAGACGGCGGTCTGCTTGGGTTAACCTGAGGCAGTCCCTTCGTGTTGGGAGCCTGAAACGTCCTATCTCAAAGAGAGGATGATCACCTGTCTTTGTTATCATCTGAGCTCAAGCATTTGGACATTTGTATTGCAGCACTCTCTGAGGTTCGGAGACCGGATTGCAGCGAGATCATGGTGGGTGGTTAACACTGACTATTGGTCTGGTCGGTCTGATGGTTACCATGCCCAAGGCGTTGCTCCAGCTGCGTCCAATAAGCCGATTCTAATTATAATTGAGGAAACACCAGTCATCGAGCGTATTACGAGTCAAAGGATTCGTCACTCATTGGGTGTCGCTTCCCTGGTCTTTGTATATGCTCCGACTGAGGCGAGTGATCTCACCGTGAAGGACGCATTGTGTGCCATGATCGAGTCTGTGGTTGATCAGTGCCCCAGGTGAGATACTTTTCGAGTCTTGGGGGATTTCAATGCATCAACTGGAACTAATGCGGAGGGATATGAGACGTGTGTTGGTCCCCATGGGTCTGGAACTGTGAACCAGAATAGCACTAAGTTCCTTGACTTTGCAAGAAGTCATGGACTTAGGGTGGCTGGTTCATGGTTTCAGTGCCCACAGGCTCATCGCTGTACTTGGTATTCCAATGCTGGTGGTGTGGCAAAGGAGATTGACCATGTGCTCGTTGATGGTCACTGGAGGATGATCCAGAACTGCAGGGTCCACCAAAGTCCTCAATTCCTCAATACCAACCACAGGCTTATTGTAGCAACTCTGAAGTCGCAGCTTAAATCCGGGAGAATGGGACCATCCCAGCCGAGGCTGGATGTTGGCAAGCTCAAGGATGAGAGGGCAGCTGAGGTGTTTGCGAAAAAGGCTGAGTGGGGATTTGGGGGGGTCTGGGTGCTCTGGGGAATCCTGTAGAGTTGTGGAGTGCATTCGAGACCACCGTCTTGGAACTCACTGCATGGCGAAGAAGAAATTTGTATCTTAACGGACACCGGATACCATTGACCAGTCACAGGGCCAGGCTTAATGGCAGAACTGAGCGGTTCAGGGAGCTGAGGCGTAAAACTGTACGTGTACTAAGGGTGGACAAGGAGGCCAATGTGTGAGGAATCTGTGAGGGGGTTGAGCATCACCTGTGGTCAAGTGATTCTCGTCCCGCTTGCAGGGGAATTCACGTATTGCGTTCATCCAAGCCCATCCCTCGGTGTGTTGCAGTTTAAGCAGAGGGTGGTGACAGGGCTCTTGATAGAGGAGTCTGAAGTGCAGGCCCGCTGGGCCGGTTACTTTGAGTGGCTGTACCAGGCTGATCCACCAGCTGTCAAATTGGATGTCGTGTTACTATCCCAATTGCTGACTCTCCAATCAACTGTGTGGAAACCTTTGCTTGTGGAAAATACAGGCTGCAGTGAACCAGATGAAATGGGTTGAAGCTTCTGGGATATGTGGCATCCATGCTGAACTTCTCAAGGCTGGTTGAAATTCTGTACTCATGTTGCTACATGCAGTTCTGTGCTCTGCCTGGAACACAGGCATCATCCCAACTGACTGGAAGAGGGGCCTTGTTGTCCCTTTCTGCAAAGGGAAGCGTGATTGCCAGGACTGCAACAACTACCGAGGTGTGACGCTGCTCTCAGTGCCAGGCAAGGTCTTTGCTCCGATAATTCTTGATAGGGTTCACCACCATCTGATTGAGCACCAACGTCCAGAGCAGTCAGGCTTTACACCAAAGAGGTCAACGATTTTCTGTATCCTTGTTCTTCGTGTCCTCACCGAACGCAGACGAGAGTTTCGGCAGGGGCTGCTTGCAGCCTATGTTGATCTCTGTAAAGCGTTCGATTCAGTGAACTGGGATGCCCTCTGGAGGATTCTTGGTCTTCGTGGGGTGCCACCAAAACTGATCAATCTGATGTCTGAACTATACTCTGGTACTGAGAGTGCTGTGAGATGTAGTGATACCATCTCTGACTTATTTCCAGTTGTTACTGGAATTCGTCAGGGGTGTACACTGGCCCCACACTTTTCAGCGCTTGTATGGACTGGATTCTGGGGAGGACGTCAGAGAGATCAAGCAGCGGTGCATCGTTTGGGAATGTCAAGATCTCTGACCTTGATTTCGCAGATGATGCAGTCATCTTTGTGGAGAGTCTTGATATCCTTTTGGGGGCCCTCGAGGTGCTGAATGAGGGGTCGGAGCCATTGGGATTACGCGTTTCCTTGGTCAAAACTAAGATCCAGGCTTTCAATGACATCTTGGATGCTGCTATCTTGTCTGTACCTGTTTGTGGCGAGGATGTTGAGGTCACGGAGAGATTCACTTACCTTGGCAGTGATATTCATGTCTCTTCTGGCTGTGAGCCAGAGGTCAGTAGACATCTGGGTCGGGCCTGGGGAGTCATGGATTCACTGGATCATGGAGTGTGGCGTTGCTGGTACCTGTGCGGGAGGACGAAAGTCAGAGTCTTCAGGTCCTTGGTGCTTCCAATCTTGCTCTATCGATGTGAGACTTGGACTCTGACCAGGGATCTGAGATGGCGACTTAATTCCTTTGGTTTCAGGTCTCTTCGGAGAATCCTTGGCTATCGCTGGTCGGACTTTTTGTCGAACGAGAGGTTGCTGAGAGAGACTCAAATGAGATTTGTTACCTGCATAGTCCGTGAGCATCACCTGCGGCTGTATGGACACCTGGCTCATTTTACGGATGCTGATCCTGCTCACCAGATTTTCTCAGCGAGGGATTCTCGTGAGTGGAGGAGGCCAATGGGCCGACCACATGCCTTGTGGTCGCAGCATGTTGATCGGCATCTCAAGCAGATGGGAATGGGCCAGGAATCTTCCTGGGGGACGGCCAGAGACCCCTAGAGTACCGGCAAAAGGTGGACGCAGCAACGTGCTGCTCCGACGCATGCACCCATACCTGACCTGACCTGGTAGATCGTATGCAAAGAAAGGCTGCTTCAATGACTCTTATTCAATGTCTTCCATGAACATCCACCCTCTCACGGACGTGAAGCTCGATCTGCTGTTGCACGGATCTTGTCCTCCCGCCATGAAGATCAATCTCAATCTGCTGCTGTTGCTCATTGGAGCGCACCAGCTGTGCATTACAGTGATGTCAGTGGCCTGTACATCTGCAGTGTTGATTATGATTGAGCTCTGCATGTGTTGTTTTGCAAGTAAACAAAATAACCAAGAGACCACTGCAGGGCTAATAATTGCCTCCATAGTGTCCAAATGGAACTGAAAACCGAACTATTTGCAGCAACTGAAAAGAACGGGTCTATTCATTTTCCACATGTAAAACCCGATGAAGAATATTTTGTGAGTCAAAAGGTAATTTCTGGTCCATTATTTTGAACTAATAAATGTTTGATTATGTACATGGTAGGGGGATGGTGTTCGGAGGTGAAATGGAAAAGGAGGGAGGGATTTTAGATTGAGGAACAATGGGTGGATTCAGGTGATGCGATATGGGTTTCAAAAGCGAATATGGTGAGGGACCGGTGATCGAAGGGCAGCTGGAACCATAGTGGGATCCAACGATGGATCAATATATGGAGGGATTAAAGTAAACCCAAACATTCCAACGCATGACGCATATCTCTCCCAAAGTTCCTTTACACAAAAGGTAGGAAATCTATCTCACATAAATTAAAGAAATATCTCTTTTGGGAAAATCCTTCGTGTCTCTGAATGCACAAGGGAGTCTTTTCCAGAACCTCAAGCATATACTAGAAAAGGTACTCGGCATTGCCTGGTTCTCCTCTCACCCTCCCCCTCCCTCATCCCACCCATCCCCTTCCTCCTCCCTCCAGACTCCTACCCCACACCCCTTCCCCTCCCCTACTTCCACAAAGGAATTTTTGCAGAGTGTATATTTGGAGAAGTTCGCTGAAGTGGTATCCTTTTTTTCTAGAAACTCTTATTTCACCCTTGAGAGTTATTTTGTTAGAGTTGCAGTAAAATTACCTCTAAATTTATGTGTAGGTTGTATTTGTTCCATTTTCGGTTTTTGAATATTTTGCAATTAGCGCATACGAGAGGTTATGTGACCCCTTTGCAGACATTACTGATCGTTGTAACGTCTTAATCAAGAGTAATTTTTCACATCTAATACCACAATTGTGTCACCGACGGTGAATGAAGCATTTTGACCATGCTTGGGGAAAATAAATAATTAAAACAAAACCCGATTTTGATTCCTACCAACCTCTAACTTGCCTCGTTGCCTCCAACTTGCCATGTGTCAGGTCAAAATGTGCCCCCTGAGGGCTGAATTCATCGATATGGCCGAAAGACGTCATGGTGGAGATGTTTATCCTCGTCGTCATGCAATTCATCTGGGGTGTGTTCAGTTACTTGCAGAGCACTGGCCAAGTGGCTGAAGCACTCAAGCAAGCACTCCATTGAAAATCATTGATAGGGAACGGCTGGCCTGTCAAGCGCTAGCTCGTTGTTTGGTAACTGAAGGCACCTCTGGACATCTCATCAGCATACATGATGTACAAAACGTCACCAAAAGGTCAGCTTTTTCAGTTGAAGACTTCAAATTTTAATCATGATTATTTTCGTTGCAATGATAACATACCTTGTTCAATTTTCAACTCGTTGTTTTCCTTTTTTTGAAATGTACATAAACTCAGTGGTGATGCTGAGTGTACAAAAGTGGACGAACAAAACATGCATTTCCTTGTTTCCTCCGCATGACTTGTAATCAAAATGTACCTTTCTTTCCCCAAAACGGTACCTTCATTTAATGATAGAAGACGCCATTGTTCAGTCTTCAAATGTACACCAGAGGCCTGTTCGGCCTGTTCCAAGGCAAGGCGTTTTTGATTCGGTGGGAATAAAATTGCGGATTAAGACGCCTGCGAGGTGAAGGTGGGCTGACCGATGATGAGCCTGTTTTTGTTTTTTCATGATGGGACGAGTTAATTATCTTCAAAATGGGTGTTTAAATGAACCCAAACAGCCAATTTTCATTCATGCACTCACTTGGAGTTCCCTTAGTACGATTCGTCGATCGTGACGCCAGGACATTCTGTGGTATCAACCCTGACGGTAGATGTCAGCCCTGGTAAGGAATGTGGGGGGGGGGGTGGGAAGCGAGCAGAGTGCCATGCTGTGTGACTTGTGCATGATCCAGGGTCTTGGGTGAGCTGCATGGTGAGTCCTGGGGTGGAGGGGCCTTCAGTAGAATGGGAGGAGGTGATGAAGATGGGCACAGGGAAACGACAGATCATCTTGTGTTGATAAAAAAAGGAGAAAAATATCTCAATAAAAGACTTATAGGCCTCCAAAAGGGGAAACATTATGCCTGTGTGGCCACTTCGAGCGGCAGGAAATTGTGCTGTAAAAAATAATAACTGCACCTTCTCAAGCGAGGAAAAACATCACCTTGCAAAGAGACACGATTACACACCAGAGCAAGAAGTTGGATTGGTGCTAACTGTCTCTCTGCCATCAAAGACAACACTCCAGAGACGAAAATTACAAACGGAAACCTGGAGTGTCAAAGGAGAAGGAGATCATCCTCCAATGCAGAATTAATTCCATACATGAGGCACGGGGGAGGAAAGGTAAAGGCGAGCAGTTCAGGAACCACCTAAAAAAAAAAAAACAATGAAGTCGGCCACTATGGCAGAGAGTTTGGAAATTTGAGATTTGAGAATTTTGATAAATTTGAGGTTTTTTTTTTTCAACAATTAAAAGATATCTCGACAAATATAGTCGAATCGATTACAACGATGGCAAGGTAACAAGTGGAAAGAGAGATTAGAGCGAGTGGAGCCAAGTGCTTGCTTGAAAGTGAAGAAAGGGATGGTAGGGATTTCGCTGAGATGGCACGAGAAGGCAGTTTTGGCTGTGCAATGAAACGGGGACGCAAGCCCCTACATAAAGCCAGTCGATAGGTGGCAAAGAAACAGTGTGGTGAAAGAAGAGAACAAAGGTGCCCCCATGAAAGAGAGGTAAGACCGATTCAGAGACAAGGACTGAGAGGTTAAGGCACAGACAAAGGGGAAAAGAGTGGAAAACTCAGATGATGATGGCAGAAAGAAAAAAAAGAGAGCAGAAGGATGAGGGAGAAGACGACGGTGAAAATGATGAAGAGCAGTGTAGGTTGGAAGAAGAGTTGGCCAATAAAATAGAAGAGATAAAACTGTGAGAGAGACCAAAACTCCATCGCATAGAAAACAACAAACAGACAAGAATCTTAGTGAGGCGGCTCGATCAATGACAAAAAATGATTTCAAAAACATCCAACTTGAAAGAAATCAATATAGTGTGTTTTGTAGCAGCATTGTTCATTCAAGAAAAAGTAATGGGCAAACAACACCAGAAGAGGAAAAACAGGCCCTACAAATCGAAGCGAAATCCCACCATGGAAACACATTAGAAACATTGAGAGCAACTGATGGAGGAAGTAGGTCAGATACAACAGTTCAGGAAAGGAAAAAGAAGCCCAAAACTAAAAAAAGAGAATCCAAAGAATAAAAAAACAAAGACAAAATCAAACACAAAGACCTCGAGTATGTGGGTGCCCCCGTTAATCCACCCCAAACCCACCTCCGTCAAATTACCTGCTTTCCTTCCTCAAAGTCCCTGTAGTGTCCATCTTGTTTACTCCGTGTTCCCCGCCCCATCCCTCTCCCTTTCACAGATCTCCTAATGTCTGTTCTCCACTGTTTTTTCCTTCCCTCTCCTTCCCCTCTCATCTCCTGCTCCCCTTGTTGTACATTCTGTGTGTTAGCTCTTATATGAGCCTCAACAGTGTATACAAAAATAATAAAAATACCAACATACAACCTTCTATAACAGAAATCATCACATAAATGATGTACCATCACTTAACACAACAAGGAGGTTTGGAGGCAGATCAAAAGGGATGTAAGAGAAGTTGTTATGGAACAATTGACCACTTACTCCTGAACAAGACCGCACTTGGAAATCGCAAAATGTGAGGAACCATTCTGTCCACCACTTTGATAGACTATAAGAAAGCTTTTGACAGTGTCCCACAATCAAAGTGTCCCCAAATAATCAAAGTGATTGAGAAAGCAATCGAGCTCTGGGATACCACATTGATATTGCAGCACTCAGAAGGAAATATCGAAATACCAGATTTGAGGACATTGCGTGGGATCTTCCAGGGAGACAGTCTTTCCCCTCTCTTGTTTTGTCTGGCTCTGGACCCACTGATTAGCCTCATCAACAAACAAGGACACACATACACCCTAACAACCAATAGAAGAACAGCCAAAGAACCAGGAAAGGTGACACACCGACCTTACATGGATGATTTAAAGCTCTTCGCACCGATTGATGAAAATTTGATAGAACAGCTAAAACTAGAAATACGATTCTCTGAGAACATTCAAATGGAACTTGGATGAGATAAATGTGCCAAGTGCACATTTGTCCAAGTTAAACCAACAAAAACAGACAAAATCAAAATAGATCTTGAAACAACAATACAGCAGTTAGAAAATGAAACATCATACAAATACACTGGAATAGAAGAAGGCCACAAACTATGGAGCAAACAAATGCGCAAAACAATCGCCAAAGAATACTGACGTCGAACGAAGCAAATCCTGAAAACGTACCTCTCCCCAAGAAACAACATCAAAACCATAAACCAACTTGCAGTACCAGTGTTCCAATACAGCTGTGGAATAATAAAATGGCTACAATCAGAAATCAATGTTAGACATCAAAACAAGAAAACTCCTAACTATCCACAAAATATTCTACAAAAACCAGTGCATCCCAAGAATGTACCTGCCGAGACAAGAGGGAGGGAGTGGCCTGATGGAAGTCAACCAGGTGCACAGAATGATGAGTGTTGGACTAGCTGAGTATGTGAAATGCTTAACAGACTATCGGATTCAATCTGTAAACAAGCATGGACACAACAAACCTGAAAAAGTATCCTTATCTCACCTTGCAAGGAATTTCCAAAAATAGGGGCAATACCCCTCGGTGCTCACCTGGTAACGGCTGAGTACGGAAATCAGGGAACTACTGGTAGGCGTGGATGACCCACAAAATATGTAATGGAGAAGAAAGTAAATACTTATGGATATTTTTTTACATTGCCATGAACAAACTTTGGTATATCACAGGAGATAGAGGTTGTGGTCGAATTTAATCAAAATTGTGAAGGTAGTTTCTGATAATAAGTTGCAAGTGTTTGTGGACAGATGGACGGACTGCCGGATGGACGACACACCATCCCATAAGCTTCCTGGAACTACGCTCCCGGTGAGCTAAAAACAGGTGCAACTCGAAGATAGCGCACAAAAAAAAAAGAAAAAGCAACAAATACAGTCCCAACACGTCTAAAAATGACAAAAATAAATATATAAAAAGAAATATCAACAAATATATACCAACAACTGGGAGAACGACAAAAGAGCAGGGAAATACAAAAAACAATTGGACCAAGTTGGCATCGACAAAGAAGGCTCGTTGGAATGGCTAAGAAGAGGTCAGCTCAACTGGGACAAAGAACGAATAATCATAAATGCCCAAGATCAAAGACACTAGACCAATGGATTTAAAAACATGGTGGGACTGAGCCAGATGGACAAGTGCAGGTTCTGCAAGACAGAAACAGAAAGCACTACTCACCTGCTTTCTAGATGAAAAAATTATCAGAACAACTTTACACACAACAGCACAACAAAGTATGCAAAGTGATTCATTGGCATGTCGGCAAAAATTTCAACATCCCAGTTCCAGAAAACTCATGGAAACACGAACCAACGGCAGTCATTGAAAATAAGGACGTCATGCTCATGTACGACCTGATGATCGCATCGAGCATGAACATAGAAAACAAAGCCTTGCGAATGGACATCGTTCTCAGGAACAAAGATGAAAAGACAGCATTGCTGAGTGACATATCAGTACCCTACCCAGTGATTTTGGCTTAGTAATGCAGAAATCAAGAAAATGACCTAATATGAGTACCTCAAAAATGAGATCAAGCGATCTTGGAAGCTGAAGAGCGTCGAAATTGCACCACTGATAATTGGAGCAACAGGAATAATAAAGAAGAACCACACTGAGATTTTGAAAAACATCCCTGGGAATACTACCACAAACCAACTACAATTGGAGGCAGTCCGGGGTTCGGTGACTATCCTGAAAAAGAGCCCTTGGAACAAAACTCTGAGAACAAATTTGAACAGCTTGGTCCATGAACCACGATTCCTTACTGAAGCGGAGGTGGATACTTTGAAACCTGGGAGGACTTTGTTCCATCTCGTCAAACCCGCAAATGGAGATAACAACAAACGACACACACGGGTGTTGCAATAGACTCGCATACCCTTCGAGGCGAGACTAAAAACCCCCAAAAATAATAAACCGACTCCTAACTGGCATCTCCCACATAGACCTGCCATTTTGTGGGCCTGTGCTGATATCAAGCAATTACAAGTCTGACCAAGAAGAAAAAGAGCAATCAGAAATTGCAGACCCTCACCAGGACTTGTTTGGTGTGGTGTATTTTGTGTGGTTTTTGTGTACTGGTGTGTTATGTAATTAAGAAAAGACTGAACTCGAACTGCCACTTCATAACTGCTGGCAGTGATGACCGGGTACCAAGACGTCCCGCTTTGATTGGACACCTGACCCTGACACATGACGTTTATTATTCAATTGAATCCAGAATGGGATTAAAATAAATTCAATTCAAGTCAAATGGAAGACTAAATAGGTCCAGTCCTGCATTGGAGTAAACAGAAGGAACCTGAACAAGGAAAAAGCAAAGATGAAGTCATCAGGAGGAACCTGGATAGGATTCACATTTCAGCTGCTACTCCTCTATCCACAAACTCATCCAGGAACAGCCAAGTGAGTCTTATTCAAAATAAAATAAAAATAAAAACAATCAAAAAGAAACCAGATCAAAAATATTAAATAATTCTGGCTGCCATTAAATATTCTATTAAATAATGTGTCCGATCAGGTTGAAATTTAAAACATATATTCCCCATCACTACCAGATCATAATTGTAAAGTTTCACATTCATTGATTAAGCAATTCAAAATAAAAATATATATACATATATATATATATATATATATTAAAGATTTTCACGCTATCCAAAATGGCTGGCAGACCATTCGTGAATAACCTGGTATCCCCAAGGCTTGGGGAACATTTGTGTGAAGTTTCCCCTCGATCTGTCCAGCCGTTCTGGAGAAGATATTTTTTGTTGGTTTTAGGGTAAATCCAAGATGGTTACCAAACCATATGACCGATGATGTCATATGTGTGAATCTTTTCTACCTCATGGATAGGCGGTCATACTCGTAAAGTTTCGCCTCGATCTGTTCAGCCACTTCAGAGAAGAAGATTTTTGAAGTTTTTCTTTTAAAACAATATGGCTGCCAAATCACATGACCGATGATGTCATGAAAATAAATTTGGACCATTTTATCCCGAGATGACCTTCAAAAATGTTCATACCGATCAGACGTAGTGTTCTACATATGCTACATCTTCACCAAAACGAAGTGTTGGTCTCCTTGGCCAGTTTCGGGTCTTCATTAAAATTCCCAACCTGTCCACCAAGTTTTGCTGTGCTTGGATCAATAATTCGGAACTTTTGGTGAAGATCCAAATTCTCGAATCCGGATTCAGATCTTCATTAAAATCGAATCAAGTTGTCCTTTTCACACACCCAACCTGCCCACAAGGTTTCTGGAGTTTTGAGTTTTGAAAATTTCAGAAACTAGCAATCGTAAGTTCATACCACCGGTCACTTCCATGATAATATCAAGAAATCTAAGCTAAAAACCTTTGCAGATCGTAAGGAAAAAAAAATCAGTCAAAACAAAAGAAGGAATCAAGTTTGCGAAAACAAATCCTGAACTGATCTTCCACCGTGCTATCGCTATTTCCTGATTCCAAGATGATCTGGATCTCTTATCTGTCAAGAGCCTACCAACTGGTGGCTCACTGTGTTTGACGACGACGGCCTCATGCAGAAAGCCACCAAGGTTGACTTGGCACATGTCCTGAAGGCAGGTCGTCTCGGCATCATCTTAGCCACCTTGCTATCGCAAGACTACGGTCTACATCGCCGATGCCATGGTGCTCTTGCACAAGACCATGCCAACATAATATACGGATGTTTCATTGATCTCGCAGCGGTGATCCTTTCCAATACCATCAATATCTTCAGGCATGTCGTCTGCATCATGCTCGTCTTTGATCAGTATGGAGACATGAACGATAAGGAGTCAGGGACATCCTGTGGAAGGAAGGTTTCTGTTAAGCAGTTGATGTTTATCATGGCCTAGATTGAATGATGTCAGTACAGAGTGGAGGCCTTGGATATTTGAGGTGACCCAGTTAGGGACAGGGGAGGAAGCACTATTGGCAGAGTCCAGGAATGTGGAAAGATGCTCGGAGAGGGGTGGGGGGAAGCTGGGAGGGACAGAGTCGGGAGGGAAGCTCCGAGGGGGAACGGCGAGAAGGATTTTGAGATGGGGCATGGTGAGGAGGAAGATGAGGAAGGAGGTGAGGTGAGGGGAAGATGGGATTAGGTGGTGGGAGGAGGAATATGGGAGGTGGCAGGGTGGGTGACGGAGAAGCTTTAAGAGGATTGGATGAGGGAGACGCAGAAAGAGGGGACTTGAAGCGGAGGGATGCTGAAAATGGGGACACAGAGAAAAGGTGAGGTTGGAGAGACACAGACTCGTAGGAGATGTGGGGGAGGGTACTGAGATGGAAGGGATTGACACAGTTAATGGATATGAAGAGAATTTGATTGTCATGTGCAGTTACCCTCTGCAAACTGGACTACTCACGATTCCCAATGTGGATATAGAGAGACAGACATCATTGGAGGGGTGGAATGAATGATTGTTGAAGGCATCGAAGAAGGTGGTGCTGTCAGTATGGGAGGATGGTTGATGGACCATTTAGTTAGGAGACAGGTTTTGGAAATAAGTGTTGTAGAGAAGAAGAAGAATAATAATAATAAGAAGAAGAGAAATTGATCTACAATGAAAAAGGATAATGCGTAGGATCTTCTTGATAGATAAATAAGGAAAGTGAAGCATTTTTAAATGTTAAAAGATTTTAAAAGGAAGAAGTGTTTCCTTCAATGAAGATTCGGTTTGGAGATATTGAGAAAAGGAAGGACAGGCGGAAGAAAATACAGGTAGATTAAGTTCACAATTTCTTTATTTTATTTTTTTAAGTGTGGCGGGGGAATGGGATTCAGTTTTCAGTTGAGGAAACAAAGGACAATAACACTGGGATCAAGGAAGTGGAACAAGGCACACGGTATCAGAGAAGAGACAGAATTTGCACGAGCTGAGGCCTGGGCGAGGAGGTGAGAGCCACAGGGACACTAATTCGACAATACAACACAAGGTATGGTTTAACACAGAAAATTGGATGGAAACACAAACAGAAAGTCAACCAGCAACACCCCGGGCAAAAAACACGACTGATCTGGTCCGGAAAACTAAGCATTGATGAACTGGAACTGCTCAATCAAACATCCAACGTGCGCAGATGCGGAACTGCAATCTTTATAAGCCATCTTATAGCAAATTTCTTCACAATGGCACAAATGTTATTAAATGTGAGAGTTATAACGTCATGTACAATATAACACTTTTTGCAAAGAATTTTCTTCATTGGGGGCGGAGGCGGAGGTTTATAATCAAGATAATGTGTAAGCAAATAGTATTGTTATGTGGAAAGGGGGGTGGGGGTCCATAGAGAGAACGTGTTAAGAATAGCTTGGTATGCGTGCTCATGAAGGGTAAAAATTTTCCTGAATTAGGGATCTGTCAGAGTCAGAGACAAGTCGTCTGTGATATCTTGCACTGAGGGGTAAGGTTAATGTCATGTCATGCGAAACCTCCTGTACAGGCAAAGTCAGGTGGAGGACTTGATGTAACTCAACACAAAAGCACACAGAAAGCGCTTCGCACATTATAATGGGCAACGACAGGGTCGTTTAGTCAGAGAACTGCAGGCCAGGGTGGTGCAGTGAGCGATGGAGCACTGGAGAGGGGTGGGGTGGCCCATACAAAAAATAAATAAAATAAAATAAAAAAGATAGAGCCGCCCACTGGCAGTGGGTGACCAAATTCAGGAGTGGCCATGTGCCTGAAGGCGGATCCCAAGGGCTCTGAAGCCATGTCCACGTATGAGCACAGACAGATAACAGTTGGACCTTTAGAAGAGATTGCATCAGATCTCGCTCTCTCTGCTTTGTCACTTCTCAAGAAGGACGAGTTTGTGGAGATGGGACAGCTCTCCCTCTTCCTCATTGCTATCTCCTTGTCGCCATTCTCCCGCCCCGAGCCACGACACCGTCCTGAGCCATGCCAATCTGCATACCACTGTCGTGCAGGACTGCCTGCACAAGTCCCCACCTATTCCTTTGATGCTGGTTTGAATCTGGTATTTTGGCACCATAGCTGGGGTTAACTTTTATAACTCTTTTCTTGCAAACCAACCCCTGTAATATTTTTTTCCAATAAAACCATATATTTTCAATGAACATGTTCCTGCCTTTTGCCTTCGTGCTTGCCCAGACCAACCGCCCAATTTGGTTTATTGGGCGATCCTTGGCGGATCACAACTGGTTAAATTGAATGCAGTAATAGTAAATTTTGAATGCAGTGGAATTTGGTAAGCTCATCGATTTTCACTGGTTGTACAAATCCCGAGCATGATGGGTGAAGTTCGTCAGACCGGTTGACTCGACAGTATTTTGTTATTGTTTGACCAAGACTGTACTGCACGACGGTGGGCTGTAGGAATGCTTTGAGGTATGCACACTCACTTCTGAGGTTTCTCGTTTGGGTTTCAATCTCGACGAGCCATAAACTGCCATCCTGGTGTTTCACTTGCAGGGTGATACCGAAAACATGTGAGCCATCTCAAGAAGGGAGATTAAGCCGAAGGACTCCTCTGCCAGAACTGATCATTGGTGGGCATTAAAGATCGCTCAGAGTTATCCCCGGCACTGAACAAATTAGAAATTCCTCCCTACAACTGCGGATAGCCGGTGCTCTGGTCCTCCTGAATATCTCTTGATACCAGGTTACACTGATTGATACATCGGAGTGTGGTTTTTGTGTTAGCAGCTGCTCGTACACTTTTAACCAAATTCACCTGCCCGGGTTGTTCGCACGTCGCATGTGAACGGCAATCTTTGGCCAAGAAGGGTAACTGTTGTGATGATGACTGTCCCGTGTGCCAAATCTTTGAAACGCAACCAATAATTACGTTCTGATGGAAAAAAGCATTGAATTATTTTTTTTTCTATACATTTTTGGCGCCATAAATGCTCAACCGTTAAAGGTTATAATAAAAAAAGTTTTATAACACCTGGTTATTCATGGAATGCCTTTGTGTTCCTTCGCTTGACTCAGGTTTCTCTACATTCCTGGTACAATTTCAACAATTTCATGGAACATTCACCCTTATTTTATCATTCTAGTTCTCCAATCGCCACTCATAACCGAAGTGGTTTACCATCTACTGATTTTCAACACGTGATCAACAATCGATTTCAGATGCACAAACACGAAGAGGCATCGACTTACCATGAGCAATGGAAAGGGAACTTGCAATACCCTCCTGGCTGCCTCTGCCATGGCAAGCTTCAAATGGCAATTCTTTGTGCATCAAGGTGGGTTTTTCAAATTTTAAACAGCACAGCAATGTGATGTCATTTATCGAGTGGGAGGGGAAACATCCGTTCTTTGACGTCACAGTGCACCTGAGAGAGTAATAATGCACCGCATGAATCATGTTCACAAAGGCAGGGAGAAACATGAGTGCTCAAGAGAGTGGATTTCACATGTCAGACTTTAAAAAGAAAGATATGCAATTAGGTAACAACAAACTTCAAAAGACAACATTTAACTGTGACGCTGTTATTCATTTTAATTTTAGAAAGAAAGAGTACCAATTGTGCAATTAAACTCACTGTCGGTTCGACTAATATGAAATTAGATTTACTACCCATTTATTTAGCAAAACACTCACTCAGCTGTTACGCCGCATGAGCAAGAGAGTTGCGGAACAAGAGATGATGGCAAAAAGTGAAGTCAAAGTACAACAGATGAAGTCCAAGTGCACGTCAGTTTGACACAGACGTAACCGACTAACACGTTAGCGCAATGTCAGGCGCTGAGACTGTCCTTTGGGCGTTACCGAAGATCCAAATTAGTCCGGATTAAGACGCCAAGGCGGTTGAGGATTATGTACACAGTGGGCTCTTTATTGGTAGTTTTTATTCAAAAGTGCAATTTGTCGAGCATAGCTTTACAAAGAGACAGCTAGACATACAGCAAAGCCAAATTGGCAGACAATTGGTTATTGACAAACAAAGGGATTGTGTACAAAGGTATAGGTTCAATTTTTTTTTCCTTTAATTCTTTTCATGCTTTAAGTGCATTAGTGTGGTCAAGGAAGAAGTGGTGTGCCACCTGATTTATCAAGTCCCATCACTGACCTTATCATACCACTTCCCCTTGTCCCCTCATTCCTCATCACTCATCACTTGCCCCCTCATTATCAGCACTTCAAATCTTTCTTCATTGTTTCAATCCCTCAGCATTCCTCTCAATCACTCACACCCGCCACAAAAGCAGATGGTTTGTGCTGTCCTCTCTCCCAGTTGCTTCATCCCCACCACCAGCCAATGCTCCTTCGAAGTCCTCATAACCATCCCCACCACTTATCACCAACATCTCTCCTTCAAGTTGTTGTTCGTTCCTCTGTCGGTTGAATCCTCTCCAGCCGTCCTTCCTCACTGGTTCTGCCTCGGACGGATCTGTCAAAAGACAACAGTAAAGCACGGAAGTCAAGGCTGGAAACGTGCCAATAAACGTGCCTGTTCAGCAGTGGAAATATGCAGCGCAACCTGCACAGCTCGTGGCCATAAGTCAATGGCATTTGCTCCAAAACTGCTGCTCTGTCTCAGTGCTTGGTTTGGTATATGTAATGTTAGCAATGTATGCCTGGTATTGGCTTAATGGTTAGGGGTGGTGGGCTTGGGATCCTCGGATCCTGAGTTCAAATCCCGCTCAGCTGTTGAATTAATACCAGGTGGTGTTCACTCTGCCTGTCATCCTTCCAAGGTCAGCAAAAAATGAGTGCCACCTTGCTGGCATCCTGTGTTGGAGTGGTGACCCATCCAGGATTGTGGCCAATAGCCAAGGAGACTGCTTAGGCAGTACCAATGCTCTGCATAGGGAATGGTACCATGATGATGATGATGATGATAATGATCATGTAAACTTTTCAAGTTCCATTTTTGCAATTGATAGGGGCGTGGCGTGGCTCAACAGACATTGAGCAAAATAAATAAATAAATAAATACAAATTGAACATACTGTTGCGAATTCGCACCCGCCGGCGTGCGATCGGCCGCTCGACTCGAATGGCGGCCGCCTCGCCCACCGGAACGGACAATTCTGTCATGACCCTCTCGGAACAACGCCGGGAGCTAGTCACTGGTGGGGGTTTAACCCCACCACGACCGTGCCAATTGCCCACCCGCGCAGGATAGGGTTGCTCGCCAAATTCGATCTACCTAAGTACCTGCGCGGATGGTCGACCGGGCGATCGTACCTCACCGCAGGCCGACTCTGGACACGAACCGCTTAAGCGGTCCGTTCCGTGCAATCGGGATAACCGAGCGGTGTTATCGTCGGCCTCGACGGTTCCGATTAATTATCGGGCGTTTTAAGCCCACTATGAACCCTTTACGTGAAGCAGGATGGAGGGTCAATAAAGAAAAGACGAAGCGAAACAGGAAAACAGTTCACACAATGCACATTTATTACGCGGAATACGGAAAGCACACATATACAGCCAAACAGTCAAAATGCACATATAGCAGTCCAAACAATAAAAGCAACAATGACGCAGAGTTACTACCAACTACGCGCACACACGGCAACACTTATACAGTTCTACTTTACAGACGGCGCCAACACACATTTACTCAAAAGCAAAGGAAAGAAGCCACCCTCATAGACAAGGGGGCAGATGGGCCTGTAGACCAATATGCGTGCGTGACTTGAAGGAGCGCCAGGTCCGCGAGACCGGGTGGGTCCTACTCGCGTCCTCGTGATGCGCTGGTGGATGAGCCGCAGATGTGGCCACGTGGCTGTGCCCCGACTCCGTGCTCCTTGGCGGGTTTCGTTGGCACGACGTTTGGAGTGGGGTGGGAACGGGGCCCCTTTTGAGCACTATCTCAGCGCGGAGGAAAAGGGGGTATTGCTGATGCCCCGGGGGAGGGAGAATGGCTGGCTGGCTTGGGTCCCGCAACGAGCGATCTCCCACCGCGACCTCGTCGCCGACCGCCGTCCTTCTCGCCTCGGACCCGAGCTCCTTGGCCTTTTCCTACAACTCTCTTCAGCCGACTGCAGAACCCAACTCGATGCCTTCGCCACCCGACTCCACTCTCTGCCACACCCTGCTGCTGCCACACTCTGCCGCTGCCACACTCTGCTCTCCAACCAAAAACTGACTCTCCCTATTCGCCTTGCGCTCGCCGTTTTATAGGCCCGCAGGAGAAACAATATGCAAATTTCCGGATCAGAATGATCTCGGGGGCGGAGCCACGCTCGCCAATTGGACAGAGGAAAAGTGGGTGTGAACCTCCCCTGATCCTAGAATTTGCATATATGGATTTCACACAGACGCGCCTGGAGGCGGGGCCAAGCCGCTCCGCGCTTGCTAATTGGACGGATCAGAAGTAGGCGTGTAGCGTTCTTGATCCGCATTCTCCCTCGGAAAGGCCGCTATTTGCACTCGCGGCTCGGTGCGTATCTTGAACGAGCCCAAGACAGCCCGACGCTCAGTGTTCACAGGTGGTGTGGGAATGGCCGTAGAAGGAGAGAGGTGAGGGTGGTGGAGGGTTTATCGGTGGTGGTTTGATGGTCATGGCGGTTGAGACGTGGTTGGTTCAAAATAAAGATAGAACAGAAAAACGGCTATCTCAAAGCGTCGCAGCCCGAATGAATCACATAAATTCCCTCTGAACAACGGGTTTGGGGCTAACTACACATGTACTTAGAGTTATCTCACCTACGGGCCCTTCATGGTATAATGCGAATTTCCACAGCCGTAACAATATACATGAGAAGTAATGACAATTTCCTGATGCGGTTTACCTCGCACATTTTTTGTTCATTATACAAAGGTCTAGGCTCATGGAGGAGTTATACTGAATGGATTAGTGCTGGCAGACAAGTCCTTCAGCTTAAGGTGTGTCTGATGGATGATGCACACATTGGTCCTCTCGTGAAATTCCAAATAACATTCAGGCAGGATGAGCACATGATCACGTGCTTAGAAACCCACTCTGCTTTCATCAATTCTGGTGATGCTTACACATTAACTTATTTATCTCCTCTACCTTTTACAGTATTCTTCTCTTAAGGGCCTGCACTGATACTGTCTGGAGAACATTTCTAGTAAGTTCAGCAACACCATGTGAGTGATGATATCACTGTCACCTCCTTCAATAAGTTATCATTTGTATTTATTACAAAACTAGCAAGTACCACCCGTTGTTTCCCTGACAGATATACTAAAGGAGGGGGGGAGAGGTGGGAGAGAGAGGGAGGGGTGGGGAGAGAGAGAGTGAGGGGAGCGTGAGGAGGTGGAGGGGGAAAGAGAGAGGAGGGAGGGGGAGTGAGGAGGGAGGGAGAAGGGAAGGCAGCGTGAGGAAGGAGGGAGGGCGAGTGAGGAGGGAGGAAGAAGGGAAGGCAACGTGAGGTGAGGCGAAGGGAAGGCACGCGTGTGGTGGAGCATTAATTACGATTCATACTGTCTCATCAAAATGATTCTGCATAGAATAACAGTGAAGATGGGAACAAAATAATGTCTGAAATCCATTTCCTACCGGTCACTATAAATACCCTCTGGAAACAAACACCGCGAGGACATTTTCGGAGATAAACATCACCCGAACGCAAACAGTGTCCAGACATGCATGCAGATAACCGCCATCCAGACATACGAGGTAACCACCATCTGGATAGATAAGCACCGTCCAGATACAATCCAGAAACAGAGAGAGCGAGAGCGAGAGCGAGAGCGAGAGCGAGAGCGAGAGCGAGAGCGAGAGCGAGAGCGAGAGCGAGAGCGAGAGCGAGAGCGAGAGCGAGAGCGAGAGCGAGAGCGAGAGCGAGAGCGAGAGAGAGAGAGAGAGAGAGAGAGAGAGAGAGCGAGAGAGAGAGAGCGAGAGAGAGAGAGAGAGAGAGAGAGAGAGAGAGAGCGAGAGAGAAAGAGAGAGAGAGAGAGAGAGAGAGAGAGAGAGAGAGAGAGAGAGAGAGAGAGAGAGAGAGAGAGATGTGGGAGGTGGAAGGATGGTGCCACATTGTATTAGGAGGGGGTAGAGCGACGATGGGACAAAGAGAGAGAGAGAGGGAGAGGGGTGGGGTTGGGGGAGTTAGCAGAGAGAACGTGTTCTATCTCTACCTATCTATCCATCTATCTATCTCACGTAGACACACACACACACACACACACACACACACACACACACACACACACACACACACACACACACACACACACACACACACACACACACACACACACACACACACACACACACACACACACAATATGAGCAATTTTTTGGTAATCGGCTGATTGGAGTCAGTGTGATTACCGACTGCAGTATGCAGTGCAAACAAACCAAAAACCTTGAGAAGCTTTCACCCTTGTTTTGGGGGAATTTCAATGAACAAATTAAAAAACTTAGGGGCAATATCCTTGGGCCCTCACCTGGTCGTGGCTGGGTAAGATAACCAGGGATCCACTTGTAGGCATGGATGTCCCACAAAATATGTCATGGAGAAGCAAGTAAATACCTATGGATTTTATTTAATGCCGTGAACAAACTTTGGTACATCATGGATGATAAAGGTTGTGGTCAAGTTTCATTGAAATTGTGTTTGGTTTCAGAGAATAAAGAAAATACATATTTTGGGGGGAAAACCCTTCTGTAGAACCTTTTCGACCCCAATTGTTTTTAATGTCATGTACCAACTTTAGTACATCACGGGTGATGAAGGTGGTGGTGAAGTTTCATCGAAATTGTGTTTGTCGTTTTGGAGAAGAAAGAAAATACATAATTTGGGGGAACCCCCCCACCCTCCCAATAAACCACCTTACACCCCAATATTCTTTCATAATGTGAACAATCTTTGGTACATCATGGGTATTGAAGGTTGTGGTCAAGTTTCATCGGAATTGTGTGTGTAGTTTCTGAGAAGAAAGCAAATGCAGTATCTCTTTTGGGGGGAAACTCCCTAGTACACCCCTTGAGACCCCAATATTTTAAATGGTTTGAACAATCTTTGGTACATCACGGGTAATGCTGGTTGTGGTCAGGTTTCAACGAAATTGCGTGTGTAGTTTCGGAGAAGAAAGCAAAAATATATTTCGGGCAGACCCCCCCCCACCGCCCCCCCTTAATCCTTCTCAAATCCCGATTTTTCTAATGTCATGAACAAACTTTGGTACATCATGAGTGATGAAGGTTGTAGTCAAGTTTCTTCAGAATTTTGTGTTGTTTCTGAGAAGAAAGCAAATACCTCTTGGGGGGGGGGGGGGACCATCCCATAAATTCCCGCCGTAGACCCTCTCAGATTCCAAATTTTTTAAATGACATGAACAAACTTTGGTACATACACTAAGATGAACGTAGTGGTAAAGTTTGGTGAAAAACGTCTGAATAGTTTCAGAGAAGAAGTCGCAAGTATTTGTGGACATATGGACGGACTGATGATGCACCATCCCATAAGCTCCCTGGAACTAAGTTCCAGGTGAGATAACAACGTTGCATTATAGAGGATTCAAAGAGCTGCCAATTGTCATTTGACGGGTGGAAAATATTTGGCTTGATAATTTAGAAAATCGCTAATACGGCAAACAGCTCGGAAATCGGGTGTTATCAAATGTATTTTGCTTTGAAACCCGTAAAGAGAAACCATATAACCTTTGTAAAACACACCGAGTCATAAAATAACCAATTGCTTTCGAAACAGTCACGAGGACAAAGGAAAACGTGATCGCTCGTACACTACTGAGGTTAAAAATTAAAACCTCCACCACCCATCACCACCATGAGATACAGGATGAAACTTTGCCACCACAGTGCCCGGTATGCACACACACCCAGGGAGAGTCCCTTTACAGATCCATATGTACCTCTATCTTGGAGCAACTGCCAACTGCACATCCCGATCGGTACACAAATTGTACCGCTATCGAATGTAGGGTGCTCGGCAAGTGGCTTAAGCACTCATGCAAGCACTCCAATTTAAATAGTTGATAAGGAATGCCTGGCTTGGCAAGTGATTGCAAGCTGATTGGTCATTGCACATAGACACAAAAAACCAAACATCGCCAATTTCTTCACATTTTCAGATTTCACTCCAGATTTTGATATATTTTATCCACTTGATCTGATCATCAACACTCAAATTCTATTTCTATTTTAATAAATACTTGAAATTGTCCATAAATACTTGAAAGTAGATCGTGGAAAATCGTATCATGTAATGCATGAAATTGCTCCAAGCTCCTAATTTGAAAACTATCGCACTTGCAAAAGCGATGTATACAGTTTTTTTTCGTTAATAAACCGTTGCAGCCTGTTCCAACTCAGGGCATTGTTGAGCAAGCCGAACAAGGGAAATTGAATCCTTAAGGCCCGGTCACACCTTGACGTTTTAGCCAACGTATGCCGATTTTTGAATTTTTTTTCTAAAACGCTGGCACACGTTGAATACGTTATGGGTAAGTTTTGATAACATTGAGAGCACACTGAAAAACACTGCCATACGTCATTGTACGCTGGCTTTAAACGTTGTACTTTTTGGTTGTCCTCAAATTTTTTCATGCTTGAAATTTCACGACGTATGCCGGCGTACGACTCACACGTTCCGCTACGCTGGCCACAAGTTGTAGGCACGGTCTGCGATCGTTGACAGACGTCAACACATGCTACTTGTAAGTTAATCATAAGTTGAGACACGCCGAGGTAATGTTTAGCGTACCCGAAACTTATTTCTAACCTATGATTAACGTGCTGTTGGCACGTTACGCGATCGTTGCCACACATCGACAGACGTTACTTTTAAGTTACTTATAGGCTGAAAGACGTCGGTATAACGGATCGTCCTTGCGTCAGCGTCCACGGCCACGACCAGGACACTTATTTGCAGCATTCTTCAAACTTTTCTTCGGCATGACGAGGATGTTCACACTTCGATGTCTAGCTTGGCTATGATTCCAATTGTCCATCGGCAGCGTGTATTTAAAATAGTCGAGTTTGAGCGTTTTAACACGTTCAGAAGAAACGCTTCAAATTTCCAAACCCCAGCGTCAAAAAACAAAGGCGAGTGACAGCAATTTAAATCGTTCATTGTAAACAATGAAAATAGCTGAGTGGTACCGTTTAAAAGTTGTTGAGTGTAAAAAAAATCCAATTGTTGAGCGCAAGCGTCGACTTTCAATAGTAGAGATGCAGCCATTTAAATCGTTGAGTGGCAGCCGATGAATAGCAAACTCTAAGTCACCGGCAAAGATAAACTGCCGCACGATATGGATAAGTTAGGCTATCGTTGGGCATAGTTTGTGAACGCCGGCTTCACGATAATTATTCGTTGGTATATCGTATCTATAAGTAATCAAAGCGCTCTATGCACATTATTAGTTCATTGTGCATTTGTCCAACCCGTTATGAATAGACCTAAATCGTAAAAACAAGCCATAGCTCATTGTTGAAAAAGCCCCATAAAAAAATTAGCCGCGAAGAACTTCGAACAATGGTGAAAAGATGTCTCCTACCCGTGGACACGCGGACGCAAGGAGGATCCATCATAACCCACACCCTCCCCCTCACACTCACCTACTACTGCCAACATGAACAAACTACTACTAATACTAATACTGATACTGATACTGTTACTGCTACTGCTGACATGGACATCGACTCAAAAAGGACTCGAAAACACTGTTGGGTTCCCCTTTTATGAACACCATTTTTCTATACCAATTCCCAAAACCGCTGGGAACATGTCTTTATATGGCAGTTGTAAGCTAGAAACACATTCATTTATTTTTTTTGTCGACCGGAAGACGTCATTGGAATACGTCTACATACATCGATGTGTGTTGGGACTACGTAAAGAATTGGTTCAAAGCACATCAAACATAAGTTAGAAATAAGTTTCGCGTAAAAAAAGACATTACCGCGACGTGTTTTGACTTATGAGTATCTTATAAGTAGCCTTTGTGGACGTGTGTAAGCGTCCACATATCGTGTGTACAACTTATCCCCATCGCATGCGGAACGTGTGTCATACGCCGAGTACGTCGTAAAATTTTGAACATGTTTAAAATTTCTTGACGTACTCTACTTACTACGACGTATGATAGCGTACTTTAGCGTTCTACTCACGTATACCAAACTTACTCATACCGTATTTGACGTGCCCCAACGTTTTAGACACATTTTTCTTAGGTCGGCATACGCTGGCAAGATCGCCAAGGTGTGACCGCGATGTTGTCACTTCCATTTCTACGGCAGTTATGATTCGAATCGTTGTGCATCAGCCTTTTAATAGGCTACGTCACGACATCGTCGGTGATGCGTGCAACGCGCTATGCCTAAGTTAGACTATCGTTGGGCATCGGTTGTGTAGGCCGACAACAGGTTCAGCATTTGTTGGTATAAGTTATCTATAACACAACGAAACGTTCTGTGTCCGTTACCAATGCGTTATACATAAGACCAAGTCGCTATGAATACGTCCGAATCTTTAAAAAAAAACATCAAAAGTTCAACGTAAGCCAGCGTTTTACATACATTTTAATACGTTGCCATCGCTGGCTAAAACGTCAAGGTGTGACCGGGCCTTTAGCAAGGTAACCGAGGCAGCCTTAAAACCCCAGAGAGATTGAGGTGGCTGACGATGCACCTGATTCATAGGTTTTTAGTTATGGAGGATTGGAACACAATATTCGCCACATGGTGGGGATCATGCATGCAGATATGTGGGCACCTGCCTAGGAAAGCCTGGCCCTGGACAATTTTATCTAAGCCCTCCCAGAACTTTTTGGCGCCCGTCCACCATGAGCGAGGCGGCTGACACTGCAGCCCATTGGGAAGCAGAAAGGCACCTGGAGTTGAGTGTAATCCGGTGACTATGAGGCAGGTGGGGCTTCCAAACAATGGTGGGTCCAGGGAAGGGGTCACCCCGAATGTAGCGAACCCAGAGAGGATGTTTCGGGAGGTGGTAGAAAGGAAATTAAGAATATTGGGGCCATGGCCAGGTGGCTCCAATGATGGCATCAGGAAGGTCATCAGGGAACACCTCTTCCTGTCCAAGCTGGAGTTCCTCAAGGTAGTGTTCTGGACCCTGGTCCTTTTCTGGTTTTCATCAATGATCTCTCCGACTCTCTGGAAAATCCTCTATTTCTTTGCTGATGACTCCATCCTCTGCCGTACCATCTGTCATCCTTCAGATCGACAAGCAGCAGCCTCTTCACTCTCTGCAGATCTGGTTAAAATCACAAGATGGTCCAACACGTGGAACATATCTATCAACCCTGACAAATCTGGCACTCTCACTATGTCTCTCCGAAAGGACCGTCTGGAACCACCCCACCCCCCTCCACAATCCATTTTCTCAACAATCCTCTTGAAGAATTCCTTTCATTCAAGCTTTGAGGTCTCACTATCTACCATGATCTTTCCTGGGAAAGCCAAGCCGGCCTCCAAAGCCAGTCGCTGACTGGGAATCCTCCGTCGTGCAAAGTCCTTTCTTGGCACACCTGAGCTCCTGATCACATACAAAGCTTTTGCCCATAGCCTGATGGAGTATTACTCTCCCCTCTGGTCTGGTGCTCCCACCTCTCACCTTTCTCGGCTTCGCGCTGTGGAAACCAAGGCATTTATAACTATTGGTATCTCCCGAGATGAGGCCGAGTCTTTGGGTCTCTCACTCTCGTACTGCAGGAAGGTCGGTGGTCTTTCTGTCTTCTCCCATTGGTTGTCTTCAAGTTGGGGCAGCTTAAACGGAGAATTGAGGTATGGGTGTTTGAGGTGTGCGATGCATTAATGCCGTAAACAAACTTTGGTTCACGTTGGAGGTTGGATTTTTTCACAACCCCAATAGGATTGGATTTGTTGACCGCCGATGGGTGGGAAATCGACCTGGGCCGCGGCATTCCCAAGGTGGGGTTTGAAGAGCTGCTAATAAGTGGTGTAAGCACGGATAAGAGAGTGAAGCTAGAGGCTCCTGACCCCATGACCACCACCACCCCCCCCACCGTGTGTGCAATGGTGGGCTCACCCGACTTGGCAAGAGCCCTGTGGCCTGGTTGAGCTGCTCACGAGATATGCCATCCCAGATTTACATGTGGGCCGTGCTCTTGTGAGCACCATCAGCCCCATTGTGGTGGGAAGAATAGTTTAACCTTCGTACAGAACCACGTACTATAGGATGCAGCACGAAGGTAGCCGGCTAAACCCCAGTTATAAACATTGTGGAGGTAAGAGATAACAACATCCAGCCAGACCGACTCCAGAGGGAATCTCCAGAAACTAGCAGGAATCGGCCTGATCCCATTTGTGAGATGATAAATCGAAGTAACGTAGATTTGGGGGAATTTGGAACTTTGACATGGAGCATGGCCCAGTGGGAGGATCCCGCACTTGGACTGGTTAATGAGTAGGTCCAGGTAGGTTAAAGACCATGTGGGGAGGAAATAACCCCCCCCCCGCCATTGGAGCGCATATAAAGGCGTACTGGGCTCAATGGAAGACCGTGGAATTGAAAGACATCTTCGATGCAAGTGGGTGGAAATTCCCTGTGAAAAAAAAAACTTCCTCACTGGCAAAAGTCCCAGACACATTGAAAACCACAATTATTCAACAGTTACATGGTATGCGCCCGGCAGACATTTGGGCAGGACAAAGACAACATCTCGAGTCCGCCAGTCATTCTATTGGGTTAATATGGGGCGCGATCTCCAGGACTGGTGTCGAGCATGCAACGCCTGTACTGCAAAAAAGGGACCGGCACAGAGGATGAGGGCCCCCCTTCAATTATACCAGGTGGGGCCCCCTCTTGAGCGGGTGGCTATGGACATTCTCGGACTGCTGTGGGTGCGAGTGAACAATCCCCCCTCATTACCGGGAAAAGGAGCATTAGCATTCGTGAGTGATAGATTAGTTAGAGGGGGGTAGTGCAAAAAAAGAAATGCTGATGAGGGCACTAGAAGTGGCCCTCACAGGGCTAAGGAGCACTTGGCTAGATTAGGTAAAAGGGGGGTAGTATTAGAATAGTTATGCCCACATGGGGGCACTACAAATAGTTGTCTCCATGGGGCACAGGAGCACTGGGATAGGGGGAATAGCACTAGATAGGAGTGTTAGAGACAGAGTGTTGGAGACGGTTGAGTAGCCACCCGCTAGTGGGGACGTAGCTAGCTTAGCGACATACGAGTTAAAAGGAACGTGAAAAGTGCAAGGGATGATGGGGTGAGCACGAGTGAGTCAGTGGGAATTAGTTAGGTAGATGGTGCCAGTGTGAATGGAGATGCGTAAATGAGAATGAGCATGTATAGAGTGAATGCAGGTCAGCGGCCTGAGTGTGAATGTGAGTGAAGTGTGTATGGTCCGAAGGAATGATTGGGAGGGAATGAGCCCTATCAAAAGAAACACGGGGCTCGTATTAAGAGATTAGTTGGGGGGATTTAGTTGAATTTACAATGGAGGCCGTTCTGCGGTTGGTGCCATGTGCTGGAATGTGTTTGTTTTACAGGTGTGCAACGAGTTTTGATAGGCTGAGAGTGTGACTTGTGAGAGGTTGAGTATTATTGAAGAAGGCACCCTGGGCACTGGAGGGTCTGTCGGCCAGGGTAGGCCGTGAGCTAATGGTGGGCATGCTAAATTTGTGTATGGGCTCACGTACCCATGGAGAATGGACCCAGAGCGCCAATTTCCAGTGAGGGCACTGGGGGGGGGGGGAAAGCCAGAGAGATCCTCCCATAATTCTGAATGGAGCAGGTAAGCTGGAATGAGCGGGTGGCTATGGACGGAGATGGCCTGAGCATGCCATTGTGTGAGTACGCAGGTGTGCAGACCTGCTAGTAGAGCCACACTGCCCAGCCAATAAATTGTGTGGAGGCAGGGATGAAAAAAAACAGAGGTTAAGGTCTATTAGACAAGGGTCAAAGGAAAAACAGAGAAATTCAGAATGGGATTAAAATAAATTCAATTGATAACAAACGGAAGACCAAATGGGTACACAGCACTGCATTGGAGTTATCACAAGGAACCTGAACAAGCAAAAAGCAAAGATGAAGTAATCAGGAGGAACCTGGATAGGATTCGGTTTTCAGCTGCTGCTCCTCTACCCCCAAACCCATGCAGGTGCAGCCAAGTAAGCCTCATGAAAAAAAGAAACACACCACCAAAAAACCCCCTACATTCCAAAAATTAAATAATTCTTGTTGCCAGACCAAGCATCCAATCAGGTTGAAATTTAAAACATATAATCTACATCACTACTAGATCATAATTCTGAAGTTTCACCTCAATCAATTAAGCGATTCAACAGAAATAATTTTTAAAAATATATTTGTTCAATCCAATATGGCTGCCAGAGTGTGTGACCTCTTAATTATTTGTGAACATGCTGGTATCCCCAAGGCTTGGGAAACATGTGTGTGCAGTTTCCCCTCGATCTGTCCAGTCATTCTGGAGAAGATGATTTTCATAGGTTTTCGGGTAAATCCAATCTGGCCGCCAAACCACGTGGCCTATGACATCGTAGCTGGGAACGTTTTGTTACTCATGGAGAGGCATTCATCCCTGCAAAGTTTCGCCTCGATCGGTTCAGTCGTTTCAGACAAGATTTTTGAAGGTTTTTAAATATATATATATACATATATACATATATATATATATATATATATATATATATATATATATATATATATATATACATATATACATATATACACATATATATATATACACATATATATATATATATATATATATATATATATATATATATACATATATACATATATACATATATGCCAGACTTTGTGACTGATATCATCAATTTTTTTTTCTTTTTGTAAACCAATTTATCCCAAGATAACCCTCAAAAATTTCCATACTGATCGATGTAGCATTCTACGTATGCAATTACGACATAACGAAGGCACATATGACATCATTAAGAAAAAACAAATCATGCATACTCCTCATGCTGAGGACTTGCCATGTGCCAAGTTTCAATTTTTTTCCATGGTATGGTATTAGAGATACAGAAGTCCAAACATTTTCCTTTTATCCAACATGGCTGCCACACCACATGACTTATGACATCGCAATTATCATTACAACATTCTCCATGAGTAGTCAGTCGCTCCAATGGTGTAAATTTGTCAATCCGCCAAGCGGTTCCAGAGAAAAACACTCATTTTCTGTGGGGACAAACAAACAAAAGAAAAAGACGTCGTCCACACCCCTCTTGAAAGGTTGCCATGGATACATCAAATTGTCCATTTCATTAAGATTAAAATTGACAATCTTAATCAAAGCTCAGGTAAATCAGATGAAAATTGATTATTTTTTTAGATTGAAATTGATGATTTTTGAAGTTTGACCCTGAGTTGACCTTTGACATTTTGACCTCAAAAATAATTGGTTTCCAAATTCAGTGACGTACTATGGAATTTCTGTTTAATTTTCAAGTTAATAGGATGAAAAAATGACGATTTTAGAAATTTGACCTCAAGATGACATTTGACCTTTGACCTCAAAATCAATAGGCTATTCAGTTGAGACCAACTCCACAACTTGGTAAAGTTTCATGATGATCACTTTCGAATTGTTACCTGTCGGTGATTGACAAACAGACAGACAGAGTAACAAAATCGACGAACCAATATACTTGAAAAATCTTCGATTTTGCAAATAACAAACAAGAAATGTCATGCATGTCACGATCGTTGCAAAATCCATAAAACAAATTTGACCTTAAAAATAATTGATGGTTGAATTCAATGCCAAAATATAAGGGTATGTTCTTTTGAACATAAGAGACCCCTCGGACCATGAAGCTATCGTTCTTGCTGTTAAAGGCCGTTCTGGGAACACAGAAATAAGGGTATGTTTAGCAGCGTCATCATGGTTGGCGTCTCGCAATATAATATATTAGCGGAATTAAAAATACCGTTTTTTTCCTCGCATCTTCATGTCTGTCAAAAAACCAGTGCCAAGGTCCACAACTACAGCTCATGACCTATCAATTGAGGTGTTTTTCGCCCCCCCCCTTGCTTTCCCGTTTTCACGCCACTGTCCACACAAAATTCATCAATCAATTCTATACAGAGTCCGGGGGACTCAAATACACAAATCCTCTTCAAATTTCAAGTCAAGTGGATGAAAATTGACAATTTTAGAAATGACAACTTTTTGCCGATGTAACTGCTTTATTTTAACCGCTTAAAAAGCGCCAATTTATATTTCCGGTCACTGGATTCAACCAGCCAATTATTTTTGAGGTCAACATAGGTCACACGTCAACAACTAAAGTGGAATTTGTAAAATCCTCAATTTTCATCCCATTGACTTGAAATTTGAAGAGGATTTTATATCTCAGGTCACAGAATTCAACAAACAAGTATTTTTGAGATCAACGTAGATCAAAAGGTCAATATAGGCCCAGGGTCTACATTTAAGATGGTATTTATAAAATTCTAACTTTCATCCAATTGATATGAAATTTGAAGAGGAGTTGCATGCTTGGTCATTGAATTCAACCACCAATTATTTTTGAGGTCAAATTTGTTGATTAGATTTTGCAATTGTCGTGCTCTGCATGACGTCTTTTTCTTGTTTGTTTGTTTGTTTGTTTGTTTGTTTGTTTGTCCGCACAGCAAGGGAGTGTTTTTCTCTGGAACCGCTTGTCGGATTGACACAAAATTTTCACAATAGGAGCGACTACTCATGTAGAATGTATTATTTTAATGATAATTGTGATGACGCAGTTCACGTGGTGTGGCAGTCATGTTGGAAAAAAGGAAAAACTTTGGACCGATGTATCTCTGAAACCGCACCATGGAAAAAAATTGGAACTTGGCACATGGCAAGTACTCCTCTTGGGGAATAAGTGTGGTTTTTGAGGACGTCATCGGTGCCTTCGTTATGACATCATAAGTGCATACGGAGAAGGCTACATCCAATCAGTATGAAAATTTTGAGAGTCATCTTGGGATAAATTGTTCAACACAAAAAAAAAAAAAAAAATCGATGGCGTCATCGGTCATGTGGTTCAGCAGCCATACTGTATGTATTTATATATGTTTTAAAAACCTTCAAAGATCTCTGAAACAGCTGAACAGATTGAGACAAAAACTTTACATCTATGACCGCCTATCCATGAGGAGCAAAACGTTCCCACATAATATGTCATGGGTCACATGGTTTGGCAGCCATATCAGATTTACCTGAAAACCTTTTAAAATCCTCTTCTCCAGAATGACTGGGCAGATCGAGGGGAAACTTCACACATGTTCCCCAAGCCTTAGGGATACCAGGGTATTCATGAATAACTGAGAGGTTACATGGCGTGGCAGCCATATCGGATTGAATGAAAATCTGAAAAGAACTATTTCTTCTGAACTGTTTCATCGATCGATGTGAAACTTCACTTGATGGGGAATAAAGGTTTTAAATTTCAACCTGATTGGACGCATGGTCTGGCAGCCAGAATTATTTATTTTTTTAAGTGGGTTTTATTTTTAGTTTTAATTTTTGAATAAGGCTCACTTGGCTGTACCTGGATGAGCTTGTGGGTAGAGGAGTAGCAGCTGAAATGTGAATCCTATCCAGGTTCCTCCTCATGACTTCATCCTTTCTTTTTGCTTGTTTCAATTCCTTCTGATTACTGCAATGCAGGACTTTACCTATTTGGTCCTCGATTTGATTTAAATTGAATTTATTTGAATCCTATTCTGAATTAAATTGAATAATAATAAACATCATTGGTCAGGGTCAGGCATCCAAACAAAGCGGGGTTGCATCAGAAAGGGACGTCTTGGTGACCGGTCATCAATGCTAGCGGTGTTATACAGTGGCAGCTCGAATTATCTCATTATGTAACACACTAGCACACAAACACCATACAAAATCTACACCAACACCACACAAAACAAGTCCTGGCGAGGGTCTGCAATGTCTGATTGCTATTTTTCTTGTTTCATTATTTTTCGTTTTATATAGCCCTTCCCTTGTGTCTCGTGGGTTTATGGGACAAAATGCGTTGTGAGGGCTTTTAGGCAGGTCTTTATTTTTTTATTTTTTATCTACCTTATTTACTTTGCTGCACACACACAATCTTCTCTTCAAGCATGCATGCCCGCATAGTAACAAGAGACAGCTCATTAGCATATGCCAACAAAACCTCATTCAAACCTCGCACCGTTCCCTAACTGACCATTACCTCAGATCTTCGCAGTACTCAAACCACAATGCCACAACATTCCTATTACCATCATAACGCTCTTATAAAAATTCCTTCATGAATTCAAGCTCGCTTACCTCACCCATAACTGCTGCAACACTTCAACCACCTCACACAACCGCTACAAATTCCGCAACCACAGTCACTACCACAGACACCCACCACTGTTCTTTGAATATATCAGGGAACAATGGACGCCACATACCATTACAGATGCTTGTGTTTGGAATGTTTTGGCGTGGAGCTTGAAGCGCAAGCGCGAGAATACGTTCAATGTCGCCTGGATAGCCCCGGCACTCTGCTCAATTACGGCCCCTATTTGGTGTCCAGCGCACATTTGTGGCCGGAAAGCACCCCAAGATACCCTCACCCCTTGGTAAAGTTGGAGATGAGTCATGTGGCGAGGCGCAGAAACAAATGGGGTCACTTCTGGCGCCAAGTCCTTGTAGGGGTAGGACTAAAACTTGGGAAAGCGTCCGTGCACCAATGGAGGTACTGTGAAACACCGACCAACTGTCCTGAATCGACTTTGGGCTCCTCCCTCACCAGACGCCTCCAAAATACCCAGCGAAGGAGTTCAGTTCGGTTCAGTTGAATTCTGAGTTGTTAGAGGGAGATACATCTGCTTTTGGCGAGGTTGGTGGCATGGGACGGAGGGCAGAACTGAGCATACAGAGTGGAGCAGGCATCGTGCTGAGCAAATCAATGAGGAAAATCCAAAACACAGTTACATTTACAAACTTTCTTACATATCATTATTAAGCTATCTTCTCACATGTTCTGTCTCTTGTCTTCTGTCTTGCCTGCTGTGTATGCAAAACAGCAATCGGTGAGGGCAAGCCCCGACAACCATTTTTTTCAGAGCGACCCCACAGACACGCACCTCTTTCCACTTTCCTTTCTCTGCACCTCACCACACCTCCTCCGACCATGCACCGAAGACATCCTCAGTTTTCTTCCCCTCTTCCCCCTCCTAAGCGACTGGGAAGCATGGGCTTGTCGGCCACACCAGGTACCAAAAGAGGTTGCCAACACCTCGTACTTGCACTCTCTCTCGCTCTCCAACTTTCCTTGGGTTATGTTCCTGATGGTGCCTATCCTAGTATAAGTTAAGAGTGTGCGAGTTCATCTCGGAATACGTCTGCACTGTGTCCTTTATTGTGTCTTTGTAAATATTTACATTCCCTTGTTATAAATAAACCTGCGTTATAAATGTGCCCAGCTCGCAGCGTCTTTTCCTTATTGGTCCAGCACAGACCGCATGCAGTTTAGCCGGGAAATTTTACTCCCACCAATTTTCTCTTGTTAACTGGTGCATACTCGGAGCTCCGCTCAGCTGCACCTGCTCCAGTGAGTAACTCGAGTGTGCATCTAGGGCACGAAACCCCCCTTGGTGCAGCCATCCACACATAAGGTATCACGTGTAGTCGTGTAACCCTGCCGGACTGACAGTACCAATCGGCGCTAATGGTTGCTTAGCAACCCGCCAGCATACAGAGTTATCCTTGCTCGGTGGCCTCAGGACTGGTTGTTTGGGGGGAACCTGAGCGCTTCCCCTCGTGGTTAAACTCGAACCCCGGATCCATAACAGTGTGCATTCAAAGTTTAGAGTTGCTGGAGTTCATGGTTTTGGAGTCATGGAAGAGACAGAATGACTCAAACTGACATATTTTATGATTATATATATATGGAGCCCGTGCAAACCAAAAGTCTATAGGCACTTTATTTCCCCCATAAAGACCGACAAGTCTATTTTATGGAAATAGCACACCTGTCTATTTCCCTCTAGGTGAGTCCCCGAAGGGGACGAGCCCCAGGCGTTTTGACTAATAATATCCCATTTGAACATTTGATTATAAATTTCCCCCCATCCAATCCACAAGTCTCATCAGTTTCATGAGTTTATTAATTGACCAATAGCTCATGAACAATTCCCCTGTCCCATGAGTTCTTATGTCTAATAAATAATCCCTGCCAGACCAATGTTCCAACCTGTCTCATTTCATAAGTTTATCTCTCACAGTGTTTGTGTATTCCATGTGTTCATCTATCCCATAGTTTACCTTGAAGTGAATGGGAAAAATCCATTTGACCACGCCAAGAGAATCTTACCGATTTCTCCCACAAGGATATGCGTCGACAAGTCGATTTTTTCAGAAATATTCCATCCGTCTATTTATCCCTCGCGTGTCCCCAAAGAGGACGAGCCTTTTGAACATTTGACCAATATCATCACATTTGAACAATTGGCTCTCATCTTAAATTATTTATCTCAACAATATATTGTCCGTGGTTATCCACAGACTCAAAGACTTTTAAAACCCCTTCCCCGTTTGACTACATCTCATTGACTCAAACAATAACTCCAATCAACAAATTAAATACAATGATCAATATTGTAATCACAAGAATGTTTAGCCAAGGTGAATAACATCAAGATCAACAACAATATAACCTTTGTTAAAGTGCGAGAGGAAGTTTGACTAAATTCCGAGGTTTCTTGAAAATAATGACAAGATCTTCAAACAAGAAACTGTGAAACTCATTCGGCATCGCCAAAGTTTCCGATCTTGGCTTGCCTTTTAAAAGCTCTCGGAATGTGTCATAACAGCAAACTCTGAAATGTTCTTAATTTTAATTACACGAGCTGTGAACGGAGTGATGTAATTTTTCTTAATCCTAATAATTCTGCTTTGAAGTTCTTGAAAGTTCTTTTGTTGGCGAGCACAGGCTTGCCTGAAATTACATAACTCACCAATAAGCAATGCCCCCTTTCACCATCTCCTGTGAAAGAATTTTCACAAACAAGTGTGCATTTCTCTGGTTGAATGTGGAACTCAGTTTGGGACGACTTTGAACTGCCTTGGATGGCAAATGTCCAAAAGCAGTCTGTGACCTCCATGTTCAAATCGATGATTTGGAATCGAACCTCTTATCTAGAAGAGATAACTTGCTTTTTATTTATTTATGTGTTAATTATTTATTACCAGCAAATACTGCCCATCACTTCACTGACAGGAATACTAAGGTGGGGGGGGGAAGAGGGGAGAGAAAGAGAGGGGAGTGGGAGAGAGAGAGAGAGAGGTGGGAGAGTGAAGAGGTGGAGGGGAATAAAGGAGGGGCGGGGGAGTAAGGAGGGAGGGAGAGTGAGGAGGGTGGGGGAAGAGAAGGCAGTGAGAGGTGAGAGGAAGGGAAGGCAAACGTGCGGTGAAGCATAAATTATGATTCTTACTTTCATCAAAATACTTCTGCATAAAATAACAGTGAAGATGGAAACAAAATAATGTCTAAAATACATTTTCTATCGATCATACTAAAAATACCTTCCAGAGACAAACAGCACCCAGACATGTCTGGAGGTAAACACAGTACAGAAACAAACACCGCCCAGACACGTCTGGAGACAAACTCCATTTGGACACGTCCGGAGACAAACCCCATCCACACGCATCTGTAGAGAAGAGAGGGGGAGAGAGAGAGAGAGAGAGAGAGAGAGAGAGAGAGAGAGAGAGAGAGAGAGAGAGAGAGAGAGAGAGAGAGAGAGAGAGAGAGAGAGAGAGAGAGAGAGAGAGAGAGAGAGAGAGAGAGAGAGAGAGAGAGAGAGAGAGAGAGAGAGAGAGAGAGAGAGAGAGAGAGAGAGAGAGAGAGAGAGAGAGAGAGAGAGAGAGAGAGAGAGAGAGAGAGAGAGAGAGAGAGAGAGAGAGAGAGAGAGAGAGA
>NC_140970.1:105423358-105680858 GCF_056783735.1 Eptatretus burgeri
GACTGCTGTAGGTGCTGGTGTTCAAGCAGATGGTGGCGAACCCTATCAATAATTAACAGAGCAAAGACCTTGCCAAGCACTGAGGGCAGCGTCACCCCTCGGTCGATGTTGCAAACCTGGCGATCAACCTGCGGTGCATCACATGGGAATGTCAGCATCTCTGATCTTGATTTCGCAGATGATTCAGTCATCTTTGTGGAGACGCTGGATAACATTATGGTGGCACTCAAGGCACTGAATGAGGAGTCAGAGCCACTGGGATTACGGAATTCTTGGGTCAAAATTAAGATCCAGGCTTTCAATGACATCTTGGATGCTGCTATCTTGTCTGTACCTGTTTATGGTGAGGATGTTGAGGTCGTGGAGAGATTCACTTACCTTGGCAGTGATATTCATGTCTCTGCTGGCTGTGAGTCAGAGGTCAATAGATGTCTGGGTCAGGCCTGGGGAGTCATGGATTCACTGGATCATGGGGTGTGACATTGTCTGTACCTATGCAGGAGGACGAAAGTCCAAGTCTTCAGGTCCTTGGTGCTTCCGGACTTGCTCTCCGGATGTGAGACTTCAATTCTGACCAGGGATCTGAGATGGAGACATATCTTTCGGTACCAGGTTTCTTTGGAGAATTCTTGGCTATCGCTGATTTGACTTTGTGTCCAATGAGCAGTTGCTGAGAGAAACCAAAATGATATTTATTACCTATATAGTCTGAGTGTCAGCTGCGGCTGTTTGGTGATGTTGCTCATTTTTCTGACGCTGATCCTGCTCACCAAATTCTCTCAGCGAGGGAGCCTCGTGAGTGGAGGAGGCCAACGGGCTGACTATGTGACTTGGTGTTGCAGCAGGTTGATCGGCATCTCAAGGAGATGGGGATGGGCTAGGCATCTGCATGGGGGATGGCTATGTGGAAACTGGATACAGCAACATGCTGCTCCAGCGTATGCCCCAATACCTGACCTGACCTGACGAGGACCAACTCAAAGCTCCTTTCTCCTCACAGGACATCACTTTCTCCCATCTCATCTTGTGTGAGCCTCTTTGTCATTGGTCCACATCCAATGTGGGTGGGTCCACAATGCAGCTTGTGGGAAACTGCCGCTGTTTCTGAAGGAACTGCAACCTGCCCCTCCTTTCACGCGCCCAAGGTAGCGACGAAGGCCCTCGCTCCCTCCCTCACGCATAAGCGTTCATTGTACAGTGTGCCACTGCTTCCTGCATGTGAGATGTACCACACTCCACCACGTACAGGAAAAGTGTTGCACTTCATGCCAAGGACATGCCTATGAGAAGGGACAAAGTCCGATGTGGTGAAGGTAATCTGATCGGCCCAAAGGATTAATGACCACAGATCGACCGAATGTGCCCAATTAAACAATGTGCGGATGGAATGGCAAACAGAGAGGGATGCAAGACGGACCGAGGGACGACCG
Organism: Eptatretus burgeri; assembly: GCF_056783735.1. Taxonomy (NCBI): domain Eukaryota; kingdom Metazoa; phylum Chordata; class Myxini; order Myxiniformes; family Myxinidae; genus Eptatretus; species Eptatretus burgeri. Next base: position 105,424,789 of record NC_140970.1, read on the forward strand.
ACCGGCTGCGGGGTTGAAGGTAAGACTGATGTGGTGAAGGATGGATTGTTGAATTGAAGTTTGGTGAAGGGGGTTGTTGGTGGATGGAGAAAAGCAGAGGGGGAATTGTTGGAATGGACCAATGAGGTGAAGGAGGGATTATAAGTAGCAGAGGATTTGGAATGGACCAGTGGAGTTTTGAAAAAAAGGGGGGATTGAAAGATTGAAAGCAACAAAGGGGGGAATTGTTGGAACAGATTGATGGGGTGAAGGAGGAAAGATTGAGTATGTTTGATAAGACGGTTTCCAAAACCATCAAAATATGCTTGATATTCTATGGGATGAAAGGGGTGATATAAGGGCGGTGAGGACTGTTGAGGAGGAAGAAGTTAAAGAGGAAAAAAAGAGAGGATGAATAAATATCAAAGCATGGAAATCAGTGAAATTATAAAAAAAAAAAACTTGATGAATTACAAAACAAATTTCAACAAAGAGGTCATCTTAATGAGGATGAAAATGAAGAAACAACAATTCTAATACCAACACTCACTTTAAAAAAAAAAAACACCAGGGACAAGAGTTAAACGAGAGAGTGATGATGAAGAAAAAGATTATGTACTTGATGATGTTGATGTTATTCACGTTGGTTAAACATTCTTATGATTACAATATAGAAAATTGTATTTAATTTCTGATGTTTAGAGTTATTTTTTATGAGTCCATGAAATATCGTCAAACAGGGAAGTGGCGACAAAAGTCTTTGAGTGCGGGGCTTCAAAAGTCTGTGGATAACCACGGACAATATATTATTGAGATAAATAATTTAAGACGAGAGCCAAAAGTTCAAATGGGAAATTATTGGTCAAATGTTCAAAAGGCTCGTTGTTTTTGGGGACCCGTGAGGGATAAATAGGCAGATGGAATATTTCTGAAAAAAAAAATCGACTTGTGGATGGATATCCTTGTGGGAGAAATAGGTAAGACTTTCTTGGGGTGGTCAAATAGATTTTTCCTGTTTACTTCAAGGTAAATTATGGGATAGATAGCTTTCATCCGCAGCCTGATGGAGTACTGCTCTCCCCCCTCAGGGCTGGTGCTCCTGCCTCTCACATTTCTCAGCTTCATGCTGTGGAAACCAAGGCATTTAGTATCATTGGTATCTCCCGTGATGAGGCTGAGTCGTTCGGCCTCTCACACTCTCACTGCAGGCAGGTCGGTGGTCTTTCTGTATTCTACCATCTCTTCTCCGGTCTAGACCCCCCCCCCCTGCTCTGTCTGCGATATGTCCCCACCATATTTCCGCAGGGCGCTCAAGGTCCGCCAACAACCCCCTTCTGGTAAAACTACTAAAATCACAAATCACTGCTCACTTTCACTCTTTCATTCCTCTTGTTCCCCGCCTTTGGAATAAACTCCCTCACTCTATTCAATCCCATTCTTCCCTCCAGGCCTTCAAAACAGCTGTTCATCACCACCTCTTATCATCCCCCATCCAAATCCTCGATCTTTTCTACCCCCGATAATCCACCCAAGCCCACCTCCTTCAAATTCCCTGCTTTCCTTCCTGAAAGTCCCTGTAATGTCCATCTTGTATTCCCAGTGTTCCCCACCCCATCCCTCTCCCTTCCACAGATCTCCTAATGTCTCTGTTCTCCACTGTTTTGTCCTTCCCACTCCCACCCTTCTTGTCTCCTGCCCCCCCCCCTGCTGTGCATTGTGTTAGCTCTCATACGAGCCGTGACAATGCATACAAAAAAACAAAAAAAGATGAATACATGGAATACACAAACACTGTGAGAGATAAACGTATGAAATGAGACAGGTTGGAACATTGGTCTGGCAGGGATTATTAGACAGAAGATTATTAGACAGAAGATCTCATGGGACAGGGGAATCATTGTTCATGAGCTATTGGTCAATGAACAAATGAACTCATGAAACCGATGAGACTTGTGGATTGGATGGGGGGAAATTTATAGTCAAATGTTCAAATTGGATATTATTAGTCAAAAGGACCGAGGCTTGTCCCCTTCGGGGACTCAGCTTGGGGCAAATAGACAGATGTGCTATTTCCATAAAATAGACTTGTAGATGTCTCTTTGGGATAAATACAGTGTCGATAGAAAGTCTACACCCCCTTTCAAAATTTTTACCTTTTGTTTCCTTATAGCCTGGAATTAAATTGCATTGAATCAGACTTTTTCCACCTTTATTTACACATCGTAACCAACAACTTCCAAATGAAAAACAAATTCTACAAATTTCAGAAAATTAATTAAAAATACAAAACTAGAATATCTTGGTTGGATCAGAGTCCACCCCCCTTGTAATAACAATAGTAAATTAGCTCAGGTGTAACCAATCACCTTCAAAATCACACACTAAGTTCATTGAGCTCCACCTGAGTTAAACTGTAGTGATTCTGATTATTTCAGAATATAATCAGCTGCTGGGTAGTGCATTTCACAGCAAAGACTCAACCATGAGCACCAAGGAGCTTTCAAAAGTCTTCCGGGATAAAGTTATGGAAATGCACAGATCAGGGGATGGGTATAAAAATATTTTAAACACCTTGAATATCCCTTGGAGCACAGTCAAGACAATCATTAAGAAGTCGAAGGTGTATGGTACCATGAAGACCCTGCCTAGATCAGGCCGTCCCTCCAAACTGGATGACCAAGTAAGGAGGAGAGTGATCAGAGAGGCCACCAAGAGGCTAATGACGATTTTGGAAGAGCTACATACCTTTATGGCAATGACTGGTCACTGTGTGCACATGACAACAACATCCCAAGCACTCTACAAGTCTGGCCTGTATGGTAGAGTGGTAAGAAGGAAGCCATTACTAAAAAAAGCCCACCTTGAGTCCTGTTTGAGGTATGCAAAAAAAACACTCCGGAGATTCTGAAGCCATGTGGCAAAAAGTTTTGTGTTCTGACGAAACCAAGATGGAACTTTTTGGCTTAAATGCAAAATGTTACGTTTGGTGCAAACCCAACACAGCACATCATCCAAAGAACACCATCCCTACTGTGAATCATGGAGATGGCAGCATCATGTTATGGGGATGTTTCTAATGAGCAGGGACTGGGGCACTTATCAGGATAGAAGGGAAAATAGATGGAGCAAAGTACAGAAAAATCCTAGAGGAAAACCTGCTTCCCTCTGCAAGAAAGCTGGAATTGGGACAGAAGTTCATCTTTCAGCATGACAACGACCCGAAGCACACAGCCAAAGCTACACTGGAGTGGCTGAGGAACAAAAAGATAAATGTCCTTGAGTGGCCCAGTCAGAGCCCAGACCTGAATCCAATCGTAAATCTGTGGCATGACTTGATATGAAGATTCCTGTCCATCAACGCTCCCCATGTAACTTCACTGAGCTTGAACAGTTTTGTTCAGAAGAATGGGTAAATATTGTCCAATGTAGGTGTGCAAAGTTGGTAGTGGCCTATCCCAACAGAATCACAGCTGTAATTGCTGCCAAAGGTGCTTCAACCAAGTTTTAACTCAGGGAGGGGGGGGGGGTTAGATGTTAGATGAGTTTCAACTCATCTAACTCAATAAACTTTATCATTAAGAAACCAGTGTGGCCTGTTCCAAGCCAAGGCATTGTTGAGCATTGTTGAGCAGGCCAAAAAATTGTGAATTGAGACCCCAGTGAGAGTTAGAGTTTGAGTTAGTGACCAAGGATGAGCCTTGATGAAGGATAATTAAATAAGGCCATTAATGATCTTCAAATGGGGTGTTTAAATTAACCCAAACACCCAGTTTTCATTCTTGCACTACCTTGGAGCTCCCTTAGTATACCTGAAAAGTTTGGGGCTGCTAATATAAGTTTCATAGTTTTGCAGTTATGGAGGAGACACACACAGACTGACTGATTGACTTGACTGATACACACACATTTATTATTATAGATTCTGTGAAGATTAAAATTAATAAAGCACATAATTTCAAACAAATATCACACAAACAATAAAATAATAAGGAAATCATTGTCATACAGTTGTGGACATGCTATTCTCTCATTCATTTCTCAAAACTTGAGCCTTACCATGTCCATCCCAACTCCAGTTGCCCGGCAGCTTGACAGCGGTGAGAAACCGAACATGGCCCGTATGACCATGTGAAACACCCACAACCCCTGGGTAATGCACTTCGGATGACCGTGATGTTGGGTTAAGTGGAGGCAAGGGCAGTGTGAGAAGCACCCCAGCACTCGTCCCCACCCAAAGAAGAGCATCGGTGGGCCGCAGAGCTGTGACTCGAAGGCATGCAGACTTATGCTGCCGGATGATTGCATCGCTTCCTATATGTAAATCAATGGAAGCAGAGGTCAAGTGTGCCTTTGAATTGAAATATCGAATTTCTGTACAATGCCAAACAATGGACTTTGAAAAGGAGAGAAAAGGCCGTCTTTGAATGTCACGTGACGAAAAAGTCAGTTTCTAAAAATTCATTGAAATAAAACGAAAATAATGAGCAACATTCACGTTTTTGTAGATTGTGAAAGAATTGTTAAGAGGTGGCACACTCAATGTCCGACTTTCATTCTGAGTGTTACTCCAGTGTGTAAAACCAACCCAAAATAAACAAAGGAGATTAGAGTGCGATGGAATATTAGGATGTATACAATCCATGCAATGACAACTTTTCACATTCCAAATATTCCTCTCTGAAATTTCACTTTCGTCATGCCATAATCACAGATTCCTCACTTCTCCCATATATTCAGTTTATTCCTCACTTCTCCCATATATTCCTCACTTCTCCCATATATTACTCACTTCTCCAGGATATTCCATATATTCCTCACTTCTCCCATATATTCCTCACTTATCCCATATATTCCTTTTATTCCTCACTTCTCCCATATATTCCTTTTATTCCTCACTTCTCCCATATATTCCTAACTTCTCCCAAATGTTCCTTTTATTCCTCACTTCTCTCATATATTCCTTTTATTCCTCACTTCTCCCATGTATTCCTCACTTCTCCCATGTATTCCTTTTATTCCTTACTTCTCCCATATATTTCTTTTATTCCTCACGTCTCCCATATATTCCTCACTTCTCCCATATATTCCTTTTATTCCTCACTTCTCCCATGTATTCCTCACTTCTCCCATATATTCCTCAATTCTCCAATATGTTCCTTTTATTCCTCACTTCTCTCATATATTCCTCACTTCTCCATATATTACTTTTATTCCTCACTTCTCCCATATATCCCATTTACTCTTCACTTCTCCCACATATTCCTTACTTCTCCCATATATTCCTCACTTCTCGCATATATTCCTTTTATTCCTCACTTCTCCCATATATCCTATTCATTCTTCACTTCTCTCATATAATCCTCACTTCCCACATTTATTCTTTATTCTTCACTTCTCCCATATATCGCATTCATTCTTCACTTCTCCCAAATATTCCTTTTATTCCTAGCTTCTCCCACATATTCCTCACTTCTCCCATATATTCCTTTTATTCCTCACTTCTCCCAAATGTTCCTTTTACTCCTCACTTCTCCCATATATTCCTTTTATTCCTCACTTATCCCATTTGTTCTTCACTTCTCCCATATATTCCTTTTATTCTTCACTTCTCCCATATTTTCCCTTTATTCTTCACTTCTCCCATATATTCCTCACTTCTCCAGGATATTCCATATATTCCTCACTTCTCCCATTTGTTCTTCACTTCTCCCATATATTCCTTTTATCCTTCACTTCTCCCATATATTCCCTTTATTCTTCACTTCTCCCATATATTCCTAACTTCTCCCATATATTCCTTTTACTCCTCACTTCTCCCATATATTCCTCACTTCTCCCATTTAATCCATTTATTTCTCACTTCTCCCATATATTCCTTACTTCTTCCATATATTCCTTTTGTTCTTCACTTCCTCCACATATCCCTCACTTCTACTGTATATTCCTCACTTCTCCCATCTCATTGGTGCTTTTCAATAAAAATCGAAAAATACAACAATCATGCTAATTTTCCTCATAATAGTTTTCATGAGAAATTGATCCATACCAACCACGATGGTATACATTCACCTACCAGCCAACACCCTTGAAACTGCTGGTGAGACATCAACAACAGTGATGCACTGGAAAGTATTGGGGTCAAACAAGGACAGCAAAGAGCTGCCCTGGAGGCTAGCAGCCACTGCACGGGCAGTTGCTACAAGGCAGGCCACTGGTCTCGGCACCTCCCCAGGTGATCCAACTGGTACATTGTGCTGTGGGGTGGGATTGGAAAGAATTGTTTTCATTATCAATATACTACGAAATGAACCGCAATTGTGAGACAAATTACAACATTTCAGGTACCTAGAACAATTAAGAAAATGATGCTTTCCACAATTTATAAAATCAAACCTATCTTTATTCTCTCTCGACACACACACACACACACACACACACACACACACACACACACACACACACACACACACACACACACACACACACACACACACACACACACACACACACACACACACACACACACACACGTATCATTTGCCGCCTCTCTCTTGCCTGGGACGGAAATCGGAGCACAATAGCTTGCCTACGATTGGTCATAACACGCAATATACACACGTATTATATGTGATATTATAGAAACATATATTATTCGTGACATTATATAAACACATATTATATGCGACATATTATACATATTACATACACACATATTATACGTGACATTATATAAACACATATTATACGTGACATTATATAAACACATATTGTTACGAATCTGGCAGCCATGAGCATTCAACATTCAGGCTCCCGTAGTTCAGTTATTTCGTTAAGTAAACGTGGATAGATAGCTCCCTTTCCCCTATGTTTAACGGGAACTGAGTGTACATGCGCTGTGAATTATTTTATAGTTAGGATTTTTACATCACCAACAACAACGACAACAACAACACTGCTCGCGTATTGTCCATGCTCTTCACATGCTCGCCTGCATGTGGGCGTGTGCGGAATTCCATGCCGCAGGTGGTGTGGATTTTGCACCAAATGTGGTCACGGAGCGTTTTGCTCTGGCTGTGCACCAAATAAGGGTATGCGTCATTTTCCGTCCAATGGGCGACGCGCGGACCAGAGCCGGGGCGGTCCTTTGCAAGAAGGCGGAGCCGCGACACGCCGTCCACCCAATGAGAGCAGGCGACGGGGGAGCGTACCCGCCCCGGAAAAGCGATGGAATTCATTAATGATTGCGTCCCGTCTGCTTGAGCGTGCTTCTGTCTGGGTCTGCGGCGGACTGCATCCCGTGCATCCGAGGCATCTCATCTGGCGCATTACTACAAGCGATCGACCATCCCATCACGGGAGATCACCTCGTCTCGCCTCCTGTGGGTTCGGCTGCCCTGGTCTGTTTTTTGGCGACTGGTGCTCTGGGAAGGTGTGGACGTCGAGCCGCGCGAATGCGGCCAGGTAGCCAGCACGTTCTCTTCCCTCAGCTCGTCTTGCCTCCAAGCTGAAGGGGCAATAAAGACCTCGAGGTCCATCTCTTTCTGGGTATTTGTGTGTGCGTGTATGTGTCCGTGGGCCCTGTCTCTAAGTAGAATTGTTTAAGGAATTGCTTGTGTATTTGATACCTTTCTTTATTCGTGATAACTCTGCTCTGTGTTCCCCTCCCTGATTATTGTTATAAATAAATTCCCCTCTTGTTGAATGTACCAGCTCGTTTCTGTGTTTCTTTCATTTACTTGGCATGCTGTGTATTGAGAGATAGCGAGGGTAAATTGCTCATTTGGTCCGGCGCGGCTCTGGGAACTCCGCTCGGTTACGCCGGATCCGAGTCGGTAACAGCGATTCGGTTCAGACAGAGTCGGCCGAGGGTGTGGTTCCCCGGTAGTTAGGCTGTGTGGGTATTTTGGTATATTGAAATTCGGCAATTAACCCTACGCCAAAGCCGTCGAAGTATTGGCGACCACGGTCCTTTAAGTGACCCGTCGGCTCCGGAGTTATCCGGGGTCATGACCTAAATTCCGGTGTGTTCGGTGGAGCTGACTCTACTGCTCCCCCTCGCGGTCGTGCTCGCCACCGATACCCGGCACCACAACCATATTGTATGTGACATATTATACGTGACATTATCTTCTTCTTCTTCTTCTTTCGGCTGCTCCCGTTAGGGGTCGCTACAGCGGATCATCCGCATGATCCGCATAGTGATTTGGCACATGTTTTACGCCGGATGCCCTTCCTTACGCAACCCTGGTCGCCTCTTACGACACAGGGAAATGGTACACCTATTTTAACCGGGGTATACACCGGCCCAGTATACTGGTACTCATTTCGCCGACCTCGGAAAGATGACAGGCTGAGTCAACCCCCTGGTGTATTAATTCAGTGGCCCAACGGGGCTTGAACTCAGGACCTTTTGGATCCCAAGCCGCTGCCCCAACCACTGCCCCAACACCAGGCTTATACGTGACATTATATAAACACATATTATATGTGATATATTATACGTGACATTATATAAACACATATTATATGTGACATATTATACGTGACATTATATAAACACATATCATATGTGATATATTATACGTGACATATTACACGTGACATTTTATAAACACATATTATATGTGACATATTATACGTATTACATACACACATATTACACGTGACATTATATAAACATATAATATGTGACATATTATACGTGACATTATATAAACACATTATGTGTGACATATTATACATTTTACATACACACATATTATACGTGACATTATATAAACACATATTATATGTGACATTATATAAACACATTATGTGTAACATATTATACGTGATATTATACATACACATATTATATGTGACATATTATACATTTTACATACACACACATAACACATTATGTGCAGACATATTATACACATTATATACACGTATTATACATGACATATTATACACACACATTGTCCATTACATATTATTCATATTCCATACACACATACATGACATATTTTACATATTATACATACACATATTATACAAATTGTAAACAGACATATTGTGGGAGGTGGGAGCGAAGGGGAATCTGAGCCAGAGTTATTCCTGGGGTGTGGGAGAGAGAGAGAGAGAGCAGTGCATGTTGAGTGAGAATAGAGTGTCTGATGAAGAGAGCAACTCTACCGCCAGGACGAGGTTCCGGTCTGCATTCCGGTGGAGGGAGTAACCAGGGAGAGATACTTGGGAGTCAGAGACGTTTTGGAGGAGGAAAGTTTCTGTGAAGCAGATTATGTCTGGTTTGTCAGTGGCAACCTGTATGGAAAGATGTCAGGTTTGAACGAAGGACCCTGAAGTTTGAGATCCACACTGTTAAGGAAGAGGGAGGGGAGAGGTTTTGGGTGCTCGGGAAGGGAGGGGAGGGGGAGAGAGGTAAGGAGAGTTGTTAAAAGAGTGTGGGGGATTGCAGAAGAGCCCGGGGAGAGGACTGGATGATAAGGAGAAAAAGGCTCGGTGCTGAAGGGTTGAGGTACAGCGGGGAGTAATAAGTGAGGGGCAGCGGGCAGTTGAGGATTGGAGGAAGTGGAGTGGTGAGGTGGAAGAGAAAGGGTGGGGGAAGGAGGCAGCTTTGTGGATGTTGGAGGGGGGCAACTTTGGGAAGGGGGAGTGAGGAGGAAGATTGGAGGGAGAAGGGTGAGAGGGGAGTTTTTGAGAAAAGTGAGAGGAAAACTTGGAAGGGGAAGAATGTGAAATGTGAAGGTTGCTTTGAGAGGGAGGGAGGTGAGACGATGAGAGCACGTCGGCCAAGGTGCAGGAGGGTGACGGGAGAGGTGAGGAGAGGGAGAGGGTGAGGATGAGACTTGGTGGAGGTATGGTGAAGAAGAGAGCAGACAGGGGGAGGTACAATATTTGAGGGGTTGGGAAGAGGAAGGGGGGGATGTGCTGAGAGGAAAGAAGGAGCATGTTTACGGTGATGAGTGTGTTGATTGAGAGAGAGAGGTGAATTATCTGTTCGGTTCAAATGGAGCCCACAGATGTTAGAACTCCACACAGTTTGGGACACCAGAGGAGCTGATACTGAAGCAGTAGACAGTTTAGAGGTGGCAAAAGCGGAGGTAGGATGAGGGGCAAGATGGGAGGTGTAAGGAGAGGGGATAACAGGTGAGGGGTTAGGAGGAGGTAGATTTAAGTAAATGGGGTGAATTGGCACTGAAGTTGGAAAAAAAGACGAGTGATGGAACACGAACATGCATCGCAAACTGGGATAAAAACTTTTTTTGAAGTTGGAGATGCAATAAAGGAGAATTAAGAGAATGGAGAAGAGGAACGTTGTAACAGTGGGACTTTTTAGACATGGAATGGAGGAAAGGTCGAATTGAAAACAGCCTCTTGAAGAAGATGAAGAAGAGGAGTAGTGAATTATGATACAATATTGAGAACCACACGTGTGAACGAGGAAGTTGGAACATTTTAAGAGACCGTTTTTATTATTGTTTTTTTATTTCTTGATAAAGATTACTTATAATTAGGAAAAGGAGAGGTTGAAGAAAAATCGTGTAGCTGTTGGTGAATTGGGATCGGCAAATGCAGAAGGAAGCTGGTAGCTCGATGAAAGTTACAGGAAGACGAAGAGGGGGTCGGGAAATCACGTGATTACGGGAGTTGTGAGGTCAAAAGTGAAAAGGTATAAAAAAAAATGTTTTCTTTTTTTTAAGTTTAGGTAAGATAAGGTAAAGGAAAGGTTGGAGAAAAAAATTATGAAGGTGTATGGTGAATGTGGGTCGGCAAAAGTGGAAAGAAGTTGGTAGATCAGCAGAAAGGGGAAGGAAGGAACAAGAAGAATTGGTGCAGGAAGTCACGTGGTTACGTGGAGTAAAAGGTGAGAAGGGAAAAGGGTTTTTTGTTGTATTTTTATGCCTCTGCGCCAAGGGTGCCGGAGGCATTATGTTTCCAGGTTGTCCGTCCGTCCGTCCGTTCGTCCATTCGTCCATCCGGATTTTCGTTTACACGATAACTCAAGAAGCAAATTGTAGAGTTTCATCAAACTTGGTAAAAAGGTAAAGTAAGACAGGTCAATTAAGTGACTAGATTTTGGGTGAAATGTGATAAATGTCAAGGGTCAAAGGTCAAGGTCAAACTCTGAAATTTTACTGTTTACGCCCTAACTCAAGAAATATTAGACAGAATTTCATCAAACTTGGTACAAAGGTAAAGTTAGACAGGGCAATTAACTGATTAGATTTTGGGCTAGATATGGTAAAGGTCAAGGGTCAAATATGTCAATACTCAAGTGTTTGTGCGGGAGAGCGGAGGCATACCCGTCGACTGCGTGCAGTCGAATTACTCTAGTTTACATTTTAAGACATGAAACAGAAGGTATAGTTTGAAGGGATAGAAGGAGGGTGGATGGGAAAAGTGGAGAGAAAAAAAAACCTGATGGTAATAAGGAGAAAATACAAAGAAACACGATCATGCACATCGACGGGAAGACGGGTCGGCCTCAAGGAAACCTGACATGACAAGACTGACAAATACACACCAACTCACACAAGTTTTGAAACAAAACCGATCTTGGAACACACAGTAAACGTGGAAGCAATGAAATCGACAGTCAAAACGCGACAAACAACCACCAGAACGTTATCTTTGAGAAAGTCGGCAGAGACCCCTGGAGTGAACCAACTCTCGATCAGAGTGATTGCTATTACTCTATGTGTTATACAACTAATAATTATTAAGCTATGAAAGAGTAATCAAACATTTTATATCAGGTGGTTTCAAAGACCGTGGTTTTAGATGGTGGGAAATGATCCGTGATTGCCAATGATGTATAAGGAGCCGTTTAAAAATTAATTAACACTATTTTTGATAAAATCTGACACCCCCTCACCCACACCCCTCTCGACAATGCTCCGTCATGCTAGACCAGAGGCGGGCACCCCCGAAGATATTATGGGTCATAACATGGAATACTACAACAATCGGGCCATAACATGGAATAAAATCTTGATGCGAGTAACAAGTTACACCGTAAGTCGGGTTTGATATTTAATTGTCTTCATTTACATAATACGTAAACATGAATAAATTCATTTGTTTTTGCCACTTTCCAATATGTATTCAGTACAGGACTCCAACTCGGACTTAGACTCAGAATTCCAAGTACTCGGACTCGGAACAGCTTGGACTCGGAGTTGGACTTGGACTCGGACAGGTGGACTCGACTACAACACTGCCACTAAGTGGTCTTTATCCAGGACAAGACAAACAATGAACATGCATTTGTGGCAATTGGTGAAAATTGAGGTGCAAAAAAATGACAGGTGGATCGTTGCTTTTGAAGCTTCATTCCTTTGTCCCTAATCTCCCTCTAAAAAAAAAAATAATAATAAAAGCAACCATTAAGAACAAAATATGTATGACAAACCTCAACATGAAGCTTTTGTGGATCAAGCACGAGCAACAAGCTGAGGCCTCCACACCAGAGCCGGCCCTCCGCAACCGCCATTCCAACAACTGGCACTGCTGCCGATCCCAGAGGGAGCACATGTGGCTTGTTCAGTTCCCAAACACCACCTGCGAATCCATGTATGTGGTACTCTAAGTTACCCAAAAGCTTGACCAGCACAAACGTATTCATACATGAGTGTGATTTCAAATGAATAACAGGAAATTATGAAACAATGAGTAACGTATCCTTTGTGTCTTGATCTGACCAACAAAGATGTTTACGATATGGACATCAAGTCACGACGTATAATTGACCACAGTGCACTTAACTGAAGATCTGTCAGGCATGAGCAAGCAAGCAAGGATGAGACTACACTAGGATGGGACTGCAGCTTACACCGGGAATAGATAAGCTTTCGCTTCACGCATTCTTCAATTGGTCAACAGAAAAACAGCCAAGGATGCAGACGAATGAGTCATGATGTAAAATATCCCTCATTCACCAAATCAGAAACAGCTTTATGAAACTCTTGTAAATTTGTTTAAAATGACCTCTGTGGTACAACAGGTCAAAGTTGTGAGTTCTCTCCGGACCCCTTCATAAATGAGTGGTAAACTTGTGAATCTTCAATTAGTAAACCTGCCAACATTCAAAAAGTTCTCCAGATAAAGTGAGGACATCTTTTTTTTTGCCAATAGCAAATAACCATGCTGGTTCGATAGGGAATGGGATGTTGAAGACGATGTGGGCATATATTGAAGAAAGCCACGTTTGAATTTAATGAAGGTCATTTTCAAAGTTTACATGTGCGACATGCAGTTCCAATGAATCAGTTATTGGCAGGAACATGTCCGGGCCTTTATTGGCTTTTCTGGAAGTGCAAAATCTGAGAATGATCGATGGTTGCTGCTTGAGGAATGCCACAGAGGTGAAACACAAATGTTTCAGCTAGTGTTCCATCACGGCTGATACCACTGACAAGGTTAGGAAGTTCTTTGAAAGTTTTCTTGCAAGGCTTCTTTCCACGGCCTCGGAAGCATGAGGTTGAGTGACAACCAGTCAAAGCATGGAAGCTCAACCGGTCAGAGCAAGGAATCCTTTACCATCTGTGAAAGTGTCTTCATGATGATATTTGTGGGACAGTATTTTGGTTTCATGGATGTACCAGATAACATCCATGTTTCCACAACATTTCCGGAGACAAAGTGTCAGCGCAACAGCATCACTTCCCTGTCTCTGCAGACAGCACTGATTCATTCATACGCCATTTTAACTGCTTCACATGCAGGTTATACGAGTCTAGTTGTCAGCGTAATGAAACCACCTCCTGTTACTATCTCATATTACTCTTGTAGCAACTTTCCACTGGACATGAGGACATCAGAAGGAAACCTGGCAAGATCTGATCTGTTCTCCTCCGGTGCAATGAATTGGCTCCACACTTGCGCCTTTGGTGCATCTCATCAACCAATGATCTTTCAAATAGGTTTCTTCTTGCCAACACGTTTGGATCGTGGAGCTGTCTTGATTGACTGTGGTCCGATATATAGGTCAAAGACAATGCCCACTCTCGTTATTTTCCCTCTGAAGTGTTTCTTGATAGACTGCACACATACATCTGCATAGTCACCAAAGGTTTGGCAAGGTTCTGGTTTTCCAAATGCATGTATTAGCACATGATCGACCATTAATAATGATACAAGTCTTCAGTCCAGAATGTGAAACGTCTGATGGTACTTTGATTCCAGATGTCAGTGTGCAAAGTAGCTTTGCTTTAGGTGCAGAATTCAACTCACCAGGCACTTTATACATGGACAAAGGAACTCGAGATCGTTCATGCTTCAATACATTGATCACGCGCACTGGTTGACGAACACCAAAGGCATTGAACAGTCATTGAAGTAGCTTTCTGTCAACCTTGATGGCTTTTTGCCGTGTTTGCTTTACGGATACTGGTGTTTTGTACAGAAGAGTGAATGTCTTTCACTTGTTCTTCTTCAGTGCATGGAAGAAGCAGATACTCCCATCCATCAGGCACTCTTGTACACTTTTTGCAACCATTTGATATCCTCTCGTTTCTGCTGTAAGCAGGTCATTTACTGTTTCAGCAGGAATGCTATCTTTTGTTGATAGGGAAACAAGAACATCTTGATCTGAAGATGCTTCTCTTATTCTAAAGACTTCATGTCATTTTGATGTCAGCTTCTTGATGTCATCTATGTCATGAGTCATTCTAAATGTCATTCTATCCCAATGTGTTATGATTGTGGTCTCATCATTCTCCTCAAGGTCAAGAAGACATTTAGGGCCAAATTTATGAAAGGCGTTTAAGAGTTAAACGTGTGTAGAATCGCAAATCGTGCGATGATCACCCGTTCAAAGTTAATCGCCAATCGCTGAAGAATGATTATCTAATGCAGATCAAAACCAAAACACAAGCGTTTAAATAACAAAGAAACTTCCACACATCTGGGGTGAGGGCATGTTTAAGAGTACGTTTGAGGTCTTGAAGCAAACTTTGCATGGCTTACAATTTGAAGTTTACACGTGACAGGCTGCGAATATTTAGGTTTACACGTGTGAAGTTTACACGTGCGAATAGGCTGCGAAGTTTACACGTGACAGGCATTAGAGGTGCTTGGATTAGCTCAAGAGGAGGCAGAAGAGGATGGGAATAGGGCAGTTCACCACCAACGTGCATTGAGAATCCTCAAGGTCAAACTTGTTGGGTGTTACAGCATCATCATCCATGTCATTATGTAGTTGATCTAAGTCTCCTGCTTTGGTTGTCAATATCGGAACAATTTCTTTGCCCAGTTCACCGATCACAGCTCCCCAACTCCTGTTTTTTGTTTGTCGAGTTTCTTCTCATGAGCCAGTGCCTTTGCCTTCATCTTCATCCTCCTTCAGAGTTCTTGGAAGTCCCCGTCAGTAGATTTTGGGCACTCTGGGAAATGGGCCGCCATCCTTTTTGACATATCTTCCCATGTGAGCTGCTTTTTCTGATCGACATCCGTGTCACTTCTCCTGTCTTGGATAGTTCCTTGGTGAACTTTGATTCCTTTGATTAAACAAATTTGTTGCTCTAATGAAAAATTGTGCCCTCTTTTCTTCACCAACATGTTGTCGTTGGAACACACAAACTAAAAATTGATGTGTGTGAGGCCAATACGGAGTCATTTTGGTGAATTGGTGAGGTATCCTCTTCTATAGCACGCTGAGCAAAATAAATGTTTAAAAGGTATTGAATCATAATCTGAGTCTGAACTCTCAAACCTCTCTCCCTCCTCAAAATCCTGGTGGCGTTTAATCAAATCTGTTTCTGGTGTATGTTCCCCCTCCATCCCCTCCCTTACCTCAAATGGCCGCACTGCTGATTCCACACGTGATAAAGCTGAATGTCTAAACTCGGTGTTTGCAGCTAAATCTTGTGTCCTAAACCCATCACTATCTCTACCCACTTTACCCAGTCGCACCCAACTGTCCCTGGACTCTGTATCCTTTTCTCCTGACAAGGTGGAGAGCTTGCTTTCAAACCTCGAGTCAGATTCTGCAACCGGTCCAGACGGCATCAGCCCACGTGTCCTCAAAGCCTGCTCTTCTGCTCTTGCTCACCCTCTCTCTGTTCTATTCACCCTCTCATTTTCCCAAGGTCATCTGCCATCTGCTTGGAAATCTGCTAACATCACTGCCCTGCATAAAAAAGGTGCAAAAACAGATCCCTGTAACTACAGACCAATCAGCCTTCTCCCAATCATCAGCAAGGTTATGGAATCCATCATTGCTTCAGACATGAAATCCTTCCTCTTCTCCAATGGCTTGATTTCCAATCATCAATTTGGTTTCAGACCAGGTCACTCTACCCTGGATATGCTGCTACTGCTCTCCCATCAATGGATGGAGGTCCTCAATGCCAGACAGGAAATCCGAGCCGCATCCCTGGACATATCACGTGCTTTTGACACAGTCTGGCACCCTGCCCTACTCACCAAACTCTCTTCCCATGGTATTCAAGGCCATCTCCACTCATGGCTCGCAGACTTCCTCTCCTGTCGCAGTCAACGTGTGGCCCTAAATGGAGTTCTTTCATCCCCTCTTCCTGTGCAGGCTGGAGTTCCTCAAGGTAGCGTTCTGGGCCCTGTTCTTTTTCTGGTTTTCATCAATGATCTCTCGGACTCTCTGGAAAATCCTCTATTTCTCTTTGCCGACGACTCCACCCTCTGCCGTACCATCTGTCATCCCTCAGACCGGCAAGCAGCAGCTTCTTCGCTCACTGCAGATCTGGATAAAATCACAAACTGGTCCAACACGTGGAACATGTCTTTCAATCCACACAAATCTCACACTCTCACTATGTCTCTTCGAAAGGACCGTTTACAAAACCCCCCATCCACTTTCTCAACAATCCTCTGGAAGAAGTCTTTTCTTTCAAGCTTCTGGGTCTCACTATCTGCCATGACCTTTCCTGGGAAAGTCACATTTCCAACCTTGCCTCAAAAGCCAGTCGCCGACTGGGAATCCTCCGTCGTGCAAAGTCCTTCCTCGGCCCTCTTGAGCTCCTGACTACTTACAAAGCTTTTGTCCGTAGCCTGATGGAGTACTGCTCTTCCCTCTGGGCTGGTGCTCCTGCCTCCCACCTTTCTCGACTTCACGCTGTCGAAACCAGGGCTTTTAAGATCATTGGCATCTCCCGCAATGAAGCTGAGTCTTTGGGCCTCTCACTCAATCACCGCAGGTTGGTCGGTGGTCTTTCTGTCTTCTACCGACTCCTCTCCAGCCTTGCCCCCCCTGCTCTCTCTGCGATTTGTCCCAACCACATTTCCACAGGGCGCTCAAGGTCCGCCAACAACCCCCTTCTGGTAAAACTACCAAAATCACGAATCACTGCTCATCTTCACTCTTTCATTCCTCTTTTTTCCCGCCTTTGGAATAAACTTCCTCACTCTATTCTTCCCCATTCATCCCTCCAGGCTTTCAAAACAGCTGTTCACCACCACCTCTTATCTTCCCCCATCCAAATCCTCGATCTTTTCTACCCCCGATAATCCACCCAAGCCCACTTCCTTCAATTCTCCTGCTTTCCTTCCTGAAAGTCCCTGTAATGTCCATCTTCTCCTCGCCATGTTCCCCGTCCCATCCCCATCCCTCTCCCTTCCACAGTTCACCTGTGTCTGTTCCCCAATGTTTTGTCCCTTCCACTCCCACCCCTCTTGTCTCATGCCTCTTTGCTGTGAGTTGTGTGTTAGCTCTCATACGAGCCTCGACCAAGGTATACAAAAAAAAAAAAAAAAAAAAAATAACTTAGTCGTGAACAACTAACACTGAACAACAAATTTCAAAAATTTTTTTTTTACTGGAGATGTGTAAAGTGATTAAGACTAATTTGGGTACGCTGATTTCAAAAATCATAACCGTTTTGCTGTATCACGTCAGGATTTTCAGGAACAGAAATATTCCCATTGCCTAGAAGTCAGGATTTCAATGAAATTTACATATGTCTTTAACATGTCTATTTCGTACAATTGTTGTTAACTTGTGTTATATTTCTTTCTTTCAGATAAAGATGAGTAGGCGTTCCTGTACCAATCATCCTGACAACTTCTGTTATGTCTGTGGTCGGTATACCAAAAAAGATCAACAGCGAAGTATATCTACAGCAGTGAAAATGAAGGCCGCCTACTTTCACTACTTCGGGTGTAAGGTGGGGGACCAAGAACAGAGCTGGGCACCACACATCTGCTGCACAAGCTGTCACACAACCTTGACTCAGTGGTTGGTGGACAAGCGCGCGAGCATGCCATTTGCGGTGCCCATGATATGCCGTGAGCCGCAGAATCATCATGATGATTGTTATTTCTGCTGCACAAGCATCGCCGGCTTCAACAAGAAGAATAAAGGTCACATCAAGTACGCTGACTGCGTCTCTGCTCGTAAACCTGTGCCTCATGATGACGAGAACCCCGTTCCAACACCTCCAGCTGATCAGAACATAGCTGTAAGCAGTGGTGAAGAGGATGGTGATGATGAACCTTTTGAACCCGACACTCAAGAATCACACCTTCTGAACCAGGGAGACTTAAATGATCTTGTAAGAGATCTCTCGCTGTCAAAGGCGAAGGCAGAGCTGCTTGGATCAAGGCTGCAGCAGTGGAATCTACTTGAACCTAACACCAAGATATCCTTGTTCAGAGCACGTCACAGAAACATGGCTGAGTTCTTTGAGATGGAAGACACGATGACATTCTGCAGTGACATCAACGGTCTGTTGAAAGAACTTGGGTGTGATCACGATCCTGCAGACTGGCGCCTCTTCATCGACTCGGGGAAGAACAGCTTGAAGGCTGTTTTGCTCCACAATGGCAAAGAGAAACCATCAGTCCCACTGGCTCACGCGTTCGGCATGACAGAGACCTATGAGACCATGCGGCAGCTGCTTGATTCCATCAAGTACAATGACTTCAACTGGCACATCTGCGGAGACTTGAAAGTGGTGGCGCTGTTGTTAGGGCTGCAGTCAGGCTACACGAAATACATGTGCTTCCTTTGTCTCTGGGATAGCAGAGACGACAAGAATCACTGGACGAAGAAAGATTGGGAAGAGCGAAAAGAGCATGTACCTGGTCGACACAACGTGAAGCATGTCGCCCTTGTCGACCCAGCCAAGGTTTTCCTTCCACCACTCCACATAAAGCTCGGCTTGATGAAAAGTTTTGTACGGGCAATGGATCTGAATGGGCGTGGGTTTTTATACCTCAAGGAAAAGTTTGGCAACACCTTGTCGGAGGCCAAGATCAAGGCTGGTGTCTTTGTTGGACCGCAAATCCGACAGATTATGAAGGACGAAACTTTTCCGACAACTCTAAACCCCAAAGAGCTGGCAGCGTGGAGGAGCTTCAAAGCTGTGACGGACAACTTCTTGGGGAACGAGCGTGCGGACAACTATGAAGAAATAGTGCAGCAGCTGCTGGAGTCCTTCAGGAAACTTGGCTCCAGGATGTCCCTGAAAATCCATTTCCTACACCAGCACCTGAACTTCTTCCCTGACAACTTGGGAGCAGTCTCGGACGAGCACGGCGAGCGATTCCACCAAGAGATTTCACTCATGGAGACACGTTACCAAGGGCGGCACAACCCGAACATGATGGGCGATTTCTGCTGGTTCCTGCATCGTGAAACTGACACAGAGCAGCACAAACGCAAAGCCAAATGCCTAAAGCATTTTTAATTACATTCTAGTGGAGTTTTTCTGTAATTTCTATAATTTTGAAGCATTCATGATGAAATAAATGAATAAATGAATTTTTGTAAATTTCATTGAAATCCTGACTTCTAGGCAATGGGAATATTTCTGTTACTGAAAATCCTGACGTGATACAGCAAAACGGTTATGATTTTTGAAATCAGCGTACCCAAATTAGTCTAAATCACTTTACACATCTCCAGTAAAAATTTTTTGTTGTTCAGTGTAATCGGCTGTTTAGGCATGCACACCTAATCCCCAGGTTTCTGCAGGGTGCATGAAATCCACCCTGAACCCCCTTCTGGTGAAACTACCTCAACCTAAATCCAGGATCGCTGCTCACCTTCAATCATACGTTCATCTTCCCCCCCCCCACCTATGGAACCAACTTCCACATTCTCTTTAATCCCATTCTTCCCTCCACATCTTCAAGACTGCTGGTCATCACCATCTCAGATCACCCCTCCATCCAAAACCATCCACCCAACACCCAAACCAACCTCCTTCCAAATTTCCAGTTTTTCATTCCTGAGAGTTTGCTTCTCTATCCGTCTTGTCCACCTGAGTGCATCATCTCTTACCCCTCATTCCTCCCCACACCCATTATTGTCTAAGTCTCCTATTTTGTCCTTTAACTCTGCTATTGATGTTTCCCTCCTCTCTCGAATGTTGCTTTTGTTCTCCATCCTGATCCATTCAGAGTCCTTGCTCTTCCATGGGCTTTGACCTCATCGACCAAAACAAAACCCTCTCTCTTGCCTGGTCATTCATTGTGATGCCAAAGATTCCGTTTTGCATCTTGCACATTGTATTGATCCATTTTTCAGCCTGATCAGCCAGAACATGGTTGAAGTGTCTGTTGCTTCTCTTCACTACAAAGTTCACTTAACTGAACTCGGCATAGATGTCTCTTGCTGTCTCCGAGAGCAATTTCATATCAGCCAGGCAAAAAGGATCCCATCTTGCAAAATTTGTGTGATCATAAATTGTTAGCCATGGCAAAATTGCAGCAAATGAGAGTCGATGTAGATGCCATTCCTCATCTCACTGAGCCCTTATGAAGTCCATAAGGATTTCAACCATTCTCATGTATTTATATCCATAGCATGACGTTTGGATCTGGACAGTGTTCTCCACGAAAGACTTTTATTCATGCATCCACTGGACTTGTCATCGCCCAACATTTGTGCCAGGTTGTCCAGAGCAGTACAGAGTTATTCTTGTATTTATTTCCACCTTCTTGAAAGTGCTGAGTTATGCATTGCACAAAATTCTGAAGGTCTGCGTCATCTTACTCACAATTGCGTTCAGCCAAGCAAGATATAGACATTGGTCGTTTGATACGGCACAGTGCGTCAAATGTCAGCACGTGTGTGCAAACTGCATGAAAGTAGGCCTTTCCTTCCAGCATGGTCTCTGTAGTGTTTGCAGCATACACACCTCATTCTATCCACACGTCATCAAGCCTTGCATTCTCAACATGTTAGCCAGAGGCTTTCAGACAGCTGAAACACACATGGAGGCCAAGTGTTGGTGATGGCTGTATCTATTCTTCAGAGAATTTTGATACCAATTATGTATATGATTGTGGCCACGATGAAATAGATCCACAAGAGCTTCTGAATGTGTAGCCTGACGCAATTCAAGACCTAAACTGACATGCTTTGATGTAAACTTCCAACCATTTGATGTCGCATAGACAACGTCTTTGGCAATGTTACACACAGTCCTTTTGACATTGTCATCATCTTTCAGACCTTGATCAATTACACCAATTCCCTCAAACAAAAAAAGATCGAAACATGTGCAGACCATCTGGAATTACTTGTTCAAAATGAATCAATCCACTGGCAGGTACTCTGGTGTCCTGGTGTTTCCAGCAGATGTTGTGTAATCCTAAAAGCAATGTGTACCATTTCTTGAAAAGGGCTGATATCTTCATTGGTCCAACCTCGTCGTCCTCTTCCTCCTATCTATTCTGCAACTCCTCCCTCATTTCACCCTTGTCTACGCTATGATCCCATAAAATATGGGACACCTGGTCAGAGAGTCACCAACACCTGCACTCACCACACTCTCAGGCCTATTTGCACTTGCCAGACCTCTAATTACTTGCTCCCGTCATTGAACTCACCACACCATGACCAATGCCAATCTCCACTGCAGACTCCCTCCACAAACATAACCAAATTTTATACACAATTTTTCAGTCAGTTACTTACTGTAAAAGAGCTGTTTCTTCAACCTCTCAATGACAATCCTTAGGTGTCCAATTTCTACACCCTTCCTTCAAGGCCCTGTCACACCTTGACGTTTTAGCCAGCGTATGCCGACGTATGAAAAATTTGGCGAATACGCTGGCATACGTCGAATACGTTATGGGTAAGTTTTGTATACGTTAAGAGCACGCTGAAGCACGCTGGCAAACGTCGTAGTACGCTGAGCTCGTCGACAAATTTTAAGCATGCTCAAAATTTTTAGACATATGCCGGCATATGACGCACACATTCCGCATACGCTGGCCATAAGTTGTAGGCACGTTATGCGATCGTTGACACACGTTACTTGGAAGTTACTCATAAGTCGAAACACGTCGAGGTAATGTTTAGCGTACCCGAAACTTATTTCTAACCTATGAGCAACGTGCTTTGAACCTATGTGTAACGTATCTCCAACGCATATTGACGTATGTAGACATATTTGACGTCTTCCAGACGACCACATAACTTAATGAACGTGTTTCTAACTTACAGCTACCGTATAATGGCGTATTGGCAGTGTTTAGGGGAATTGGTATATAAAAATGGGGTTCACAGGAGGAACCCGTCAGTGTTCCAGACTCCATGGTTTTTTTTTTTCTTCGGCATGACGGTGATGTTGACACTTCGATGTCCAGTGCGGCTATGATGTAAATCGTTGAGCGGCAGCCTATTAATAGGCTACGCCACGTGATCGTCGGCGATACGCTGCCGTGCGCAATGCATAAGTTAGACTATAGTTGGGCATACGTTGTGAACGCCGACAACACGCTAAGCATTCGTTGGTATAAGTTATCTATAAGTTATCGAAACGTTCTGTGTACGTTACTAATACGTTATGCATACGTCCAACTCTTTATGAATACGCCCAAAACTGAAAAAAAAAACATCAATAGTTCAGCGTACGCCAGCGTTTTACATACATTTTGATACCTTGCCATACGCTGGCTAAAACGTCAAGGTGTGACAGGGCCCTCAACAAACACGACCCTCTGTCCATACCATGCCACTATGGATATTTGGACAAGAGATTGAACAAGTGATTTGGCTACAAAGGGTATTTTTGATTTATTAATTAATCAATTAATTATTTGATTTTTCGATTAATTATTTAATTTTCAAAAATTTACAGATTTGGATGAAAAAGATGGTGGTTTCGGTATGCTATTTGCCAATTGATTTTAAAAAAAATCATTATCTTACGATTATTATTTATTCCTTTTACTTCTACAATCAATCAATTAATCAATCAATTATGATACACCACTCCCTCCCAATTCCGTGTCCATGTGCTGCAAGGCGGCAGCGCCGGGCGCCAAAGGTGCCCTGGCCATGTCGCGTGCTGGAGGATTGTTATTTATGTATTTGGCATTGGGCAGTGTACTTTGAATGTCCTGCTACTTGTTTGCTTTCTTGTTTGTTTGTTTGTTTGTGTTTGTTTGGCCGGGCAATATCTCAGCCATCCTTTGATCTAAGAAGCTGAAATTTGGGGACAAAAGTGAAAATGGGCTTTGGCAATAACAATATATTTTTTATTCATCAATTAATTGATTAATTTCATTATTATGTATTTGGTAATTACTTATTTTATTTCTCATCCTGGCAACATCTGAGGAACCCTTTGAGCTAGGAAGCTCATATTTGGACAAGATCGTGACCAAGAAATTGTCTATTAAGAGTATTTTTGATTTATTAATCAATTAATTGATTAATGACTGAATTATCAATTTATAAATTACATATATTATTTCTCACCGTGGCAATATCTCAGGCACCTTTTGAGCTCGGAAGCTCATATTTGGACATGACAGTGAACAAGTGATTTGGCTATAAAGAGTACACCTAGAGGTGACCTAGAGGTGACCTTGAGGTGAAGATGATGAGCCGACCAATGGGTGTTCGGATTAACCGTGACGTCATTACGATTGAACCAATCAGCGTCTACCTTATTGAGACCTGCGTATAAAGCACGCGCCTGCACTTCCTCCTTCACTTGCTGCGGTTTTTACCCTGAGGAGTGCAGCACGAAAAGCTTCGGTCACTATTATGTCGTGTTTGTTTGTATCCATATTAAAATTACTTATTTATTTTATTTTTCATCCTGGCAATATCTCAGGAATATTTTGAGCTCGGAAGCTGATATTTGGACATGACAGTGACCAAGTGATTTGGCTATAAAAGGGTGTTTTTGATTTATTGATTAATCAATTAATCGATTAAGGATTCATTTTTTGATTAATTACTTCATCTTCAGAAGATAACAGATTCGGATGAAACAGTGGTGGTTTTGGTATGCTATTCGGCAATTGATTGAGAAATTAATTATTTATGAAAACGATTTATTAATTTTAATTATGCAATTAATAAATTAATCAATCAATAATTGTATACTGCTTCCTCCCAATTCATACTCCATGTGCTGCAAGGCGGCATCGCCGGGCACCAAAGGCGCCCCCGCAATGTCACGCGCTGAGGATTTGTTATTTATTTATTTGGCATGGGCGCGGTGTACTTTGATTGTTCCGCTACTTGTTTTACACATTTTCATAAAGTGCTGTGTTGCAATAAAATAAGTATTTTGTCAAATTGGCCAACAATTTTCAGGTACCACAAAGTGCCGTAGAATGTATCAAAAACAAGCAAAAATAGACACAAAATGTCATAGCCCCCTTTGTTTTAGTATTTTGTTGTATGGAGTTAAAGGGTGAGCCCATATTTATGTCCAACTAAAATGGCCGCCAGTCTACCAGTCAGCCATCTTTGATCAGATCATAATATAAAGTGAGGAGCACATGTATGCCATTATGTGCTGTGCTTATGCCAAGTTTGACCAACATTGGTGAACACTTATCCGAGAAATGGGTGAGGACGTGTTCAACATCAGGTTTTTAACATCTAAAATGGCTGCCGTATACCAGTCCACCATCTTTGATTAGATCGCAAAATAAAGTTAGGTGCAAGTGCAGGCCATTAAATACTGTGCTTGTACCAAGTTTGAACAAAATCGGACCATGCATGTCGGATAAATGGTTGGGGACACGTTTAAGTAACAAAATAGCCACCAGTGAGCCACCCTTGATCTGATCTCGAAAAAAAAAATGACGTGCATTTTTAAGCCATCATTTATTATTATCTCTTTGTGACAAGTTTGAACAAGATTGGTAAATGCATTTCCGAGAAATGGTTGAGGACGTTTTTGACATTGGTTTTTTTTTTGTTTTTTTAAATAACTAAAATGGCCGACAGTCAGTCATCTTGGATCTGATGTCGAAGAAAATGACATGCATATGTATACCATCGTGTGTTGTCTTTGTGCCAAGTATGAATAAAATTGGTCCATACATGTCTGAGATATGGTTGCGGATGCGCACGCACGCACGCACGCACGCACGCACGCATGCACACACACACACACACACACACACACACACACACACACACACAAAAATTGAGACCAAATCCATAAGCCCTGTTTTTGGACAAAGTTCAACGGGGGCAAATAATATAATGAATTATGTAATGCATCGTGTGTGTGTGTGTGTGTGTGTGTGTGTGTGTGTGTGTGTGTGTGTGTGTGTGTGTGTGTGTGTGTGTGTGTGTGTGTGTGTCATTGGTTGTTATCTCCATTTGCGGGTTTGATAAGATGGAACAAAGTCCTCCCAGGACTCAAAGTATCCACCTCCGCTTCGGTAAGGGATCACAGTTCATGGACCAAGCTGTTCAACTTTATTGTTCTCAGAGTTTGGTTCTGAGGGCTCTTTTCAGGATAGTCACCGAACCCCGGACTGCCTCCGATTGTAGTTAGTTTGTGGTAATATTCCCAGGCATGATTTTCGAAATCTCAGTGAGGTTCTTCTTTATTATTCTTGTTGCTCCAATTATCAGTGGTGCAATTTTGATGCTCTTCGGATTCCAAGATCTCTTCATCTCATTTTTGAGGACCTGGTGTCTGGTCATTTTCTTGATTTCTGCATTATTTAAGGCAAAATTTTGTGGGTACTGATATCTCAATCAGCAATGCTGTGTTTTCGTCTTTGTTCCTGAGAATGATGTCCGATCGCAAGGTTTTGTTTTCCATGTTCACGCTCGATGGAATCATCAGGTCGTACGTGACCATAACATCCATATTTTCAA
This sequence comes from Eptatretus burgeri, assembly GCF_056783735.1. Taxonomy (NCBI): domain Eukaryota; kingdom Metazoa; phylum Chordata; class Myxini; order Myxiniformes; family Myxinidae; genus Eptatretus; species Eptatretus burgeri. Next base: position 105,450,842 of record NC_140970.1, read on the forward strand.
TGATTGCCCTTGTATTGGTTCGTGTTTCTATGAGTTTTCTGGAACTGGGATGTTGAAATGTTTGCAGATATGCCAATGAATCACTTTGCATACTTTGTTGTGCCATTGTGTGTAAAGTTGTTCTGATAGTTTTTTGCATCGCGAAAGCAGGGAATTAATACTTTATGTTTCTGTCTTGCAGAACCTACACTTGTCTGTCCGATTCTGTGTGTGTGTGTGTGTGTGTGTGTGTGTGTGTGTGCACGCATGCATCATGACCCAATTGATGTGGTACCTGGATCTCTGTGGTAGACAACAAGGTCTCCATTCGCAAGTGACACAAAAACCTGATCGTGCAGACACCTGTAAGGAGGGCACCATGAGTGGAGATGAACAATAAAAAGCTCCTTGGTTGTCATCATAAAAGTTAAAATATATCATTGACAATGCTAACATACTGCTTCTGCAAATAAAATGATCTGAGTCATGTTGTATAACTTGAGAAGCACATGAATATATTGTTGCAGTTATGGAAAAGACCCCCACATGCATTCAGAGACGATAGCATTTCCCCCAGACAGATATTTCTTTATTATATGTGAAATCGATTTCCCACCTTTGGTGTTGAGGAACTTTGGGACGAATATGCATCGTCAGTTATAATGTTCGGTTTCTCTCAACTCCCTCCATCGATCCATCGATACATCTTTGTATCCCTCAATGTTGCCACCTGCCCATCCAACGCCACTCCCTCACAATGTTCACCTTTTAAGGCGTGGCTCCTCATGGCCCATCCTCACGATTCTGATATTTGCTCCTCAAACCTACCCCTCCCTCCTATTCCATTCCTTACCAAAAACACCATCCCCCTACCAGGTCACAGATTACATGTCGCAAGTCCACATGTCATGCATCACCGTTGCTTCAAAACAATGGACCACAATTACGTTTGGACTCGCACAAAAGATTTTTAAGCATGTGCTTGAACACGTGTAAAGTAAATAGAATTGTTCTTTCAATTCAAGTGGTGGTACGGGTCGGGATGGCACTGAGGTGTCATCCACCATGGCACCTCTTCGGGAACCTGAGGCCGTCACTTTGGATGGGTGCCTGGAATGTCCTATCCCAAAGAGAGGATGATCACCTGTCTCTGCTATCATCTGAGCTCAAGCGTTTGAACATTGGTATTGCAGCATGCTCTGAGGTTCAAGGAGTGGATAGTGGTGAGATCATGGCGGGTGGATATACCGACTATTGGTCTGGTCACTCTGATGGTTACCAGGCCCAGGGAGTTGCTGTGGCTGTGTCCAATAAGATGACTCCCATGATAATTGAGGTAACACCGGTCAATGAGTGTATTTTGAGACTGAGGATTCGTCACTCTTTTGGTGGTATTTCCCTGGTCTCTGTATATTGTCCAACTGAAGCGAGTGTTCTCCGACTGAGGCATTCCATGCATTGCTTGAGTCTGTGGTTGATCAGTGCCCTCGGCGAGATACTCATCTAGTCTTGTGAGATTTCAATGCATCGACTGACACTGAGAGGGATGGATTTGAGGCATGTGTTGGTCCCCTTGCTTTTGAAACTATGAACCAGATTAGTACCAAGTCCCTTGAATTTGCAAGAAGTCATAGAATTAGGATGGATAGTTCATGGTTTCAGCACCCACAGGCTTATTGCTGGACTTGGTATTTCAATGTTGATGGTGTGGCAAAGGAGATTGACCATGTGCTCGTTGATGGTTGCTTTAGGATGATTCAGAACTGCAGGGTCTACCGGAGTGCTCAGTTCCTCAACACCGACCACATGCTTGTTGCAGCAACTCTGAAGTTGTAGCTCAAATCCAGGACAATGGTACCATCCGAGCCTAGGTTTGATGTTGACAAACTCAATGATGAGATGGTAGTTGAGGAGTTTGCGAACAGGCCGAGTGAGGATTTGGAGGGTCTCGGTGTTTTGGGGGATCGGAAAGAGTTGTGGAGTGCCTTCAAGATTACCATCCTTGATGTTGCCGGTGGATGTCTCAAAACTCACCTTTAGGCGAAAAAGAACTTTGTCTCCCAAGGGACACTGCACTTTGTCCAAGCCTACCAGTGACCAGTCACAGGGCCAGGCTTGATGGCAGCGCTGAACTGTTCAGGGAGCTGAGGTGTAAAATTGTAAGTTTGCTGAGGGTGGACAAGGAGGCGTATGTGTGAGGAATCTGTGAAGGGGTGGAGCATCACCTGTGGTCAAGTCATACTCGCCCTGCTTACAAAGACATTCGTGCATTGCATTCCTTTAAGCCCATTCCTCAGGGTACTGCCATTAGAGCAGAGGGTGGTGGGCTCTTGGAAATAAGGGTCGGAAGTGTAGGCCCGCTGGGATGGTTACTTTCAGAAGCTGCCCCAGGCTGACCCACCATCTGTTGAGTTGGATGTCAGGGTTGTTACTATCCCTATTGCTGACCCTCCAATGAACTGTGAACCGCCTTTGTTTGTGGAAATGCAGGCTGCGGTGAACCAGTTGAAACGGGTAAAGCCACAGGGATCTGTGGCATTCATGCTGAACTTCTCAAGGCTAGTGTAAATGGTGTACTCGTGTCATTGCATGCAGTTCTGTGCTCTGTCTGGAACATGGGCATCATCCCAAATGACTGGAACAGTGACCATGTTGTCCCTCTCTGGAAAGGGAAGGGAGATTGCAAGGACTGCCACAGCGATTGAGGGGTGACGCTGCTCTAAGTGCCAGGCAAGGTATTTGCTCAGATAATTATTAATATGGTTCGGCACAATCTGCCGGAGCACCAACGCCCAGAGCAGTTGGGTTTTACACTAAAGAGATCAACAATTGACCATATCGTTGCTTTTTGGTGTCCTCACCGCACGCAGATGAGTTTTGGCAGGGGTTGCTCACAGCCTCTGTTGACCTTGGCAAATCATTCAATTGAGTGAATCATGATGCCCTCTGGAGGATTCTTGGTCTTTGTGGGATGCTACCAAAACTGATCAATCTGATGTCTGAACTATATTCTGGTACTGAGAGTGCTGTGAGATGTGGTGGTACCACCTCTGACATTTCCAGTTGTTATTGGAGTTTGTCAGGGGTGTGTACTGCCCCCACCCTTTTCAGTGCTTGTGTGGACTGGATTCTGGAGAGGATTTCAGAGAGATCACGTTTCGGTGCATCGTTTGTGAATGTCAAGATCTCTCAATTTGATTTCACAGATGATTCAGTCATCTTTGCGGAGACGCTGGTTATCCTTCTGGGAGCCCTCGAGACACTGAATGAGGTGTTGCAGCCGCTGGGATTACAGCTTTCCAAGATCATAAACTAAGATCCAGGCTTTCAATGTTATCTTGTCTGTTCCTGCTTGTGGTGAGGGTGTTGAGGTCAAGGAGGGAATCACTTGACCATGGCAGTGATATTTATGTCTCTGCATTTTGTGAGCCAGAGGTCAATGGACGTCTGGTTCGGGCCTGTGGAGTCATGGATTCAATGGATCATGGGGTGTAGCACTGTCGTTACCTCTGCAGGATAATGAAAGTCAGAGTCTTTAAGTCCTTAGTGCTTCCAGTCTTGCTCTGCAGATGTGAGACTTGGACTCTCACCAGGGATCTGAGACGGAGAATTATCTCCTTCGGTACCAGGTGTCTTCGGAGAATCCTTGGCTATTGCTGGTCAGACTTTGTGTCCAACACGCAGTTGCTGAGAGAGAATTGGATGAGATTTGTTATCCGTGTAGTCCATGAGCGTCAGCTGTGTCTGTACGGAGACGTGGCTCATTTTCCTGATGCTGATCCTGCTCACCAGATTCTCTCAGCGAGGGAGCCTCATGAGTGGAGGATGTTAATGGGCCGACCACGTGCCTCATGGTTGCAGCAAGTTGATCATCATCTCAGGAGATAGGGATGGGCCAGGCATATGCCTGGGGGATGGCCAGTCGGAGGCCACTCGGGTAATGATGGAAGTGGACGCTACACACTGCTTCGGTGCATCCTCCCATACCTGACCTATCCATTCATCCATTGGGACCATACTCTGTGCAGAGCATTGGTGCTGCTTAAGGAGTCTCCTGGGCTATTGGGCACAATCCGAGACGGGTCACCACTCTGACACAGGATACCAGCAAACTGGCACTCATTTTGCCGACCTCAGAAGGATGACAGGCAGAGTCAACTCCACCGAGTATTACTTCAACAGCTGAGTGGGATTTGAACTCAGGATCCGAGGATCCCAAGCCCACCACCCCAACCATTGAGCCAACTCCAGGCATATACCTGACCTATCTGACAGGAAAAGGTTATAATACATTGTAATGCAATGGGGAGAATGTGATGTGTGTATATATATATATATATATATATATATATATATATATATATATATATATATATATATATATATATATATATATATATATATATATATATAGCCATTTAATTGCTCATCTTATGAAAATAAAAGAGGAAATTTGGTGCGTCTTTCTGTCTGACTGTTATTTTTTGACTGCGATACATTTGGTCATTAATTAACCAATCTCAACGAAACTTAACAGGAGGACGAAGGATCACACGACAGAGGTTGCAGCGATTTAACTCCCCCCTCCCCGCTCTCCATACATATTTAACTCTCCATACATTTGGAGAAAATTTGACGTACTTGCGCACGGCAACATTCGCTGGTCCACACACCTACTGATAATATTATGACCAGTTATCCAGTTCAGTTAAGTCGTGGGTGACTTCTGGTGACATTCATGATCAGAAGTCTCCAAACATCCCTTTCCTGTACTGCTTTCTGAAACTCTGGCAGAGACAGCATGGTTGTAGCCTTTACCCCATCCATTGCGGTGTATTCCATTTCCAATCAGCTTGCTATCGCTTGCCAAGCCAGCCGTTCCTTATGTACCGTTTTGTTGGAGCATTTGCATAAGTGCTTAAAATGAAGCGAGCCACTTGGCGAGCGCCGCACAAGCTGATTGGTAATGGAACACACCAATTCTGAACACGTTGGTCTTCTCAGTTGATGAGATTTTAATCCTTTTTCGGTTTAAATAAAGAGACCAACGTTTCACTTTCCTTCTTCACTGTCTGCAGCAGTTTCATAAAATCCTCTTTACTTTCTGCCAACAGAGTGGTATCATCAGCATACCTTAGGTTGTTGATATTTGTTCCTCCAATCCCGACTGCAGCCTCTACGTCATCCAAGTTATATTTTTCGTCAAAATGATTAGAACCATAAGTTAATCGGTCAATTCCGTCCAACGAAAATGGCATAATAATGACAATTATTAACACGGGGGCGAGCCAGATAGCTGAGAGCTATGCACACTCTCCTCTTAGCTGTCTAGCCTCGGTTTGAATCCCGACCAAACTGCCAACTAACAGCTCGGTTTCACAGGCACAGAGTGATTCATCAATGTTTGTACCGTTTCTCGGCTGGACATTAAACTGGCGTCCCATCTGTCAGCATTAGTTGGTGGACTTTAAAGATCCCGAGATGTCCTTCACGAAGAGTAGGTGAGCTATCGGCAGCACTCTGAACAAATTACAGATTCCTGCCTTAACCTTCGTCGAACGTCAGGCCTGGCCAGCCGGTTTGTGAAAGATTTGGACCAAGTTTCACCCAGCCAACCCCACAATAATGTGAGAATAATTGTGGCCATAAAACAATACGGATATTAACAAGTTGTCATCTGCACATTCGCGTTCGCCAAGATCCCACAAACTGCCGTTACAGTTCCTTCTCACAATCAAGATTCCCAACACCGCTCCCTCTCAGTAACAGGTCCACACACACCAAAATGGCGCTGCCTTCTTCCTCGATCCTACAACAAGGGAGACTGTCGAGTAAGAACTGATAGACGTGTTCTTCTCCTTCTCTTCCTCTCCTCCCAAAGCGCACAAACTTCATGACCCAGCCGAACAGACAATGGCTAGCGTCTTGTTCCAGCACGTGAGCAAATTTGCACCAACACAAACAACGAGAGTCGCACAGCTTTCTTGACCGTGCCTAAGGGAACCCAAGAGAGAGAGGGACGCTTCTGTTCCAACTGTCATTCTTTCTCTCACATCAACCCAGCCAATCATGAACCTCAGGGGCATGGCCTGCCGGTTACCATCCCTGGGAGGTGGGGTTTTGCCTGCTTGGAAACGTTTGGGGCTCTGTTGGCAGCTGGGTTGGTTGTTGTTGTTGTTGTTGTAAAAACATGGTTCTTATTTATGGCTGGCCCCGCAAATGCAAAAACGTAGGAAAAGGGCAAACACGTACTGGGAGAACTAGCCTTAGACCTTCCCTAGTTAGGACAGCAAAGTTACTCTACAAAGTATGTAACCAACCTTGGGTATATGCATACATATATAGTGTTCTGGTTGTGGGGGTAGATAGAGAATTTCATAGGAAAGTTAATATTGAATAGTTTTTGGTATGTGGACGTGTAGGAGACATCTCGATGTAATTAAGTAGGGAAACTGAGCTAAAGTGTTACGTGTCACCACATGGGGGGGGGGGGGTGGTACGGTGTTAATTAGACAGCGATTAAGGATAATTTTGCCAGTACATGATTGCCCCATGTGACCTATTCCTACATTTTTGCATTTACAAGCTAGCCATAGAGGAGTTGCATTTTTATAACCACCAACACCACAACAACAAGTGAGCCAAGCATGCCGAGCAGGCAGAGGCCCACCTTCCCAGGTTTTCGTGCAAGCAAGCCATGCCCTGGAGGTGGACGGTTGTTCGGTGTGACATCAAGAAGAGAAGCGAGGAGGTTGGTGGCTTTGTTGGTTCAGTTCAGTGGAAGGGACGCACGTGGTTGAGAGAGAACGTGGCTGGGATAGAGGATCTCACTTTGCTCTCCTCTCGGCATGACGAAATGGCTTTCCTTTGACGCATGAAGACGACGGCGTGATTCTCATGTTCATGCTGAGTCAAATTGGCTCACGTGGTGGAGCGAGACGCTGGCCATTGACTATTGGTTGAGTTGTATGAGATGGACCACGAAGCCTCGTGTATATCACCGAAGGGACGGCGCCATTCTGCAGAGTGCCGCGTATCGGCAAGCGCGATCGGCGAAGAAGTTGCACGGCGGTCTCTGAGCCCTGGTGTTGAATACCGCTCACGAATTGCCTGACATACGTTTTTCCAGTTGTGAGAGATCAGCTTGGTGCCATTTTGGGAGAATTTACATGTTCTGGGCCCTGTTCTTTTTCTGGTTTTCATCAATGATCTTTCTGACTTGCTGGAAAATCCTCTTGATCTCTTTGCTCATGACTCCACCCGCTGCCATACCATCTGCCATCCCTCAGATTGGCAAGCAGCAGCCTTTTTACTCTCTGCAGATCTGGATAAAATCACAAACTGGTCCAACATGTAGAACATGTCTTTCAACCCTGACAAATCTCGCACTCTCACTATGTCTCTCTGAAAGGACCGTCTAGAACCCCCCCCCCCAACCACCCCACCCGACCCCATCTCCTTTCTCAACAATCCTCTTGAAGAAGTTCTCTCATTCAAGCTTCTGGGTCTCACTATCTGCCATGATCTTTCCTTGGAAAGCCACATTTCCAAGATGGCCTCCAAAGCCAGTCGCCGAGTGGGCATCCTCCGTCATGCAAAGTCCTTCCTTGGGACACCTGAGCTCCTGACCACATACAAAGCTTTTGTCGACAGCCTGATGGAGTACTGCTCTCCCCTCTAGGCTGGGGCTCCCACCTCTCACCTTTCTAGGCATCACGCTGTGGAAACCAAGGAATTTAGGGTCACTGGTATCTCCCGTCCCCTCTCCCGCTCTGTCTGAGATATGTCCCTCCCTCCCCCATTTCCGCACGGCACTCAAGGTCCGCCAGCAACCCCTCTCTGGTAAATCTACCAAAATCATGAATCCCTGCTCACCTTCACTCTTTTTTCCCACCTTTGGAACAAACTCCCACACTCCCTTCAATCAGACTCTTCCCTCCAGGTCTTCAAAACAGCTGTTCACCATCACCTCTTATCTTCCCCCATCCAAAACCATATTTTCTACCCCCGCTAATCCACCCCAAACCCACCTCCAAGTTCCCTGCTTCCCTTCCTGAAAGTCTCTGTCGTGTCCATCTTGTTTACCCCGTGTACTCCACCCCATCTTTCTCTCTCCCTTCCACAGATCTCCTCATGTCTGTTCACCACTGTTTTTCCCTTCCCTCTCCCGCCCCTCTTGTCTCCTGCTCCCCTTGTTGTACGTTCTGTGTGTTCCCACTCATTCAAGCCTCAACAGTGTATACAAATAAATAATAATAATAAGGTGGGAGATTGGAGGAGGTGGAGGAATGAGCTGACGGGGAAGAGAGCCAAGTTTCCTTTGAAGAGGGAGGAGGCAGTTGATTGACAAGAACAAGACGATTAGATATTGGTTCAGGTCTGGACACAGATTCGGCCCGTCAGTAGATACAACATGTAAACCGTTCAGTCTGGCGGAGGAATGTGCCATTCTCGTTACCCTTGCCGAAAGAGAGGGTATTGCATGTGGGTGCGTTTGTTACTTGGCAATTATTGTTTTTTTGACAAGTATGTTGATCGCCTCTGTTTGTTTGTTTGTGTGTTTGTTTGTGAGTTTGTTTGTGTGTCCGTTCACCTCCAGCCAAAAACGCTCAATTGATTGCGCTGAAATTTTTAGAGATTAATGTCACCAACCCTGCGACGGACCTGCATTGAAGCTTCGTAAAATTTGGTCGACTGAAAAGGTCTACGTAGGCCAATTTGAGCCAAATTTTCTAAAATCCTCAATTTTCATCCGATTGACTTGAAATTTGAACAGGATTTGCATATGAGGTCAGTGAATTCAACCACCTATTACTTTTGAGGTTATCGTATGTCAAAAGGTCAACATAGGTCATAAGGTCAACCCAAAATAGGCAAATTTTTTTCATTGTTTCTAAAATTGTCAATATTCATCTGATGGACTTCAAATATAAACTCATTTGCATACGAGGTTGCTGAATTCAACCACCTAAAAAATTTGAGATCAACACAGGCCAAAAGGACAAATTCAGCCAAATTTTCTAAAATCCTCAATTTTCATCCGATTGAATCGAAATTTGAAGATCATTTGCATGTGAGCTCGCTGATCTCAACCCCCTATTCATTTTGAGGTCAGCATAGATCAAAAGTTCAACATAGACCAAAAGGTTAACATAGGCAAAATTTCTAAAATACTCAATTTTAATCCAATTAATTGAAATTTGAAGAGCATTTGCATATCAGGTCACTGAATTCAACCACCTACTAATTTTGAGGTAAACATAGGCCAAAAGGTCTCCATAGGCCAAAAGGCCAATTTGGCCCAAATTTTCTAAAATCCTCAATTTTCATCCGATTGACTTGAAATTTGAAGAGCATTTTCATGTCAGTTCACTGAATTCAACCAATTAATTTTAAGGTCAAAAGGTCAACACAGGCCTAATTTCTAAAATTGATAGATGGGACCAAAAACTAAATACATTACATTATTACTATATCTCAAAAAGTTGTGGATGAGTTATGACAAAACAAGGTGGATGAGTTGAATAGGTGACAAGAACAAGTGGATTAGATTTTGGTTTGGATCCAGCCCAGCAGTGGGATACAAAACATAAACTGTTCCATCTGGCAGAGGTATGCGCTTTACCGAGTGCCATTCTACTTTGTGCTGTTTTTCCAAGTTTCACTCCATGAGTGATTTTTCATTTGTTTGTTTGTCCGTCTGCACATAACTCGTGTTTTTCTTCGCAACCGCTTGTCGGAATGAGACAAAATTTTCACCATTGGTGTGAATACTCATGTAGAATGTATTAATGATTATTATGACATCAGAGGTCACATGGTGTGGCAGCCATGCTGAAAAAATGGAAAAACTTTGGACCTCTGCATCTTTGAAACCTCAAACTGAAAAAAACTGAAACTTGGCATATCTCAAGTGCTCATGGAGAATGAGTACGATTTATTTTTGTTTTGTTATGACATCATAGGTGACTGTTATGACATCATAATTACATATGTAGAACGCGAAATCAGATCAGTATGAAAAATTTTGAGGATCATCTCGGGGTAAAATGGTCCAGAAATTTTTTTGATGATGTCATCGGTCACTTGATTCAGCAGCCATATCATTTTTGTTTTTTTTAAACCTCCAAAAATATTCCTCTCTGAAATGGCTGAACAGATCGAGGTGAAATTTTACAGATATGACCGACTATCCATGAGGAACAAAAGGTTCAAACATATGACGTCATGGGTCACATGGTTTGGCAGTCATATTGGATTTACCCTAAAGCATATAAAAATCTTCTCCAGAACAGTTGGACAGATCGAGGTTAAACTTCACATATATTGGACAGATCGAGGGGAAACTTAACATTAATGTTCCCTAAGGCATGCATATGCGTGTACAGAGTGTTTGAGGAATAATTCATGTCACCTGGTGTGGCAGCCATATTTCATTGAGGAAAATATTAAATAATGTTTTCTCTGGAACCACTTAATGAATCGAAGCAAAACTTCACAATAGTGATCTAGTATTGATGGGGAATACGGTACATGTTTTAAATTTAGAGTTGATTGGACACATGGTTTGGCAGCCAGAATTATTAATTTTTTTGAATAAGGTGAACTTGGCTGTGCCTGGATGGGTATGGGGGTAGAGGAGTAGCAGCTGAAATGTGAATCCTATCCAGGTTTCTACTGATGACTTCATCTTTGCTTTTTGCTTGTTTGGGTTCCTTGTGATTACTCCAATGCAGGACTGGACCTATTTGTTCTTCCATTTGATTTAAATTGAGTTTATTTTCATCCCATTCTGAATTCAATTGAATAATAATAAAAAAAAAAAAACAAGGGTCAGGGTCAGGTGTCCGATCAAAGCGGGGTTGCATCAAAGCGGAACGTCTTGGTACCCGGTCATCACTGCCAGCAGTTATAAAGTGGCAGTTATAATTACTGTTTGTCTCTTATTATTTATACAACACACCAGTACACAAATGCCACGCAAAATACACCACACAAAACAAGTCCTGGCGAGAGTCTGCAATCTCCGATTGCTCTTTTTCTTGTTATTAATGTGATGTTATTGTTCCTATTGCAACACATGTCTGACCACAGAGATTATGCGACTGAATTGTATTGTCATAGACAGATATATCAACCCAATATTAAAGAGGATATGATTCAAAAAATTCTGACTGATCCCATTCTCATATGGGGTAACCTACTGTAGTGCAGTGACAGAGGCAGCATGTTGCAATTTGAGACTCTTCTTTCGGCGGCGAATGGAGTCAGATGATTGGAATATGTGTACACTATGCAGCACAATGGAGGAAAAAAATTGGACAGGATAAAAAAGACAAAAGGTCAAGACATAAATATGTCACTTTTCACCAAGTAGTGCTGAAAATTCACATGTAAATTCAGAATGTATAAACTGTGAGCAACAATTTCAGAAGTGCAAAAGCGATTTCTTTCTATAAAATGAGGCATCATGATGATTGAGAACAAATGTAAAGATAAAGATTGTGTGGGTGAGTGTAAAGTAAATGAAGTGGAATGTAGAGAGCTGACCAGCCATCCTCCGTTCCGAGCCATATTGAAGCTTGCCCGGCACCCATATGCCCCTCTGTCCCATCATGGCACGTTCCTGGACTCAATGCCAGGGGGTATGTGGAGGGAGAAAGACTGCCTCTGGATTTGACCCAAAGTGGCCCTGTTGTCCCATCACTGTCTTCCTCAGAACTTGAGATCTCGTCGTGGCTCGGTTCCTTGTCTAACAACTCCTCTTCATCCTCCTCTTCTTCCTCTGCCTCTCCCTCTTGTTCCTCGTTCACTGGGTCAGGGTTTGGAAGAGTCGCATGTGGCATTACTTACTTAAAAGAAAGTACACATTCTAAAAATATGTCCCACTCATCATAATATAACGGGCGTAAGCCTAGAACTCTTAAACTTTTCCCTGAACATATTCTGTTCATACTTCCGAAATATTCACATTATGTGTTCCATGTATTTACTTACACAGGTGATAGCGGATTCAAATAATCGAATATAGATAGAATCTTCAAAGAGGGAATCGATGACGTCACAATGAGCAGCGATAGGCGGCAAACCGACGGCTGTGTACCAGACGATGTGCTTTACTTAACCAAGTCCATGAGTTAAGGACGTTTTTTCAACTCAGCATTTACAACATTTATCCTGCCATGTTGTTAATCTGTTGATGGAGGTAATATAGAAACGATGAATATGTCAAATCGTTTGTGTTACTCATCCGGCACTACGTGGCAAGGTCAACAATCTAAAGCGACCGGTCTCAAACGCCACCATGGGTACCCAGACACGCCAACAACATGAACTAAGCTGTTGAATGCGGCGCAAAACATCCAAACGAGTGTTTATATAAAGTGTATATATTTGTTTACATCACGAGTGTTTGTATAAAGTGTATATATTAGTTTACATCACAAGTGTTTATATAAAGTGTATATATTCGTTTTCATCACGAGTGTTTGTATAAAGTGTATATATTAGTTTTCATCACGAGTGTTTGTATAAAGTGTATATATTAGTTTACATCACGAGTGTTTGTATAAAGTGAATATATTCATTTTCATCACGAGTGTTTGTATAAAGTGTATATATTAGTTTACATCACGAGTGTTTGTATAAAGTGAATATATTAGTTTACATCACGAGTGTTTGTATAAAGTGTATATATTAGTTTACATCACGAGTTTGTATAAAGTGAATATATTCATTTACATCACAAGTGTTTATATAAAGTGTATATATTCGTTTTCATCACGAGTGTTTGTATAAAGTGTATATATTAGTTTACATCACGAGTGTTTGTATAAAGTGAATATATTCATTTTCATCACGAGTGTTTGTATAAAGTGTATATATTAGTTTACATCACGAGTGTTTGTATAAAGTGAATATATTCATTTACATCACAAGTGTTTATATAAAGTGTATATATTAGTTTACATCACGAGTGTTTGTATAAAGTGTATATATTAGTTTACATCACGAGTGTTTGTATAAAGTGAATATATTCATTTTCATCACGAGTGTTTGTATAAAGTGTATATATTCATTTTCATCACGAGTGTTTGTATAAAGTGAATATATTCATTTTCATCACGAGTGTTTGAATAAAGTGTATATATTAGTTTACATCACGAGTGTTTGTATAAAGTGAATATATTCATTTTCATCACGAGTGTTTGAATAAAGTGTATATATTAGTTTACATCACGAGTGTTTGTATAAAGTGAATATATTCATTTTCATCACGAGTGTTTATATAAAGTGTTTGTATTTCAATAAAATAGACATTATCAAAGCTTTTTGACTTGCTCTCCGCACGATAAGACCGCAAGCAGATAAAGAAGAAGCAACAAACTCTTCTTTATAAAGTTACAATGTAATGTCCTCAATGTTGACTGGTTGAGAGAAAGAAAGGATGGGATTACCTGATTTGTGGAACCAGGGAGCAGCATCATGAATCATGAGTTGGCAGAAATGAACCATGATGAATAATGATTAGGCAGAGATAAATCACCAAAGTACCGGCAGAAACATAATGCTAATTAGCTGATGGCTAGTTGGGGGGAAGGGTGGTGGTTTTCATGACTCAATGTTGACTGTGGTACAGTTGTCACACAGTCAAGCCATCTTCGTCAGAATAGATATAAAGTTCGGACAAATTATTTCTGTCTGCAAAGAATGGGATTGGTTTTAATCAAAGTATTAATTGACAAAACAGCATGAATTTGAAGGAGGTGGATTAACAGGGATCAAAAAGATCACGGTTTTGGATGGGGGAGTATAAGAGGTGGTGGTAAACAGCCGTTTTGAAGACCTCGAGGAAAGAATGGGATTGAACAGAGTGAGGGAGTTTTGTTCCTAAGGCAGGAAAAAGAGGAATGAAAGAATGAAGGTGAGCAGTGATTCTTCATTTTGGTAGTTTCACCAGAAGGGGGTTACTGGCGAACATTTATCGCCGTGTGGAAATATGGGTGAGATAGATAGCAGAGAGACAGGGGGGGGTCGTTTGGGGGAGAAGCCGGAGAAGACAGAAAGACTACCGACCTGCCTGCGCTGAGAGGGTGAGAAACCCAAAGACTCGACCTCATCTCGGGAGATACCAATGATCCTAAATGCCCTGGTTTCCACAGCGTGAAGCCAAGAAGGTAAGAGGCGGGAGCACCAGCCCAGAGGAGAGAGCTGTTCTCTATCAGGCTGCAGATGAAAGCTTTGTCCATGGTCAGCAGCTCAGGTGTGCTAAGGAAGGACTTTGCATGATGTAGGATGTCCAATCGGTGACTGGCTTTGGGACCAGCTTGGAGATGTGGCTTTCCAATGAAAGATCATGGCAGACAGTGAGACCCAAAAGTTTGAAAGAAAGGACTTCTTCCAGAGGATTGTTGAGAAAGTAGATGGGGGGGGGGGATTTTCCAGACAGTCCTTTCAGAGTCAGAGTGAGAGTGCGAGATTTTTCAGGGTTGAAAGACATGTTCCACGTGTTGGACCAGCTTGTGATTTTATCCAAATCTGCAGAGAGTGAGGCTGCTGCTTTCCGATCTCAGGGATGACAGATGGTACGGCAGAGGATGGAGTCATCAGCAAAAATATATACATTCATTCATTCATCCATATATATATATATATATATATATATATATATATATATATATATATATATATATATATATATATATATATATATGTACATTGTACATACACCTGGTGTTGGCCTAATGGTTAGGGTGGTTGACTTGGGATCCTCGGGTCCTGAGCTCAAATCCCACTCCACCATTTAATTAATTCCAGGTGGGGTGAGAACTCAGCCTGTTATCCTTCTGAGGTCGGCAAAGTGAGTATCAGCTTGCTGGGATGATTGAGCCATTCGAGTATCCTGCGTCGGAGTGGCGACCCATCCAGGATTGTGTCCAATAGCTCAGGCGACTGCTTTGGCAGCACCAATGGTACCAATGGATGGATGGATGCCTGGATGGATCATTTATAAATCAAAAGATGTGGTGTTAACATTGTATTGGAATTTACTGAGGCCACATCGATAATATTGTGTGCAGTTTTGGTCACCCTACAACTTGGGAAGGATGACGAGATCGATTCTGGGCCTTGCTTGACTCTGCTACGAGGAGCGGCTGAAGGAGACGGATTTATACACTAGAAAGGAGGCGGCCATGAGGTGATGTGATTGAGATGTTTAAGATCATGAAAGGTAGAGATAAAATAAGGGCAGATGAATTATTCAACATAGTAGACAGTGATAGGACAAGAGGCCATAGCCTGAAAGTAAAGAAGAGGAGAGTTAAGATGGTAGCAAGGCAGGGGACTTTCACTCAGAGAGTAGTGAAATGCATGTAATGGTCTCCCTAAAAAGGTAGTGGCAGCAGAAATAGTAGATAACTTTAAATGGGAATTAGATAGGTACCTGGAAGTTATGGAGTTAGAGGGGTATAGGGATGTTGGCAGGACTTTTAGGGAGCTTGAGCATTGATGGGTGATTGGGGGCATCTGTACGGAGTGTTGTTTATGGGGGTCTCGTCAAGCGGTGTTGTGGTTGATAATTTGGTTTTTACCCAAGAGCCATCTTCACCCATGCCCCCTCTCCTGGAAATAAAAAAAATACAAAAAACACACAAAACAAGAAGAAGACGTCATGCAGAGCAAGGTCTTGCAAAATCCAAAAAAAAATTTGACCTAAAATATAATTGGTGGTTGAATTCAATGACCAAATATGTAACTCCTCTTCAAATTTCAAGTCAATCGGATGAAAATTTAGGATTTTAGAAAAACCATGTTAGTTGTTGACCTTGGGCCTATGTTGACCTTTTGGACTGTTTACCTCAAAAATAATTGGCTGCTTGAATTCAGTGGCATGAACTATAAATCCTCTCTAAATTTCAAGTCAATCTGATGAAAATTGAAGATTTTAGAAATCTCACCTAAGCTGTTGACCTTTGGCCTATGTTGACCTTTTGACCTCAAAAACAACAGGCTTCTTCCTTATGACAAACTCCATCATGTGGTGAAGTTTCGTGAAGATCGGTTTAAAATTGTGACCTGTAAGCGACAAACAGACAGACAAACAGACAGACAATGAAACGGACAGAAAAACAAAATCGACTTAGGCCTTAGTTATTTTATAATTTGGTTTACACAGACAGGTCTTCAGCTAAAATGTAGGGTCGGTAATTCGAAATATAAATATAAATATAATTTCAATTTTTAGAAATTATATATTTTCATGATTTTTTTTTCAGATGTTCCATGGAAAAGACAAGCGTAGGTGGGGGGGGGGGAAATAAATAAAAATCCCGGACCAGGAGGATCTAAGAAAACATTGAAGATGGAAGACCATTCAAATGCAGGATGCCCATGTTCACTGTATCATCTTTTTTTTTTTATTATTATTATTTTTTTTTTTTTGTATACCTTGGTCGAGGCTCGTATGAGAGCTAACACACAACTCACAGCAAGGAGGCATGAGACAAGAGGGGCGGGAGTGGAAGGGACAAAACAGTGGGGAACAGACACATTAGGTGAACTGTGGAAGGGAGAGGGATGGGGATGGGACGGGGAACATGGCGAAGAGAAGATGGACATTACAGGGACTTTCAGGAAGGAAAGCAGGGGAATTGAAGGAAGTGGGCTTGGGTGGATTATCAGGGGTAGAAAAGATCGAGGATTTGGATGGGGGAAGATAAGAGGTGGTGGTGAACAGCTGTTTTGAAAGCCTGGAGGGAAGAATGGGAAAGAATAGAGTGAGGAAGTTTATTCCAAAGGCGGGAAAAAAGAGGAATGAAAGAGTGAAGATGAGCAGTGATTTGTGATTTTGGTATTTTACCAGAAGGGGGTTGTTGGCGGACCTTGAGCGCCCTGTGGAAATGTGGTGGGGACAAATCGCAGAGAGAGCAGGGGGGGCAAGGCTGGAGAGGAGTCGGTAGAAGACAGAAAGACCACCGACCAACCTGCGGTGATTGAGTGAGAGGCCCAAAGACTCAGCTTCATTGCGGGAGATGCCGATGATCTTAAATGCCCTGGTTTTGACAGCGTGAAGCTGAGAAAGGTGGGAGGCAGGAGCACCAGCCCAGAGGGGAGAGCAGTACTCCATCAGGCTACGGACAAAAGCTTTGTAAGTGGTCAGGAGCTCAAGAGGGCCGAGGAAGGACTTTGCACGACGGAGGATTCCCAGTCGGCGACTGGCTTTTGAGGCAAGGTTGGAAATGTGACTTTCCCAGGAAAGGTCATGGCAGATAGTGAGACCTAGAAGCTTGAAAGAAAAGACTTCTTCCAGAGGATTGTTGAGAAAGTGAATGGGGGGGGGGGGGGTTCTAAACGGTCCTTTCGAAGAGACATAGTGAGAGTGCGAGATTTGTCTGGATTGAAAGACATGTTCCACGTGTTGGACCAGTTTGTGATTTTATCCAGATCTGCAGTGAGCGAAGAAGCTGCTGCTTGCCGGTCTGAGGGATGACAGATGGTACGGCAGAGGGTGGAGTCGTCGGCAAAGAGAAATAGAGGATTTTCCAGAGAGTCCGAGAGATCATTGATGAAAACCAGAAAAAGAACAGGGCCCAGAACGCTACCTTGAGGAACTCCAGCCTGGACAGGAAGAGGGGATGAAAGAACTCCATTTAGGGCCACACGGTGACTGCGACAGGAGAGGAAGTCTGTGAGCCATGAGTGGAGATGGCCTTGAATACCATGGGAAGAGAGTTTGGTGAGTAGTGCAGGGTGCCAGACTGTGTCAAAAGCACGTGATATGTCCAGGGATACGGCTCGGATTTCCTGTCTGGCATTGAGGACCTCCATCCATTGATGGGAGAGCAGAAGCAGCATATCCAGGGTAGAGTGACCTGGTCTGAAACCAAATTGATGATTGGAAATCAAGCCATTGGAGAAGAGGAAGGATTTCATGTCTGAAGCGATGATGGATTCCATAACCTTGCTGATGATTGGGAGAAGGCTGATTGGTCTGTAGTTACAGGGATCTGTTTTTGCACCTTTTTTATGCAGGGCAGTGATGTTAGCAGATTTCCAAGCAGATGGCAGATGACCTTGGGCAAATGAGAGGGTGAATAGAACAGAGAGAGGGTGAGTAAGAGCAGAAGAGCAGGCTTTGAGGACACGTGGGCTGATGCCGTCTGGACCGGTTGCAGAATCTGACTCGAGGTTTGAAAGCAAGCTCTCCACCTTGTCACGAGAAAAGGATACAGAGTCCAGGGACAGTTGGGTGCGACTGGGTAAAGTGGGTAGAGATAGTGATGGGTTTAGGACACAAGATTTAGTTGCAAACACCGAGTTTAGACATTCAGCTTTATCACGTGTGGAATCAGCAGTGCGGCCATTTGAGGTAAGGGAGGGGATGGAGGGGGAACATACACCAGAAACAGATTTGATTAAACGCCACCAGGATTTTGAGGAGGGAGAGAGGTTTGAGAGTTCAGACTTGAGATGAGAAAGATGTTGTTTTCTGGCTCTCCTGAGGGTAGATACACACTTGTTCCGAGCTTTGTGGAAAGAACTGAGATTGCCCTCAGTTGGGTTTGCTTTCCATGAGGAAAAGGCAAGTTGTTTCAGGACAACTGCCTCGCCACAAGCTTCAGTAAACCAAGGGCGGGAGGAAGGGTAGGACAACTGAACACGAGAGGGGATAAATCTGTGCATGAGGGAGAGCAAGTTTCTTTGAAAGAATTCCCGGGATGAGTTTATGTTTGAGAAAGTAGTGATAGGAGACCAGTCTGTAAGTTTGATGGCTGCTCGGAGACCCTGCCAGTCGGCTTGAGTGAAATGCCAGACTCGACGGCGGTGAGGTGGTTCTCTGATAACAGCCAGAGAGATGTCCACTTTAACAAGGACGTGGTCAGAAGAACCAATTGGAGCGAAGGAAGAGCAGCAGATATTGTCAGGGAAATTTGTCAAAATCAGATCCAGAAGAGATGGAGTACCATTGGTTGAGATCCGGGTCGGGAAGTTGACCGATTGAGTCAGTCCCAATGAGTCGCAGAAAGCTTTTGCTGAGGTGCCATGGCAGGTGAGAGAGGTACCCACACCTAGCCAACTGGCGTGATGACAATTGAAGTCACCACATAAGAGGAAGAGAGAGTTTGGATGAGAAGATAGAAGATGGTCCATGTTTTCGGATAGTGAGGTGTAGATGGAGTCATCACTGTTCGGTGGACGGTACAGTACACATATAAACATGAGGTGGGAGTGGAGGGGAAGCCGAAGCCAGAAGTATTCCTGGGGGTGTGGGGGAGTGAGAGCAGTGCATGGAGAGTGAGGAATAGATTCTTTGATGAAGAGAGCAACACCTCCACCAGGACGAGGCTCAGGTCTGTCATACCGTAAGAGGGAGTAACCAGGGCGAGATACTTGGGAGTCAGACACGTCTTGGGAGAGGAAAGTTTCTGTTAGGCAGATAATGTCTGGTTTGTCAGTGGCAACCTGTATGGAAAGATCTGAAAGGTTTGAGCGAAGGCCCCGGATATTTGAGGTCCACACTTTTAATGAAGAGGTCGGGGAGGAGGCTTTAGGTGCAGGAGGTGGAGGGGGAGGGGGAGGGTAGGACAAGGGACGAGGGCTGAATGAGGAGGAGAAAAGGCTCTGTGGTGCTAGGGGAGAGGGGGGACAAGAGACAAGGAAGAAGGCAGTTGAGGATTTGAGGAGGTGGAGTGAAGAGATGGAGGTGAGAGGGCAGTGGAGGGAGGCAGGTTGGTGGATGAGAGGGGGGCAACTTAGAGAAGGAAGAGTGAGGGGGATGAAAGGTGGGAGAAAGGTGAGGGGGGAATTTTTGAGAGAGGTGAGAGGTAGGCTTGGAGGGAGAAGAGTGGGATGGTTGCTTTGAGAGTGAGAGTGAGGGGTGAGGGGGGTGAGTTGGCACTGAAGTTGGAAAAAAAGAATGGTTGATGGAAAGCGAGCATCCATGGCAATCTGTGGTTTTTAAAAGTTTTAGGTCAGAGATGCGATTTAACACAATTCTTAATGGATGCAATGAAGGCGAATTCAGAGAATGGAGAGAAGAAGCCCTGTAATAGTTGGATTTTTTAGGCAAGGAATGAAGGAGAGGTCGAAATGAGAGCAGTCTGTTAAAATAGCAGAAGAGTAGTGCATTGTGAAACAGTAAAGAGTACCATATGTGTGAGAGATGAAGATGAAGCATTATAAGATCGTTTTTGTTGTTAATATTAATGTATGAGAGAGTTCAACAGATTAGCTCATGGAAGTGTCGAAAAAAATCGAGGAAGAAGATGAGGAGGAAGTTAAGAGGAAGAAGAAGAAGCAGAATCGGGAGAAGGTGAGCGTGTTGTTGTTGTTGTTGTCATTGTTGGGTATATATATATATATATATATATATATATATATATATATATATATTTATTTTTTTTGAGATAAGAAAGAGATTAGTTGGGAGAATGGGGGATGTTTGGAAAGCGGGGAGGATGAAAATTGAAGGTAATGGGGAGGATAGAAATTGAAGGTAATGGGGAGAAAAAAAAAAACCGATCGAACACTGAGTGGAACCGGTAGGCCTCAAGCCTAGGCCTAGGCCTCAAACACCAGGTAAGAACGTTGACAAAAATACTCACAAAATAGCACGATTTTTGAAACAAAACCGAACTAGGAACACACAGTAACATGTAGGTGAGAAAATTAAACAGTTAAAACGGGACAAATAACAACCGGAAACTTAACTTTGAGAACGTCAGCAGGGAGCCCCGAAGGAGACCTCTCGCCGCTCCAAAACCGGAACCGGAAGTGAAAAACATGAACAATAAAGATCTTATGAATGTTCTCTGAAACATGAACATCTTTTGTGAAAAACAATAAAGAAGGATTAAAACTTGTTTTTACAATATAATCTGGCATGTTTTTCTTCTATAAACCTGTTGGATCATCAAACAAATGGAAACAATGCTGAGAAAATTACTGTCCAAGTCATACATGTGTACGTGCACACCAGTCATAGTGCTGGATATGATTTAAACAAAGGTGTCTATAGGAGTCAACACGCTCAAACAGAGCCATAACGAGCTCTTACTTTTCAGCGGGCATCTGATCGTACCGTCTCCCTATCCCCATGAGCACATCAAAGGCTGATTTCTGGTCCGTTGAAGGCTGAATATCAGCATCTCGCAGGGAAACTTTGACGTACTTGGCACCGAAATCTTTCAATAAGAACAGCGGTGTACAACTTTCGACGGAAACAAAATCGGCACGATCGAGAGTAGCCTGCGAATCATCCCTACTGCTGCACTGAATTGATGCAATCGTTCGGCCAGAATATTATTCGTCAAGATGTTGCATGATTAAATCACCAATACACTCGAATTTATACCGCTGACATACTTCTTAACAATCACTTTCGACCCAGAAACCACAGTCAATCTGAACCACGCTGGCCACTGCTCGGATGCCATGACCGAAGATTACTCTGCAGTTTCGTTAAAGGTAACTCGGCATTTTGGTGCACGCGTGAAATTATATTTTGAAAATAAATGCCGACGTTTACATTTCGGGTTTTGAAGCTTTTGCACCTTCGGCGGGAAATTTATAAATATAAAAGGCTAAAAATGTGTTTTATATTTATATTTCATTTCGGCAAATATACCGTCGGCGGATCTGTCAACCAAATTATAAAATAGCTAAGGCCTAACCAATACACTTGAAAAATATTCGATTTTGCAAGTAAAAAAAAAACGAATTTTTTTTGTTGTTTTTTTTTTTGGTCTGGTGTTGATAAATTGGACTGGTGTTGATAAATTGGTCTGGTGTTGATAAATTGGTCTGGTGTTGATAAATTGGTCTGGTGTTGATAAATTGGTCTGGTGTTGATAAATTGGTCTGGTGTTGATAAATTGGTCTGGTGTTGATAAATTGGTCTGGTGTTGATAAATTGGTCTGGTGTTGATAAATTGGTCTGGTGTTGATAAATTGGTCTGGTGTTGATAAATTGGTCTGGTGTTGATAAATTGGTCTGGTGTTGATAAATTGGACTGGTGTTGATAAATTGGACTGGTGTTGATAAATTGGTCTGGTGTTGATAAATTAATTGGACTGGTGTTGCTAAATTGCTCTCATGTTGAGAAATTGGACTGGTGTTGATAAATTGGTCTGGTGTTGATAAATTGGACTGGTGTTGATAAATTTGACTCATGCTGATAAATTGGACTGGTGTTGATAAATTGGTCTGGTGTTGATAAATTGGTCTGGTGCCGATAAATTGGACTGGTGCCGATAAATTGGACTGGTGTTGATAAATTGGACTGGTGTTGATAAATTGGTCTGGTGTTGATAAATTGGTCTGGTGTTGATAAATTGGTCTGGTGTTGATAAATTGGTCTGGTGTTGATAAATTGGTCTGGTGTTGATAAATTGGTCTGGTGTTGATAAATTGGTCTGGTGTTGATAAATTGGTCTGGTGTTGATAAATTGGTCTGGTGTTGATAAATTGGTCTGGTGTTGATAAATTGGACTGGTGTTGATAAATTGGACTGGTGTTGATAAATTGGTCTGGTGTTGATAAATTAATTGGACTGGTGTTGCTAAATTGCTCTCATGTTGAGAAATTGGACTGGTGTTGATAAATTGGTCTGGTGTTGATAAATTGGACTGGTGTTGATAAATTTGACTCATGCTGATAAATTGGACTGGTGTTGATAAATTGGTCTGGTGTTGATAAATTGGTCTGGTGCCGATAAATTGGACTGGTGCCGATAAATTGGACTGGTGTTGATAAATTGGACTGGTGTTGATAAATTGGACTGGTGTTGATAAATTGGACTGGTGTTGATAAATTGGACTGGTGTTGATAAATTGGACTGGTGCTGATAAATTGGACTGGTGCTGATAAATTGGACTGGTGCTGATAAATTGGACTGGTGCTGATAAATTGGACTGGTGCTGATAAATTGGACTGGTGCTGATAAATTGGACTGGTGTTGATAAGTTGGACTGGTGTTGATAAGTTGGACTGGTGTTGATAAATTGGACTGGTGTTGATAAATTGGTCTGGTGCTGATAAATTGGACTGGTGTTGATAAATTGGCCTCGTGTTGATAAATTGGACTGTTGTTGATAAATTGGTCTGGTGTTGATAAATTTGACTGGTGTTCATAAATTGCTCTCGTGTTGATAAATTGGAATGGTGTTGGTCAATTGGTCTGTTGTTGATAAATTGGAGCGATGTTGATAAATTGCTCCAGTGTTGATAAATTGCTCTTGTATTGATAAATTGGACTGGTGTGGGATAAATTGGTCTGGTGTTGATGATTTGGTCTGGTGTTGATAAATTGGATTGGTGTTGATAAATTGGAATGGTGTTGATGTGGCGCAGGCATGATTGGCCGAATGGCCTTCACCTGAATTTAATTGCCATGTGTATTCTTGTGTGTCAGTTTAGGATGGCCTGGTCATCAATCAGTGGCTGGTCACTCCTGGGAGATTGATTAGCTATCCCCATGCCACGGTCCTGTTCAAGCAGAAATGACAAGGGCTATTCAACAACAACAACCAGCTCCCAGCCAGACTTCCTCCCAATCACAGGTACAATTTGTTTTCTGTTACTATGTCAGTTTCAAATCCAGTTAGCTTTTCTACCAGGTCAGGTCAGGTTTGGGAGCATGCACCAGAGCAGCACGTCACTGCGTCCACATTCCGCCAGAACTCCTGGGGCCTCCGTCTGGCCATCCTCCAGGCAGATGCCTGGCCCATCCCCATCTTCTTGAGATGCCGATCAACCTGCTGCAACCATGAGGCACATGGTTGGCCCATTGGCCTCCTCCACTCAAGAGACTCCCTCGTTGAGAGAATCTGGTGAGCAGGATCAGCGTCAGGAAAACGAGCCACATGTCCATACAGCTGCAGATGACATCCATTGACTATGCAGGTAACAAATCTCATTTGAGTCTCTATCAGCAACCACTCGTTGGACACAAGTCCGACCAGCGATGGCCAAGGATTCTCCGAAGAGACCTGGTGCCAAATAAATTAAGTCTCTGTCTCAGATCCTTGGTTAGAGTCCAAGTCTCACATCCATAGAGCAAGACTGGAAACACCAAGGACCTGAAGACTCGGACTTTCATCCTCCCACACAGGTACCGGCAGTGCCACACCCCATTATCCAGTGAATCCATGACTCCCAAGGCCCGACCAAGACTCACAGCCAGCAGAGACATGAATATCACTGCCAAGGTAAGTGAATCTCTCCACGACCTCAACATCATCACCACAAACAGGCACAGACAGGACAGCAGCATCTAAGAGGTCATTGAAAGCCTGGATCTTAGTTTTGACCCAAGAAACCCGTAATCCCAGCAGCTCCGACTCCTCATTCAACACCTTGAGGCCCCCCAAAAGGATATCTAAAGTCTCCGCGAAGATGACTGCATCATCTGCGAAATCAATGTCAGAGATCTTGACATTCCCAAACGATGCACCGCAGCTTGATCTCTCCGACATCCTCCCTAGAATCCAGTCCATACAAGTGCAGAAAAGTGTGGGGGCCAGGATACACCCCTGACAAACTCCAGTAACAACTGGAAATAAGTCAGAGATGGTACCACCACATCTCACTGCACTCTCGGCACCAGAGTAGAGTACAGACATCAGATCGATCAGTTTTGGTGGCACCCCACGAAGACCAAGAATCCTCCAGAGGGCATCCCGATTCACTGAATTGAACGCTTTACAGAGATCAAGATAAGCTGCAAGCAGTCCCTGCCGAAACTCTCGTCTGCGTTCGGTGAGGACCAGAAGAGCAAGGATACGGTCAATCGTTGACCTCGTTAGTGTCAAGCCTGACTGCTCTGGATGCTGGTGCTCAAGCAGGTGGTGGCGAACCCTATCAAGAATTATCCGAGGAAAATCCTTGCCCGGCACTAAGAGCAGCGTCACCCCTCCGTAGTTGTTGCAGTCTTGGCAATCACCCTTCCCTTTCCAGAGAGGGACAACAAGGCCCCTCCTCCAGTCAGTTAGGATGATGCCTGTGTTCCAGGCAGAGCACAGAACTGCATGCAATGACACGAGTGCAGCATTTCCACCAGCATTGAGATGTTCAGCATGGATGCCACAGATCCCTGAAGCTTTAGCCCATTTCACCCGGTTCACTGCAGCCTGTTTCCACAAGCGAAGGTGGACCACAGTTGATTGGAGGGTCAGCAATAGGGATAGTAACACCCCTGATGTCCAACTCGACAACTGGTGGATTAGCCTGGTACATCCGCTCAAAGTAACCGGCCCAGTGGGCCTTCACTTGAGACTCCTCTGTCAAGAGCCCACCACACTCCGCTCCAACTGCAGTACACCAAGGGATGGGCTTGGATGAACGCAATGCGCAAATTCCCCTGTAAGCGGGACGAGAATCACTTGACCACAGGTGATGCTCAACCCCTTCACAGATTCCTCACACATTGGCCTCCTTGTCCACCCTTAGCGCACGTACAGTTTTATGCCTCAGCTCCCTCAACAGCTCAGCTCTGCCATTCAGCTTGGCCCTGCGACTCTGGTCAATGGTATTCCATGTCCCTTGAGAGACAAAATTCTTCTTTGCCCGACGGTGAGTTCCAAGTTTCAAGACATTTCTACCAGGCACTCCATAAACCAACCTCATCTAACTCACAGCTTTCAATTTTGTACCGAATCAAATCCTGTCTGAAAGTGTATATTTACTACATCCAATGCATTTCTTTCATCCACTCAATGACAAGCTGCTTCACAGAACTGCATTAAATTTGTTGAACACAATAATTATTTCATAATTCATGCTGACTGCCTTTAATTAGTTTAAATTTACTTAAATGGTTCCCCCATCTTATCAGTTAACTGACGTCCATCACATCTTCCCCACAAGTGAAGTGAAATGAACAGGTCTCCAGTTCTCTGATTCCTGTGTGCATCCTTAAATAATGATGTTACATCTGCTACTCTCCAATCCTATGGTGGCTGTCCTGACTCCAATTAGCAGTTGAAGATATCAGGTAACATCTTGCTTATCTGCTCTGCCATGTCTCTCAATACTCTTGGAAACATATTTTCTGGCTTATGCACACACTCGTTCCACTCTCACCACTATCCCAGATACTGCCGACAACAAACGTTTATCAAAGTGGTAATAATCTTCCTCAGTTCTCCTTGTTCTCGGATTGACTCACTCTTTATTGATTCATTTCCCAACCAACTTTTCACTACCTTTCTTTACATGCACTATGCACTGACTAATCCAATTCCAGGATTAAATATATATATATATATATATATATATATATATATATATATATATATATATATATATATATATATATATATATATATATATATATATATATATATATATATATATAGAGTAATCGCTTGATTTGCCACTAAAATGAGAAGGAAAAGAAACATATGCTTCTAATTAAACCCAATACAACGAGAGAGTTCATAGAATGCGTTACCCTGCGCAGTGTTCAGGTATATACTTCAATTTAAATGAAACAATTATTTTAAAGATCATTAAAAAAACATTCCGGAAGTTTTGCGCTATTGAAGCAATGTCATACACCACTTTATTTAACATGTCCAAGTACTGCTAAAACAGAAGGGTTTTGGAAGTGCAAAGAAAGTAATTTGTGTTCTACAGTGTTCAAGTATGTAGTTAAATGTAAATAAAATAAAGATTGTAAAAGTCGTATAAATAAATAAATTCTGGAATTTACTGCCATTGATGCCATTGTCTTTTACTGCCATTGTCTTTTACACTACCTTTTTGAACACGTTACATTCATTATTCGTACCCGTTTATGACGTCCATAAAAACAGCAAGTTTCCTGTTGGGAATGATTTTCAATTCTGTTTGACTGCCAGGCAGACAATGAAAAATCATCTCAGCCCTCTCTGTGCAGGTGTGATCGGGACAAATCCAGAGGCAAAGTACAGTAAAACGGCAAATTTGTCTTCCGACTCATGTTCCGATTCGTGTTCAAAATATAAAATTAAATTTATATAAAGTTGTTCCCCGATCATAAACTGATGTTTGTGGGCAGAGAGACGGACAGACATTAATAAAATGCTTCACCCAACTTTTCGCTTCGTGTGCATGGGACAATTACCCACCAATATGATCCTCAAATGACTACAACCTTAAGCAATATCGAATATGCCACACCAGACAAAATGAAAATAACAAATACAAAGAAACAACATTAATAACTCAATGATATTCATAGAATACTTTTCCCACGCAGTCTTGAGAAGGACTCAGTGCGAGCCAACTCTTGAGGTGGCAAATTTGTAATTGCATCTATGTACACTTCTGCGGTAAATGTGGACAAATTATACTTTGAAAAGTCTGCTGGAGAGTACATTCATAAGCTTTTACAAAGCAGCTTTTATTCTCGTTCGAGTGTTTTCATAACGACCGAGTCTGATAAAGATGCCAGAATAGATGGATAAAGTATAAATTGGGAAATCATTAAAACGTCTTATAAAAAAGAACGTTAAAAAACCCCTTTTTTCACCAACTGAGCACAATAAAGGCCGACGTGATAACAATTATTTTATAATTTCTCACAGGAGAAAGTGAGTGTCTCTGGGCATTTGGTTTTGTTTAATTCACCGTGTAAGTTCTGAGGAGTGTGCTTTATCAACTGGTCATGTAACGTGTGGTAACGTTTCAATTTCCTCTGTTGAACAGTTTTCAATGTACACTTAATGTGTGCTATATCAAATGGTCATGTCCATCCATCCATCCATTCATTCATGAGGACCATACTCTGTGCAGAGTGTTGGTGCTGCCTAAGCAGTCTCCTTGGCTATTGGACACAATCCTGAACGGGTCGCCACTCCGACACAGTATACCAGCAAGCTGGCACTCATTTTGCCGACCTCGGAAGGATGATAGGCAGTCAACCCCACCTGGTATTAATTCAACAGCCGAGTGGGGTTTGGACTCAGGATCCTCGGATCCCAAGCCCACCACCCTAACTATTAAACCAACACCAGGCAAATGGTCATATAACATGTGGTAAAGGTTAAATTTTCTCCGTTGAACGGTTTTCGATGTACAGTCAATATGCACTACATCAAATGGTCATGTAACATGTGGTAAAGTTTCAATTCCCTCCGTTGAACGGTTTTCGATGTATGCTCTTAACACGAGAACTGCCACTTTATAGCTGCTGGCAGTGATGACCGGGTACCAAGAAGTTCCGCTTTGATGCAACACCACTTTGATCAGACACCTGACCTGCTATGTCCTCTTTATTCAATTGAATTCAGAATGGTATTGAAATTCATTCAATTCAAATCAAATGGAAGACCAAATAGGTACAAGTCCTCCATTGGAGTCATCAGAAGGAACCCAAACAAGGAAAAAATCATCGATTAAGTAATCAGGAGGAACCTGGATAGGATTCGGGTTTCAACTGCTGCTCCTCTACCCTCAAACCCATCCAGACACAGCTAAGTGAGCCTAATTCAAAAAAAAAATCAAAACGAATGCAAATTCAAAAAATAAAATAACTCCGGCTGCCAGATCATGCATCCAATCAGGTTGAAATTTAAAACATATATTCCCCATCATGACGAGATCATAATTGGGAAGTTTCATGTCGATTGATGCAATGGCACAGTTCAAGAGAGAAAATTTTCAAAATATTTTCCTTCAATCCAACATGGCTGCCAAACCATGTGACCTATCGATTCTTTGTGAACACCTTGGTATCCCCAAGGCTTGGGAAACACGTGTGTGATGTTTTCCCTCAATCTATACAGCCGTTCTGGAGAAGAAGATTTTTAAAGGTTTTCATGTAAATCCAACATGGCTGCCAACCATGTGACCTATGATGTCATAGGTGGGGAACTGTCCATTATTTTCTTTTTTTGTGAACGTGGGCTAACAACTTATTGGTTCTGCCATAAGGAGCACAAAATCCACCAAGTGCTGTCTACGTAATCACACACAACTATTCTGCACATGCTCAACTATACACATTATCATGGGTTATTGCAAATTTTACAAGAATAGGTGCCTCACAAAAATGAAATTGACCATGCATTCGAAACAACCCTTACCAAACATGTTTTGTTTGTAACCACGTCCATCTCTGTGGGTGTTCATTTTCAAAGCTCTACAAAGCAACAGAACTCACCATGAAGGATTTCCTGTGGTTCTTCCTCATCCAGCAATCCCCAGGCTGTTTCTTCCTCAACCTCTGAGTCGCTTTCAAACATCAGGCCTTGCACTCTGCTTCCAGGCTGTCTGATGCTTTGTTCTCCCCCTGGTGAACTTGCAAAATGATCAGCAGCTTCTCGCTCCTCTGCTCCACGCTCGCGAGTGCACACTGAAAGTCCATTTTGTGGAGGAGTCGATGGGTCAGTTATGGCCAAGTGTTGCTCTGGCTCGAGCCCATCAAGCCTGTGGCAAATAGTTCTGATTAGTCAAAGAGCATAAAATATTCCAGTGAAGGATATAGCAAGAGGTGTTTTTTCTATACATTTGACAAAGTTCATGATCAGGAAGAGCTGCTATGGGAGGAATATGAGTATAGCTTATGTACAAAAGGATAGCTATGAAGAGTAAACGGTTGTCAGTAGATATGGGATACAATACAAGGTGAAGTTGTACTATTATCATGAAAGGAAATAATAGCAATAAATGATCAGGACCGAGTGTTTTAACAAACTGAAGATGGGGAGAAATGACCAGAAATAAGCATGGAGTGAGGAAAAAAGATACACGAGCTGTTTCTGGCTTTGATTAAGAACAAAGTATATTTAACAAGAAGAGAAATTCAACGAGAGTTCATAGAACACGTTACCCCACACAGTCTTGAGAAAAGGAACATTGAATGGGTCTTTGAAAGTCTTGCTCAGCGTTTTACACGGAAGAAACTGTTCGGCAGTTTTACACGGAAGAAACAGAAACAGTATTGCTAAAAGTTGAAGCATTCATGGTGTGTGTGTGTGTGTGTGTGTGTGTGTGTGTGTGTGTGTGTGTGTGTGTGTGTGTGTGTGTGTGTGTGTGTGTGTGTGTGTGTGTGTGTGTGTGTGTGTGTGTGTGTGTGTGTGTGTAATATCCACAGCCATCGCTGGAATGTATGAACTGTCAATGTTACAAACCCGACACCCCTCAATCAAGAATATTTCTGGTATTCCTACATTTGCGTGAGTCTGATTTGCATTCAGGAACACCAATTATGGTTAACCATTGTGAAATTGCCCCTCTTTCATTTAAATGCTGAAAATTATGTTTAAAAGACAATTTGAATCACGGCATGTTAAAAGTGCCCGTCGAGCAGAACCAAGTCACTGAAAACAACCACACAGGACATTCGCAAAAGGCCTCATTTAGCAGTCGTATATCATTTTGAAAGTCTTGTATTGCTTAACCCCACTTTTTGCTTTGCATGAGTGGGGTAATGAACATTAGGTTGAGGTTGAGGTTGGAACTCAGGCTGAGTTCCAGCAAAGAGTGTCATATCGGAGAGAATGCTCATGAGAGTGTGTTGACCTGGCGATAGTGTATGGGATCAAATTAGTAAACAGTATAATTTGAAATAATAGGCCTTTGTACTTTCGCCTCAGAGGTTCATTAATATGCTTACCTCTGTGATGTACGTCAGTCTTCTGAATGCCTCCGAGGATTTCCAAAACGGTGCTATGTGCGACATGACTATTGCATCCTGTACTGTGTTCAGTTATTCTAGTTTACGGTTACCATTCCTCAAGAATCAAAAACCAAACCAAACCACAATAAGATGTCCCTTGTAATTGCAATGAGGTTCATTATAAAAATACAGGGAAGAGGTGCAATCATAAACGATACAGACCAAGCAGTCAACAGACACAGATAGGAGTAGATGATAAATGGGGTTTCTGGGACGCCCATTCAAATGAATGGAGGAAAAGGGAAAAACTTTCTGAACCAAGCCCCAAAAGCTCAAAATAGGAGAATCATTTTCTCCCCACCTATTCCCTTCCCTCCCATACAAGCAAATGTAATATTGAGACTCATTTTCTCCCCACCTATCCCCTTCCCTCCCATACAAGGAAATGTAAAATTGAAACTCATTTAATTTTCTTTTAACATTCATTTCCATCGAGTATATTCACTTTATCTCTTCAAGCATGAAAGAAAGGGAAGTTCACTATCCCTCCTTCGGTTCTGTAAAATTGGGAAGTGCCTTTAAGAGTACAGTCATGCTGTGAAAATGAGGAAGTATTCTGTGCCCATGTCTCTCATGGTTATATCTTAAATCATGATAACACTAACAGAACAAAGTTTAGCTAAAAGCAAGAAAAAACAACTTTTAATTAAAAGAATATATTTTAAACGCAAGTTTCATATAAAAGAAAAGATAAAATCCTTATTTCAGCCCTTACACCCGAACCACGCCAAAAAAAATCCTCGTCATTTACCTTATGAGACACACCCTGAAAAACCCATTGTTGTGTTATCTCCCATGATGTCATCAACTTGGACTATTTATTGCCAAACGCCAACTTTGTTTTATTCAGAGAATGGAATATTTAGAAGCAGATCAATCGTTTTCACAAGATGACAGGTGAGATCCTTAACCCAATTCAATATTTGTTGTCTTATACAGAATTAAATCACGATACAATCAATAATTATTGCATGTCTTTTTCTAACAGGTTGTCCCCAATCAGAACATCGTTGATAACTGATCTAGAACAAGAGGCGTTTGCATATCACGACGAGTGGCAAAAAATGAATGACTTACTTAAAGACATTCAATCGTTCAGAAGAGAATTGAATGACATTTTTATGGCTGGAAAGAAGTTCTCTCACGTCCTCTGACCTTGAATGAGTCGAGTCAAAGGTGAGAAATTATCCTTCTGTGTGTGTCTGTGTGTCTTTCTGTCTCTTTGTGTCTATGTGTGTCTGTGTGTCTGTGTGTCTATGTGTGTATTTGTGTTTATATGTGTATGTGTGTGTGTGCATGTGTGTGTATATGTGTGTGCATATGTGTGTATTTGTGTATTTGCGTGTGCATGTGTGTGTATGTGTGTGTGTGTGTCTGTGTGTCGATGTGTGTATGTGTTTATATGTGTATGTGTGTGTGTGCATGTGTGTGTGTGCATGTGTGTGTATATGTGTGTGTGCATATGTGTGTATTTGTGTTTGTGTATTTGCGTGTGCGTGTGTGTGTGTGTCTGTGTGTGTGTGTGTGTCTGTCTGTGTGTGTGTCTCTGTCTCTGTCTCTCTCTCCCTCTTTCTCTATGTCTCTGTCGATATCTCTCTTGAGTGTTGACTCATTATTATTATTATTATTATTATTATTTTTTTCAGTTTAAACACCTGTTTGGATGAACCAAACACACAACTTAATCTTCTGGAGGAATCTGACATGACACAATCTTCTGGAGGTAAATGTTATATTTATTATTATATTAATATCATAACATAATCATCTTTATATACCATAATTGTTTTTCCCTCTTTGTTTTGAACAGAATATGTTGACCGAGCTTCAAAATCACAAACCATCAGACTACTGCGAAAGAAGATTTTATTCAATGTTTGTAATCTTGTTTTATTATATATGCTTTCCGTATAATTATCTGATTTTGGATTACAAAAATGTGGATGTGAGTGGATGTGGGTGGAGCTTGTGTGTATGGGGTTTGTGTGGATGTGGCTTGTGTGGGTGGAGCAATTTTTTTAAATGAAATAAACATGTTGTGTATGGGGAACTAATAAACTAATCACTAATTATGTGGATATGATGGATGTGGTGGGGTTTGCGTGGGTGGGATTTGCGTGGGTGGGATTTGCGTGGGTGGGATTTGCGTGGGTGGGGTTTGCGTGGGTGGGGTTTGCGTGGGTGGGACTTGTGTGGATGTGGTTTGTGTGAGTGGGGTTTGCGTGGCTGTGGCTTTTGTGGATGCGGCTTTTGTGGGTGGGGTTTGCGTGGGTGGGGCTTGTGTTGGCGGAGTCAAAAAGGGGCGGAGTTAAAAAGGGGTGAAGTCAAAATTTTTTTTTAAAATTTATCTTTGTCTTTTGTAATTCCTGTGAATAAAATGAACCTAAAATCTCTTCCCCCTTTAAATCACATAATTTGTAAGTCCAAGGAACTGTACCGATGACATCAACAATTTTAAAAAGTTCATTTGTCCATCGCTTGGTATAACCTTTTTCAAAATGAGATTTCCACCTGCATATTCTTACTATATCACCAACTTTGAACTTATGCTTTCTGACATTAATCTCTTTTTCATATTTAATTTTGTAAATGTATCTGATAGTTTAATTTTTGTTGAGCTATGAATTGTACTTATCTGCAATGCCCTGAATTAAAAATAACCATTGTTGAGAACCGAGTTCAGTGAATTTTTTATAGTCTCTCTTTTAAAGTGCGATTAAAATGCTCAATAACAACCGCTTTTCCTTCATTACAGTTGCTGTATAATGTAATGTTATTTTAAAGAAAATTCATAAATGTTTTGTTGTAGAACTCTGTACCCTCATTACCACAATTTTCTTTAGGTTTTCTCTTGCTTTTATTGAATATCTGTTGGAAAGCTAACATAAGAGGATTACCTGTTTTGTTTTTCAAAAGAACAACCCACGCATATCTACTCCTCAAATCAATCACGGTTAAAGCATACTTGCACCCCTGATCAATACTGAGTTCAATCAAAGCAGCGGACCAGATATAATCAACTTCCTTGGAATAAACCTTCCTTCTATGAAACTTTGTGATTATTGGTTTATGTAATTCATCAGCTAATTGCTCTTCAATCTTAATGACATCGAGAGCCCATAAGTTTTTTGAATTTCCAAACCCAAGTTTCAATTTAGCACTGCTCATCTTATTCACGATGACCCTATCAACTTTTTCTCTCAAGGTTGGATTTTGTATCAGAGACAAATAATACAACATTTCTATATCGGCTTCATGTTTTTCTTCCAATGATGTGCAAATTTCCTTAATCAATATCATGCCTCATGCACACTTCATCAACCCTATTGATAGGTTTGCTCCAAGGTTTAGGATTGTCAGCCTCATCTAATCTTTTATTCAAGTTTGTTCCTGGACCACAGAAAGAATACCGTGGTAGATGCAATTCCCCTGGTATTCCAGTTGTTGTAAATATACTTCCTAATAAAAACTTTTGCATATCTCCCCATCGTTTGTGTTTGGTGATTAATTCACTCTTTTTTGAGCCACACACCGAACATGTACCTTTTTGTATAACCCTATTATTTTTACTTTTACCATACGAGATATTTTTACTCTCGGTTTTCTTTTTACATTTGAGACAATAACTCATTTATTTATGTGAAAAATTCCTACAGAGTGCGAAAACCTTTTCATTTTTCCAACATGCACATTTGAATCTTAATTTTTAAAACACAAAGAATCCTCAGAAATGTATTCACTCTCTCCTCCATTTATTTAAGAAAAAAAATGTAAAACATTAATCGAAATCAATTACACCAACATCATCAACAATATAATCTTTTCCTTCTTTCTCTTCTTTATCTCAACTTTTCTTTTAAATCTTCTCCCTGAAATCGATGTTAATAGTCTTGACGCATATATTTCTAATAGACTTGCCAATTCCTCCTCGGTGCGTTGCTATTGAATTTTATAAATTGAATTCTAATAGACTTCCTCCTCGGTGCGTTGAGATCGATTTATTTTCTGTAATACCTTCGACTTTTTATAATCTCACTGGTTTCGATATTTTTATATTTATTTATTCTCTCTCTTTCTTCCCTCTCCCTCTCCCTCTCCTCCTCCTCTCTCTTCTCCCTCTCCTTCTCTCTCTCTTCTCCCCTGTCTCGGTTTCTTCAACTCCTTCCTCATCCCTTACTATCCTTGAACCACTTTCACCCCATAGAATATCATACATATATTCATCTGGATTCAGTGATACTCTTGAATCCACAATTATTTTTTCTCATAAAAGGAAATCAATAAGATTTGTTGATGAAATATAAAACTCTTTTTGAAATCATCACCTTTAGAAGTTCACTTTTATTTAATATATTAATCAAATCTCTATTTGTGGGTTTTTTAACATCAGTACAAGGCCAGTTCTTAATTGAAAAATGTCTGTGTGTATGTTCCAATTCATAAGGAATGTAAAATCTCACACCCTTTTCTTGTGGGTATCCTTGAATGCAAAAATTATAATTTTCTTGAAGCCTTCTTGCTGTCATTTATGTATCAGAGAAATATGACAGATTAATATGATGACACGTAATACCACCCCATCTTCCTGTTGTTAAATCATTTTGTATTCCTCGACTTTGTATAATTATCCAATTTCCTTCCTTCTTTGTCATATAAACGATTGCTTCACCATCATATAATTTCTTATTCCCGAAATCATGTATTTGTTGTTTGCTAATTGTGCTTCCACATATCTCCTGATTCTTAGCAAGAGGATAATATTCTTCTTGACAAGACTGATAAAAATCATGTAGGTCTTCTAGGTTTAATGACAAAGACCAATTATATCCTAAATCACACATATACCTCCATTTCCCTATTGTCATATTAACTATACTTCCTTCTTTATAAAATTCAATAGCAAGCAGATAATTGAATTGAATAAGAAAAGGTGTATGGTTTGTTGAACCAGGTGTTGTGGTTGTAAATTCCACTTGTTTCACAAAACGTGCCATTTTATTTAAGGATATAAATTGTGATAAATCATTTAATCTCACCAAGTCATTCGCGTCAATCGGGCTTGGATAATTTATAAACATTTTTCATATTAATTTTTTTTGCGATACTGGATTTCTGTCGTTCAGCCTGTGCCTTTGTGTAATAATTTGATAAATCAATATCCAGTTCTTGGGATACACCAAAGATAGAACCATCTTTAACAACATAAGTCATTTATATTAGATTAAAAATAATGTCATTAAAAAATTTATTTTTGTTGAGTTGAAATAACACATAGAGACATAATTGACCACAACACTTGGAATTTAATTCTTGGACTTGAAATGTTTGATAAACACCATTCTGTAAGAATTTTATGACTTCAACAGGTGGTGGAAGACCATAACTATCAAAATAATATTTGTCTTGACTATTAAAAATGCAAACCCAATGAGAACCGTTCCCATTATTATCTTCTCAGTTCATAATACTATTCTTTGTATGTTTGGACACGTTTGTTAATTCATCTCTCATACAAATAACCACATTATGAATTTTTAATTTCTTACAATATTTGACAAGTTCTAAATTTGATGTTGTATTCTTTCCAAATTCTTTCAACCACTCATCAATGCTCATTTATTTATTAGAAAGATATAATCCATTACCCCTTTTAGTTAATTTTACACCTGCTTGTGCAATAGAAGAAAGCATATCTCCAATTAAAAATCTTGCTTTATCAGGCAGACTTTCAAGTTTTTCAGCAAAATCTACAATTACACCACTTCCACTAATTTGTTTTTCCAACTCTTTGTAATGTCTTTCCAACTCTTTTTGAGCCTGGAGTTGAGCCTTCCTTTTGTTGGCAGTTTTCACCGCTGCTAAAATACCACCCGTCAATGCTCCAACCGCACTTAAACCAGCAAATAAAGGAATTAGAAATGGGAGAAATCCTCCACTCGTCTCTCTGATTGAATATTTCTTCAACATTGGTTTTGACATTTTAATTTTAAGTGAGCCAGTATTGTTCAAGATTTTCACCTGTTCTCTTGTGAGCAAAACATAAATTCTTACTGCTCCTTTTCTCTGAATTGTATTAACGTTAATCATACAAGGCTTTTGATTTTGAATACAAGATGATAGTTTATGAAGATTGATTTGATTAACATATACCCCAGTTGGCACTTTAGGACTCATTTATTTATCAAAAATTAGACTAACCATAACACCATTATCTGTATTAATCTGTAATTCTGTTTCTTCCAAAAGCAAACAATTATGTATCAACTTCTTCACTCTCTCTCTCCTCTTTCAATGTATAGGGAAGTATCTACTCAATTAGACTTTATAGTTTCCTTTTGAGCACTCAGGTCAATCGCATTGATTGCATACAGACTTTGAAATTCTGTCATATCCAAAATGGGTTCTTTATTTCCATTGCTTTCACACACCTTTTGGTAAGACTTGTATGCTTCAGCATAATCATTTTTTCCCAATTAATTTCCAATCTATCTCATGGATAAAATGTTCCAACTTGAGAAATACGAAGTTGTTTCACCTTTGCATTATCACTCAACGCATTATTCTTATCAATAGCAGTATCACCATCTGGTTTAAAAAAAAAAAATGAGCCACAGACATCGTGACTTTCCTTCCAGAACACCCAAATTCCACGTGTAAGTGGTTTGGTTCAGTTTAACATGTTGGCATCTTCCTTTAAGGTATGATACACTGAGTGGTTTCTTTGAGATAAGTCTTCCATTCAACATCTCTTCTGTTTTAAGATTATGAGAATATTCACTAATATACCAACTCATTTCATCAATGAGAAATTCATTCTGAGCAGCAAAAGCATTAGCCACACCAAAAAGCAATCTATTTTCATTATCATTCCTTTGCAGTTCAAATCTAATTTTGAGACCATACAGAACTTTATCATGATCACAAAATCCAAATATACCTTTAAGAGGAACTGCCACAGTAAAACTATTACCTGTTTTTGTATCAACATTATACGTTCCTTTCCTTTGACTATATCCAGGGTCTGTGTTTGTTCCTGTTGCCATATCAGGAATAAAACCTTCGACAGATCCCTTTCTCATTCTATCACAAAATGAATATAGTGTAAATTTCATCATTTCAGATGTAGCAGAGACATAATCAACCGCTTCAACTTCTTGTGTTCCAATATAGCCTACAAACGAACACTATCAAACATTTTCCAGAAGAAATCATTTACGAGTGTATAGTTTGTGGTATTCGCAGCCTTAGTGAATGTACATTTACACAACAAGAAACTTTTGGCAAGATTCAAATAAGTTTGTTAATTATTTATTTATTTATTTTTGTTCCATTTGCATTCCAGTTTGTTCCAGTTATTGCATTTAACTTGAAGTAGTCTTCTTTTTTAGTCGAGTTTGAGATGACAATGGTATCATCCAAATCAAAGATACTATCAATTGCTTCCATACATGTATTTATTTAGGAAAAAATATGTTAAAACTTTTGAAACCCTGACCCAAGTATTTGAAATATTTTCTGTCGTTCTTGGGGAGACAACTGAGTTTTGCTTTTCTTCATTTATTTTGTTGCTTGCAATTTATGAGATTCCTTTTGGGCATCTTTTATACTCTTTATAGCACCACTACATTTCCCACAGCAGAAGCAGTTGAATCAATTTGGTCTTTATGTTTAAGAATAGTCGAACCTATACCCATTAGAGAATCAATTATCCCATCTCCTCTAAATTGATGTGCAACACCCCTTTGTCACTTAGGTTTATAGTATCCTCAACCAAGATACATACCTTCACCCTTGTAGTATGGGGAAAGGAACATCCCATCCCCTGTAATTATTTTATATTTTCCCAACTCGTGTATCCTCACAATAACCATCGTATTTATTTATTGGAAAACTTCACGTCGGTGAAGTCTGATGGATATAATTTCTCCATTAAAAGAAATCATGTGATTCTCTTGGTCGGTTATCCTAAAATTTACTCTGTACATGGTTTTTCCTGATACAGGAAGACAAACCAGATTTTTGGGTTCCAAACTGAATTTATAACCAATTGGGGTTGAGGATGCACTGAATGAAAATATTGTATTTGTTCTTATTCCATCATTATAAGCACAATCAATCAAATCACAGTGAATTAATACTGAATTTATGCCTGAGGATATTTGAATGACATTATCACTGTAAAAGGTCCCATTAGTTTCAATCTTTTTTGGGGAGAAACCCAATAACTCTCCAAATGAATTATCAATTGTGAAATCAACCTTATATTTATTTTTAAGTTTAATCGTTGATTTTGAAGTATGTTTTTGAATATCTATAACAATATTTTTTGGTTCATCACCCTGTTCTTTCACAAGATGAGCAATTTCGGAAGATATTTGAGAAATCTCATATGCTCCGGTTGAAACTGTTATCATTTTGTATCCACTTCCCAGATTATAACTAAACTTGTCATTTTTCTTGGTGATATTAAACAAGGTATTATAAGTTTCCATGGACAATAAAGACGCCTCATATTCTTTTGTTGCGTCAAGTTGTAGTGGGTTTGGAAATGAAGATGTGTGGTCGCTTGTTGCGAAATTAAAACTAAGGATTGTGCTTCTCATCTTATTTAACATGGGATAAAAAGTCTTTGTATTGACATTCATAAATTATTTTCTTGTTCATCAACTGGTCGAAAATGGCTGATGCTTCATTAAAACAATTGTTATTTCCATCCTTCTTACTACCAAACAGCAATAACAGTCTATTAACTAATTGTGATGGGTCATTTGGAAGAAAACTAACACCTGAACCAAGCCTACTTGAAGCCTGAATAATGTGTTTCTCCTTCTCATTCTTCCTACTTTTACCAGATAGACTAACCCTATAATTAAGAGAGTCCAGTTGATCAATATATACTCTACTCTCCTTATTTTTCATATCCAATGGTTTATCAAAATATTTTGATTCATCCCTCACAGTTGAACGTTGTTTTCCATCTTTTGTTGGAAGAAACATAAATCTCGGAGTTAGTTTAACAGGGGGTTGAACAGAACTCAAGAACCTTAATTCATCATTCAATATCAATCCCTTTTTTTGAACAAGATGAAATATTGCTGGTTGTTCTGTTGGAATGAGTCCTGCTTTGGTTTTTGAATCAGCTGAATATTCATTGTTTTGAAGAGACTTCACAATATAATCAGGGGGTTGATTCATCTCTTCCAGTTGTTGAAATAATCCTTCATCATCATATTCTCATTCTCCTATATGCTCTAATTCTTCCTCTATCATTTGACTGAAATCTTTTAACATTTGAAGTTTTTTTCGAGTATATTTTCTTGTGGGAACTGTGGAAGCATCTATCATTTTTTTCTTGAGAAGTTTTTAAAAGTGGTGAAAAAAATTTCTCTTGTTTTCTTTCAAATGCTTCTTCATCCGTTAGTGTCTGTCTGCGTTTCTTCTTTATGTCTTCCTGTTGTTTTACAACTTTTGAAACCAACTCTTGATGTTCCTTCAATCTTCTTGCTCTTTCCTTCACATCCATTTATTTATTGGAAAATATCATATCATTCACTGAATTATAAAGGTCAACAGGGAAATTTTCCTTTTCTTCATCATTAAAGTAGATGTGTTCAAATAAATCCTTTTCTTTAAATATTTCATCAAATTCTTTATTCACATTAATACGAGTTGTTATTTCTTCTTCACTAATATACTTGTATCTCTGCTTTTCATACGTTTGCGTTGAGTTTCTCAATCAACATCAAAACCGAATGATAAAATCTTAACCCCATTACCACTCAGATGTTTTATAATTTGTCTCATTCCTTCTTGATTAGTTTCTAATATCCCAAGACCACCAGATTTTAGTTTCTTTCGCTCACTCTTACAATGTGAATATTTTGTTGTACCAAGAGAAACCTCCTCAAATATTTGACCTTCATTCCTCAATCGCATATGTTCCTCTTCTGAAATATAGGAATAATACTCACCCTCCACTTCTCCAGGTCACATTGCTCTGGTTGTTGTAGATACAATACGAATCACATCGTGGTTTTTTCGAAAATTTACAATATTTTCATTTGTACTATTCAAGAACCTTGATTTATGAAAGTTTTTTCCATAAGCAGATTTACCCACAAGATTTATAATAATAGTTGTCATTTATATATGTAATTGTTTATAAAATAAAAAATATATCTTTTAATATCTCATCTTGTTTCACAACAATATATTTATATTTTTCAGTCGTGTGCTTCATATAATCCCCAAATTCTTTTTTACTCCATAATGTAGAACAATTGTCTCTGCAAAAATTGTTTATATCTATTGAATTTAACTTGAATAAAATAAAAGTATGAGCATTGTTTCTTTTTGACCGACGAGAGAGTTGAAAGTATGATAAACTAAAATAAATACAATTACAAGAAGAATGTCTCCCTCTTGTGTCGTCGCTATCCATTACTGTTTGGTTTCTGTCATTAACACAATCATCAAAGATAACGAGGTTCTTTTTTGATTTATCCAAATCCTGGGGAGAAGGTATATCAACCGTATTATCACAAAGAATACAAGTTATCGGCTTTGATTTCTTTTTATATCTCTGCGTATCACAAAATAGTTGTATTGTTGCGAATCTGGAAGCCATGAGCACACAACATACAGGTCCTATAGATCAGTTATATCGGTAAGTACGTGTTTTATAGATAGCTTCCTTTCCCTTGTCTAACGGGTAAATAAATGTTCATGTGCTGTGAGTTACTTTTGATAGTTAGGATTTCCTTTTATTTGTAACACCACCAGCAATGACAGCAACAACGACAGCAACGGATTAC
This sequence comes from Eptatretus burgeri, assembly GCF_056783735.1. Lineage (NCBI taxonomy): Eukaryota > Metazoa > Chordata > Myxini > Myxiniformes > Myxinidae > Eptatretus > Eptatretus burgeri. The sequence continues at coordinate 105,492,300 of NC_140970.1, forward strand.
TACGGCTCTGCAGAGAACAACAACAACAACCCTCTGCTCCCGGATTCTCCGTGCGCTCAGTGGGGGAGGGGTCATTCCCCCACCCAACGATGCGCTGGGGAGTGCACCAAGTGGGGGAGGGTCGAGCCATGCTGGAGCACAGAAAAAGGGAGTCAGTCAATCGGTCTGGGCTGGTCTGGAGCCTGGGCTGCTGGTCTGGAGCCTGGGCTGCTGGTCTTGGTCGTCGTCGTAGTCTTCTTCCTCCTCCTCACGATTGAGAGCTCGAGAGACGCCAGTCCCCGACAAGGACCGCAAGGGTTGGCACCGTGTCTCTCTCTCGGCGAACGGGCGAGCTTGAGGGACACCATCCCCCCACAAGAACCGCAAGGGTCGCTCGCCGGTGTCTGGGTTCGGCTCACCTCTCGCTGGTGTCCAGGTTGACGTGAAGACCACACGAGGTGGACAGGTCCAAGACAGACCCTGGTCTTCAGCCCGACTGTCCTCCGGGCTGGAGGTCCGAATAAAGACCACTTCAGTCCGATTCTTTGGGTGTGTGTGCGTATGTGTGTTCGTGGCGCCAGTCAACTAAGTAGTGAACTGTATAAGTGCTCTTATTGTACATACCTTGCATACCTCCATTTATTAATATTTGGTTTAACTCTGCCCTTATGTGCTCCCCTCACCCCCCCCCCCCCATTGTAAATAAACATACCCCGATTGTTAAATGTTTCAGCTCGTTCGTGTCTATTCCTCCATTGACTTAGCGTGCTGTGTGTTGGGAAATTAGCCAGGCTGTTGCTGCTGTAACGGGATATTTGGGACCAACGGACCTCGGCGATCAAACCGCACGGATCGCACACGGTTCGAGTACGCTAAGCGGCTCGTTCCATACGGGTGCCGTCGAGGGTGTGGAGACTCGGTAAATCGCCACGTGGTCTCTAGGTATTTTGAAAATTGGCGAATAACCCTGTACCAGGTGGTAGAAATATTGACCCTTCGCGGTCCGAAAGGGACCCGTACTTTTCCGGAGTTTTCCGAAGAAGTACGATCTAAATTCCGGGCGATCGTTCGAGCCGACTCTGCAGCTTCATCTCGCAGTCATGCTCGCGGCCGATGCCCGGCCCCGCAACAGTATTATATCTTCAATGTTGTAATCATTTAGTTTGTTTTGAAGTTTAAATAAACCGATTATATCTTCTTTTTGAAGACCAGCATTAAAACCTTGTGAGAGTAGTTGATACTCAGGTTGAAAACTCGACTTTGTGAAAATTATTAAATTATCATAATCTAGAAAGTTGGGAGTAAGGAGCATCTTTAAAAGTAAGCAGGTTTTTCCACATCTGCTTGAACCAACTATGAGACATCTTCAGGAATTTGGAAGATTTTTATGGTTGTTCAATTTTATCTTATTTTCCCAAATGGGTAAAAAATCATTCATTTACATATTTGGAAAACAGGTTATTTAATTTTTTATTGGCTTTTTTAGAACCTCTATGTTTTATCCTAAATTCAGGTTTAATTTCAAGATAATCCATTATTTTATTTATACAATATCTTGTGTTGATATTTCTCTGAAAATGACAATCGTTAATAATATAAATCATCAATCCACGAAACATGGTCGTCATTTGTTCAGTCTCTTCTCTTGTAAGAAAAGGTGTATTATCACCCTCATACTTTACATTCATTTCTCGAATCAATCTTGTAAAGTAATTCATTTTTGGTGTAAATCTCAAATAATTATATTCCTTTTTATATTTTTTCTTATCATTAATTAGAAGATAATCACAGAGCATACATTGTTTATAGGCTTTTGACTGTGTTTAATCCCCGTCTTTCACACGCAGGACAATTCTCAAATTTGTCATGTGGAGAATCAGGAAATTCAAGAGGCTCCAAATGTAGTAAACTATTCATATTTATAAAGTAAAACTTTACTTCAAATAAAATTCATCTTCGGTATCATCTTCAGTACTTTCATTGGTGCTTTCACAATCATCTATAAAACTACTTTCAGAACTATCGTTTGAACACAAACTCAGTATCATAACTGTCTTTTGTTCCAACAGAGATACGATCATCACTCTCATAATCTTCAAAATCTTCAGTTGAATAATGACTCGTATTTAATTAGTAGAAAAAACATTACCATCTATGTCTATATACTTTTTTCATTAGCAGATTCAACAACTACATTTTTTATAGTAAAGGTAATTTTAAAATGGTCCTTAACTACTATTGAACGAAATGTCGTTTCACCTGATATATTAACATCCTTTATTTCATCAGGATTTACATCTTTAGGGTTGTTGAAAAAAATACAAATTTCTCCTTGCATATTACAGATGGTCTTATCTTTTCTATCTAAATCTTCATCCATGAGGTTTTTCTTTTTTGATACTTTTTCTTGTTTCATTGCTTTTTCTAGTTTTGAATATATTGCCAGAAGGAGAGGAGAAACTTTTGTTCAAGCTACTTTAATTTATGTTCTTCCAGATATACTAAAAGCCCGTCCACTGAAGGAAATTGAAGAACTCATATTATTCACCATAATTGTTTTTATCCAATAGTTGTTATATTTATCTTTATTCAATTTTACATCCTTGACATATTTCTCAGTATCTTTTAAAAATGAAGAGATTGATTGAAACTTGTCTTTTATGTCTTGATACATTGTATTTATTAAGTGAAAAAGTTGGAGGATAAAATGGTTTTCAAGCACAGATTCACCTATCGGCCATGGGCCAGATATGGCCACCGTGCACCCCCTCCCACCTCCTGGCAAACCTATGTTTTTCTGAATCCCCTGGATATACTGAACACAAATATGAATGTTAACATTGAAAATTTTGGGATGCACTACTTGTTTTGACCTTTGGAATCGGGGTACCTGAAAATTATACTTTTATTGCTTTGCATCAAATTCAATTTATGGATGGAATCAAAATGGCATGCAGAAGGCCCAAATCATATTCAATATACATGTATGATGCATCAAATTGAAGATAATTGCATTCTGATCATCTGTATATGTCTAGCAGTGTTGTACATTAAATCTAAATGAAATTATATACATTTGAATATATATTCCCTATCTTTCGAATAAATACAAAATCAACACTCCGTATTCCTCAATGAATATATTTGACTTTATTTGAATTTTATTGCAGGTACAGACTATTTAATGATAGTAAGAAACGGTTTTAATTACCTTATATTTCTTGAAATATGAGACGTACAGGAATGGTGTTGGTGTTGGAATGGGCCGTATCCTGAATGGAAAGCGAGTGGTCACAGTCGATATTTGTTTACATATTATTTAAGATTTATTTCCAAAACATTCATGTTGAATGTTCAACTGAAGATAAGAGGTTAGTTAAGATGTATTTTCTTTCTCATGGTATGACTACTGATAAGTTTTAATTAATGGCAATTAAGTTAATTAAGTAAGGTAATTAAGTTATATGTTCCAGTCCAAATCAGAAATATTTAAGAATGTGATACAACAAATTGCAATAATTAATACCGAATGAAAATATGAAGTTTCAAGTCCTGTTTCCTTCTATTTTCAGGTTCGTACTAGCTGTGCACAACATAGTCAACTGATGTCTGAACAGCAAGCAGCAGAAGGCGGCCAGGAGCGAGAAGACCCACCTCCCAAGCGTCAGAAAGATGATAGTCATGGAGGCTTGAAGTCCGCATTGGAGCCCGAATGCATTGTGCACATCCCTGGGTTACAATGTGGCCCTATGGTGCTATTATCCACAATCAAGGATTCCACAGCCTGACTAGCAAGGTTGAAGGAGATCCGAGACAAGAGACTGGCGCAACCACATGGATCAGTCCAACATATGATGAGTACCTGTGACCTAATACCAGATTCCCTTACTGAGTCACGGATATCACAGAGAATGCTATCAACTATTTACCATGAACCTCAGTTGCCTCTCCACTCCTTCAGATCCATTGACTCCATCATGCTCCAAGTTAAGTCAGAGGGATTCATCAGGGCACAAGGTACTGTTTTCATCTGATTGCATCTTCTCTAACTCAAAGGGGAGACGAAAGGTCAAGATCAAAGGGACACACACCACTGAAGGCTTAAGCCAGTTTGAGTGTGACGGATGGTGAACAGTTTTTGAAGTAGCTGAAAACAAATGTGACGAGAAATTACTCACACGGATAAGAGGTCATGATTTGTTTGCTACAGAAGCGAAGTATCACAAATCCTGTTGGGTTATCTACACACAGAATCCAGAGAAATGGAGTACAAGCACAGCGGACAAGGAGAGACAAACAAACCTGGCACAAGCACACAGTCAGGCCTTTGCAGAAGTTCAGAAAGTCATAGAAAGAGATATCATTAGAGGCAAACACATGATCAAACTGTCAGAGCTTTCCAGCATTTATATCGGCAACCTACAGCATACGGATTTCGCCAATCCCAAATTCCATGGGGAAAACCTTAAAGCTAAGTTCGAGAAACATGAGAAGTACAAGACTCAATGGCGTTATGTAGATTACACCGCACAGGAAACTTCCAAACTTACATAGTCTACAATGCAGACAGTGGCACAAGCGATGTGATAAGATGTGCATATGAACTTGGTTCTCTTGATATGGTCCAAGAATATGGTAGCTATCTGCATCGAATGATTCTTGAAACTGAAGCCACTGAAGACCCTTTCTAGGCTGCCCAAGTTTGTACCAGTTCTCGCTAGATTAGGAGACACGTGGGAAGCACCCGATGACCTGATGGATGACCTGGATAAGTTCACCTGTGCGTTATATGGAAGACCTCGTAGTCGGAGCATCAATGAGTTGCGGTTCATGAAAATGAATGAGCTGTATGCGAAAGATGATGACCGTCTCTCCTGTTCGAGCACAGTTGACATGGGGACTCTCCCTCCATGCAAGAAGAGCCTGGAGCAACACATCTGGAGAGTCAACTTCCAACTTGGCATTTGGAAAAGAGCCCATGTTGCAAATCTTGAGATCCCTGAGCCAAGTGATGGACATGGGTGGATTTCAGTTGAGGGGAAGCTGGAGCCCCTTTGGTATGAGGAAGGGGTCCTGTCACAACAGTTGGCAGACATCGCTGAAGATTCAGCGAACACCTCGGACTCGGACATTCCAGACGAATCAGACTATCTTAATGGAGACAGCTCAGAGTCTGACAATGAGTAGGATTAGTTGCAATTCACGTTAACGACAGGAATATTCATTTCTATTGGAGTATACTTCTGTTTTAAATTGTTTAGAATATATGTTGTATTTAAATACTTACCATGTTTGAGATTTGGTTATGTTATTTAGTTCCATGAATATTGTATTCAATATGATGCAGATATAATGCAAATGTAAAAACTATTTTATTCACTCTGAAACGTATGCTTTATGCAGTCTGCATTGGCACTGTAAGTTGTAGAATGTAGATGTATGTTTGGAAATATGATGGATGAATATGGGAAGAAATATGAAGGATAATGAAACACTGCACGTAAAATATTCTTGTATTATAGGTAACTGACATGATTATGGAGATTATGGAGATCCAGATTATGGAGATATAGACCGGAAATGTTTATGTGCAATGAAATATCTTGTAATTTGGTGATTCTGATGGTGGCCATCTTGGATTTTTTGGTTGCTTTCAAACCATACTTTGATATGGGATGAGGGGGATGAGGGGATGGGGATGAACCATACATACAAACCATACTATATTTATACAAATCGACTGATAGGGATGATGGGGGGAAAAAAACAAACTTATTTAAGATGAAGAATAGAAATAAATAACAATTCCTAATCCCAAAATTCGGTGCCAGCACAGATCACACTTTTACAAACAATCGGAAATGCAGGTGAGGGCTTCTCTTTTGGTGATGATGAATGCACAGAGTGATGCTGAATGTGCAGCCCGTTATGGAAGCAGGAGCAAGACGATGAGAGTCAGCAAGGAAGAGAGTCCAAAACGAGGAAAGCCAGCAACGGAGAGAGCCGGAGCCAGAGACGAGGAGCACAAAAGATGAGGAGAGCCAATGATGAAGAGTCCAAGAACTATTAGCGAGAGAAAACCAAGAGCGAACTTCTTTTGTTCCAAGAGTTCCACTCTATCTCTCCACATCCAGAACAAGCATTTGTCTGTCTCTGCACTTTGTCCAGAGCTTCTTATTCATGCTTCTTCTTCTTCACACAATCCTCCAGTTTGGCCTGTGTACTCTGGCACTGTCTAACCTAAACCCTAACCCTGCCACAGGCATCGTGATTGGATGCTCACTCCTTGAGGGAGGTCCATCCTCCAGAGCATCCCGCCCACGGGGCGGCCCATATAAAAATGAAAGTCCATCGCCTCTTCCAGACCTAAAGCATATTTTGCCGCCATGGCTCGGAAACAATGGCCAAACAGCTTGTGATCGGTCATTGGAAAACACGTAGCTCTTTCCGTTGTGGCCGCAAGTCCTCACCTGGCCCTATCCCCCCCTCTGTTTTCCACATAACAGCATATATATATATATATATATATATATATATATATATATATATATATATATATATATATATATATATATATATATATATATATATACGTATGTACACAAATATATCCCACCCATATCTCTCACCTGTGAATGGAGGGAATAGCCAATCAGCTCTCACCTAAACCCAGGTGACCTGGTTTATAGAAATAATTAACATCTCCCACACTCCTCCAGCCAAAGCTGGTGCATAAAGCAACCTTTGAAGGCCTACATAATGTAAGCGCAATTGTTGTTTCAAACCCTTCCCAGAGTTCCTCCACAGCTATAAAGACATCCACACATCATACACACGAGAATCCCAATGCTACACACTCTCATCTGCCGGACCGGTTTCATCGCTTATTGGTGAATCTTCAGCGGCAGCACAGACAGCAATGCAAACCAATGAGGCTCCCAAGCATGCAGCACGTGCAAACGTCAAAATAAATCAATACTTGAAAAATAAAGACTCATCCACATCTCTCACCTGTGAATGGAAGGAATAGCCAATCAGCTCTCACCTCATCAAGGAAACCCAGGTGGCAAGGATTATATAAATAATTAACACGTCCTACACTCCTCCAGCCAAAGCTGCTGCATAAAGCAACCGAAGAAGGCCTCCACAAAGTAAGTGCTTTATTTTTATACATATATATATATATATATATATATATATATATATATATATATGTATGTATATATATATATATATATATATATATATATATATATATATATATATATATATATATATATATATATATATATATATATATATTAAAGACCCAATCACTTCTCCATCCAGTAATTGGAGATAATAACCAATAAGCTTTTCCCTAATTAATTACTGCCAGCTGCAGGTCGGACTTTATAATTAATAACTCCTCTGCTCTTCCAACAAAAAGGCTGCATAAAGCAAACAAGAAAAGCTGCACAAGATAAACCCTTTACCATTTCAAACCCTACCCGGGTTCCTCTGCAACTGTTGCAATTTACAAGTAGCACATGCATGAGGACCATTATGCTAAATGCCCCCATTAGCTTCCGCACCAGTTTCCTTGCTTATTGGGAAGTCGTCAGCAATAGTGAGGACAAAAACGGCACTGCCAAGGCTACGAAACATGCATCACATTCCACCTCATTATGAGACAATTGAAAATGGAGAATAAACATCATCCATTAAGGGAAGGGCAATGGAAAATCTTAGAGGTAGAGTAATTTGTACGTTGCATACCCAGGCACCGTGGCAATGCAGAGGATACGTGAGGAGCACACAGCCACACAGGCCTCCAAAAGAGGCTCTGGATGTAGGCGCAGGAGGCACACCTGACCGACCAGCCCATCACTGTTGCACACCCATACCTCTTGCTGCCTCACACAAGTCCTTGCACTCACTGTTGCACATGAGAACTGCATGAGGGAGATGCAAGACGTGCCCATGAATATTGAATGCTCTTTATTCAATGTTATGAAGATTTGAGGTTGCACAGTTAATCATGTGGGTGAAAAATATTGATATTGATGTAAATACCTGCATCCCACTCCTGGTTTTCATTATGGAGATTGCTTTCAGGAAGCGTGATTCTACATGTGGCCATGTCTCACCTGCCGTAACAATAAAAGTGTTGTTCAGGACATTATCTGGAAGTCGAGGAATAAAGGCACTGCAAAGTCTGGCCGATGATACACCCACAATCTGTATTTAGGAAGATGGAAACTTTGAGATAGCAGTTTACCAAGCATCCTATTTCTCTTGTGCTTCAACTGTCATTAGCTTTGTGACCTCAATTTACACCCCCCCAAACACTCAATGACACTTGACTGATACTCAAACTCCTTCATGCGTCTTCAAATTCAGCCCCCTCTTTTTTGTAATCGCATACTTCATTTCATTTTTGATTCACTCTGGTTCATTTAATTACACCTCATGGTCATTTCACAACAATCAAAAATTTTTATGCCTCTGCTGACAAAGTCGCCGGTGACATTATGTTTTTGGGTTGTCCGTCCGTACATACGTACGCCCATGCTAATTTTCTGTTTTCTCCGCAACCGCTTACCGATTGAGAGAAAATTTTCACCATTGCTGCGAGTACTCATGTGCAATGTTTTTATGATAATTATGATGTCATATGTCACGTGGTGCAGCAGCCATATTGGAACAAAGGAAAAAAACTTTGGACCTCTGTATCTCTGAAACTGCTCCATGGAAAAAACTTGAAACTTGGCACATGGCAAGCACTCTCCATGGGAAGCAAGTGTGGCTTTTATTATGTCATAGGTGGCTTCGTTATGACGTCAAAATTGCACACATCAAACGCTTCATCTGATCAGAATGAAAAATTTTGACGATCATCTCAGGCTAAATTGCAATCGGACTATATATATATATATATATATATATATATATATATATATATATATATATATATATATATATATATATATATATATATATATATATATATATATATATATATATATATATATATATATATATATATATATATATATATATATATATATATATATAATCAGTATACCGGGTGTAGTGGCGTGCGCCTGTAATCCGGCTACTCGGAGGCTTGGGTTGGAGGATCGCTTGAGGACGGGTGCTCTGCACTGGGCCGCACTATGAGAGGGTGTAGGGCAGCCCGGAATCATTGCAAAACCCAATCCTTATCCCTGTGTCGTAAGAAGCGACCAGGGTTGCGTCAGGAAGGGCATCCGGCATAAAACCTATGCCAAATCAGTATGCGGATCATAACGGATGAACCGCTGTGGCGACCCTTAACAGGAGCAGCCGAAAGACGAACAACAACACATATATATATATATATATATATATATATATATATATATATATATGTATATATATATATATATATATATATATATATATATATAAATAAAATCAGTGAAATTATTGGTCAAGTGGTTGGGCAGCCATATTGTTTTTAACATAAAATCTTTAAAATCTACTTCTCCGAAATGGCTGAATAGATGAAGGTGAAACTTTACATGTATGATCGCCGATCCATGAAGAACAAAAAGTCCTCCAACTACGATGTCATATGTCACATGGTTTGGCAGCAAAATTGGATTTACCCTTTAACCTTTAAAAATCATCTCCTCCAGAACGGCTTGACAGATCGAGGGGAAACTTCACCCACATGTTCCCCAATCGTTGGGGATACCAGGGTGTTCACAAATAATTAAAAACTCACATGGTCTGGCAGCCATATGGGTCTAAATAAAAAAATTTGAATTTTTCTTTCTTAAACTGCTTCATCGTTTGTTTTTGTTTATTTTTTTGTATACATTGTCGAGGCTCGTATAAGAGCTATCACACAGAACATACAACAAGGGAGCAGGAGACAAGACGGGTGCGTGAAGGAAGCACAAAACCGTAAGGAACAGAGACATTAGGAGATTTGTGGAAGGGAGAGGGATGGGGTGGGGTACACAGAGTAAACAAGATGGACACTACCGGGACTTTTAGGAAGGAAAGAAGGGAATTTGAAGAAGGTGGGTGGATTGAGGTGGATGAACGGGGGTAGAAAAGATTGTGGTTTTGGATGGGGAAAGATAATAGATGGTGGTGAACAGCTGTTTTGAAGACCTGGAGGCAAGAGTGAGATTGAAGAGAGTGTGGGAGTTTATTCTAAAGGTGGGAAAAAAGAGGAATGAAAGCATGAAGGCGAGAAGAAATTCTTGATTTTGGTAGTTTCACCAGAAGGGGGTTGCTGGCGGACCTTGAGCACCCTGCGGAAATATGGGGGTGGGGGGTGGAGGGTGGACAGATCACAGACAGGGTGGGGGGGCGAGGCCAGAGAGGAATCGGGTGAAGACAAAGGCAATTGGGTGCGGCAGGAGAAGAAGTCTTCGAGCCATCAGTGGAGATTGCCTCGGAAACCATTGGAAGAGAGTTTGGTGAGCAGTGCAGAATGCTAGATCATATCAAAAGCTCACGATATGTCACGGGAGATGGCTCTGATCTCATGTTTGACATTGAAGATCTCCAACCATTGTTGGGAGAGCAGAAGCAACATGTCCAGGGTAGAGTGACCTGGTCTGAATCCAAATTGATGATCAGAAATCAACCCATTGGAGAAGAGGATGGATTTAATGTCGGAAGCGATGATGGATTCCATAACCTTGCTGATGATTGGGAGCAGGCCGAATGGTCTGTAATTGCAGGGATCTGTTTTTGCAGCTTTTTTATGGAGAGCGGTAATGTTTGCTGATTTACAAGCAGATGGCAGATGACCTTGAGCAAATCAGAGGGCGAATAAAACAGAGAGTGGGTGAGCAAGAGCAGCAGAGCAGATTTGTGAAACACGAGGACTGATGCCGTCTGGACCGGTTGCAGTATCTGAGTCGGGTTTGACAGCAATTTGTCCATCTTGTCAGGAGAAAAGGACACATAGTCCAGGAACAGATGGGTGTGACAGGGTAAGGTGGGTACAGAAAGCGATGGGTGTGGGACACAATTTAGAAGCAAACACGGAGTTGAGGCATTTAACCTTTTCACATGCAGTGTCAGCTGTGTGGCCATTTGAGGAAAGGGAGGGGATGGAGGGGAAGCATACACCAAAAACAGACTGAACAAGATGCCAGCAGGATTTGGAGAAGGGAGACAGGTTTGAGAGTTTAGACTTGAGATTAGAAAGATGTTGTTTCCTGGCTCTCCTGAGGTTAGACACACACTTGTTCCGAGCTTTGTGGAAGCAAATGAAATTGCCTTCAGTTGGATTTGCCTTCCATGATGCGAAGGCAAGTTGTTTCAATACACCATGGGCAGGAGTAAAGGTAGGACAACTGAAGACGAGAGGGGATAAATCTGTGCAAGAGAAGGAGAGCAAGTTTCTTTGAAAGAATCTTTGAAAGAGGGCAGTGCATGGTGAGTGAGGAATAGAGTTTTTGATGAAGAGAGCAACTCCGCCACCAGGACGAGGCTCAGGTCTGTCATACCGGAGGAGGAAGTAACCAGGGAGAGATACTTGGAAGTCAGAGATGTCTTGGAGGAGGAAAGTATATATTAAGCAGGTTATGTCTGGTTTGCCAGTGGCAGTCTGGATGGAAAGATCTGTCAGGTTTGAACGAAGGTCCCAGATGTTTGAGGTCCACACTGTTAAGGAAGAGGGAGGGAAGGAGGTTTTGGGTGCAGGGGAGGGGAGGGAAGGTAAGTGCAGAACAAGGGAGGAGGGAGGGAGATAGGTAGAGTTGTTGACAGTGTGTGGGACATTGCAGAAGAGCTAGGTGAGAGGGTGAGAAGGAGGAGGAGGAGGGGGAGGAGAAGAAAAGGCCAAGTGGTGATGTGATGAAGCACAGTGAGGAGTAATAAGAGAGGGGGCAGCTTGACGTTAACGATTGGAGTAGGTGGAGGAATGAGTTGGAAGAGAAGAGGACAGGTGAAGGAGGCAGCTTTGTGGATGCGGGGGAAGGGCAGCTTTGAGAAGGGGGAGATTGGAGGGAGAAGGGTGAGGAGGGAGTTTTTGAGAAAGGTGAGAGGGAAGCTTGGAGGGGGAAGAGAGTGAAGGTTGCTTTGAGAGGGATGAGTAAGAGGGAAGCTTTGAGAGGGTGGGGAGATGATGAGAGCAGGCACAGCCATGGGGCAGGAGGGTGAGAGGAGAGGTGAGGGATGAGACTTCGTGGTGGTATCGTAAAGAGGGTAGTTGGCAGGGGGAGGCACAAGATTACAAGATTTGAGGGGCTGAGAAGAGGTGGAGGTGTGTTGAGAGGAAAGAAAGAGTCTTGATTTGACTTCATATCGCACTGATTGACGGTGTGATATCTTAGGTTAGAACAGAGCCCACAGATGTTAGAACACCACAGTTTGGGACACCAGAGGAGGAGCTGATACTAAAGTAGAAGACAGTGAAGTGGTGCTAAGAGAGGAGATAGATTGAGGGGAAAGATGGAAGGGGTAAGGAGAGGGTATGCCAGGTGAGGAGCTCAGAGGAGGTAGATTTAACTCAGTGGGGTGAACTGGCACTGAAGTTGTGGAAAAAGGACGATTGATGGCATATGAACGTTCATTCCAAACTGGGATTTTAAATTTTTTTAAAGTCAGAGATACGTTTGAAGACACTACGTGAGGGATGCAATAAAAGGGAATTAAGAGAATGGAGGAAAGAAACGTTGTAACAGTGGGACTTTTTAGACATGGGATGAAGGAAAGGTCAAAATGAAAACAGTTTTTTTAAGAAGAAGAAGAAGAAGAAGAAGAAGAAGAGTGGTGAATTATGATACAATAACGAGAACCACACGTGTGAACGAGGGAGATGGAACATTTTAAGAGACCAGTTTTTTTTTCTTTAAAGATTAGGGAAAGGAAAGGTTGAAGAAAAGATCGTGAAGGTGCACGGTGAATGTGAATGAGGAAAATAATACGGAAGATGGTAGATCGGCAAAAGTTGAAGGAAGAAGAATAGGAGGTAGAGAAGCCGCGTGGTTTCGGTGGGTATAAGATGAGAAGGGAAAAGGTGTAATTTTTTTATTTTATTTTATACTTCAAGACATAAAAGAGTGAAATTGTGGTGAAAAAAAAAAACTTAAGGTAATCAGATAAATCGCCATAAACCATCACAATTATGATTTAGTCATCATGGGGAATATGTTTTAAATTTAAACCTGATCGGATACATGGTCTGATCTGGCAGCCAGAATTATTTATTATTTTGAATCTGGGTTCAGGGTACAAGTTATAAAGTAAAACAAAAGTAAACCAAACTCGGTACAAGTATGTATAATGATGTAATAAAGTGGGCAGAGGCATATCTGGTGACGTTGCGATGTCGGAGAGTGCCCTTCTAGTTTCATAATGTCTCTACATTCGTCATTAGTTCCCACTATCACTCACCCAATGCTGCTTGTGTATCCTGCAGCAGTTGCTTGAAACTGCCACAGCTCTCAGAAGTAGCAAATTCAAATATCATGAGATCATGTGTTGGAGATAAACCAGGCAGTAGGGCAAGGCGTGTGGTGTTGGACACTGGGTTGTTGGACGAGGTTAGCCGGTCGAGGTCCTGAATCACGGTATGCTGGAGCTCGCGCACAGCATCCAGTAAAGCCTGAAGTAAGGGAGAATGGTAAACGACTTCATGGAAACATTGCAAACATTGAACAATCAATTTTGTCAGTCTTCTTAAGTGTGTGTCACAAGGTGCAATGAGACCCTCACAAGGCTCAAAGTTTCTTTCTTCTTCTTTTTATTTATTTTTTTTGGTGTAGGTTTTGAGGACCAAGTTGTGATCTTTCCGAGATCAAGTCAAGGGGCATTTTCAGGTGTTCTTTATCATAGGAACTACTTCAAAGGTTCTTTCACATATCATGGAGTACAGAAGTATACAGGGATGATACAGAAAAAAAAATGGCTGCCCATTCAAATGTGTACACAACAATATGCTCATAAACTCCTAAGGAGTGAACACATCAGCATTTGAAAGCCATAACTTTTATTCTCAAGCGTTTTTTGAACTACCAAGTCTTAAAAGACACCAGAATACATCGCTAAAGTACCACATTTAGAGATGGCAACATCGCCAATTTGTACTTCTTCTTGGTCGCCTCTAAAAACAATCTCAAACTGTAACCAGACCTACTTCAACCACTGCTGGAGCCTGGATGGTGATTCAAACGTGAGGAAGATACTTTGTCTCTAGGCTAGTGCACGCAACCCAAAATTTAAAAATAAATAAAATATTAATCGTTTTATCACGAAGAGAAATTGAACGTAAATGTGGACTCAACCAAACCAACCCAGGATCGTGAGAGGGGGCGGGGGGGTAGACAGTGGACAAAACCATTTTAAAAGAGATATATCCAAACCATCACCAAAATCAACTGAATCAGATATTAAACCAATTTAATAACGTAGATGGATTTTCTGTCTATTCCCATCTCCTCTCCGTTCTCGCCCCCCCCCCCCTCCGCCCATGCTCTGCGATTTGTCCCCACAATATTTCCGGAGGGCGCTGAAGGTCCGCCAATAACCCCCTTCTGGTAAAACTACCAAAATCATGAATCACTGCTCACCTTCAGTCTTTCATTCCTCTTTTTTCCCACCTTTGGGATAACCTCCCTCACTCTTCCCTCCATCATTCCCTCCAGGCCTTTAAAACAACTGTTCACCACCACCTCTTATCATCCCCCATCCCAAACCTCGATCTTTTCTACCCCCTTTAATCCACCCCAAACGCAGCTCCTTCAAATTCCCTGCTTTCCTTCCTAAAAGTCCCTGTAATGTCCATCTTGTATACCCCCATGTAATGCCTTCGGTCAGATTAGCCTCCCAGGAAGAGAAGGCAAGTTGTTTCAGAGCAATGCCTCACCACAGGATTCAACATACAATGGGTGGGAAGAATGGTGGGATAATCAAATATGTGATGGGATGAATCTGTGCATAAGCGAGAGCAGGTTTCTGTGGAAGAATTTCCAGGCTGACGTAATATCAGGGGCAGCAAATGTGGGAGACGAGTGAGATGTTCAAGGACATGAAGGGGATTTGATTGTCATGAGCAAACAAATTCCCTAGTTGGACAAAGGGAGTAAAAGATCATGGAATGGCTGGTAAGAATTTTGGTTAAAGGCATGGAGTAAGGTGGTGCTGTCGATGCGGGAGGATAGTGCTTGGGCCCGAGTGACAATCGGTCCCATCTGGGGTGGCAAATTCGAAGTCACAACACCTCGTTCGTATCGTTGTGGAGATATCATTTTGAGGTGATAACATTTGCAAATGAAGAGCTTAACCAAGATGGCGGCCAATTCAAGATGGCCACCAGTAAACAGGGGGTCCATGGAAAATCTATCTCCTCCCTGAATTTTCATCTGATTTTAAAAAAAAATTGGGATATGCTACTAAAACAGTGTATACGCAAATATTGTAATAAGAATATTTTTAAATATTAAGGATATTTTAAAATTTAGTCCAAGTTTTTTGTATTTTTCAAATTTTTGAAAAAAAGGGAAAAAGAAACAGTCAATTAAAAAAAAACTACAAGAACCAAATCTGAAAATCTTTTTAATACGAAACTGACGAACAAAATAAGATCGTAAAAAAAACAGTAAATTTGGACATTTAATTTGAGAATGTCCCCTTATAAACCGGTCAAAGCATACTGGTTGTTGTAGCTGGGTCTGTCTCTGGCAGTGTGGAAGTGACTGATGGCTTTCCACAGGACTCTGTGTTGGGTCCAGCACTATTCCCAAATATACTAAACTATACCATATAAAAATATAATATGCAAAATATACTAATTTAATTCACTAATACAACTTTATTTTAATTGCAGGTTTAATAGAGCGACACTCAGATGACGACGGAAAGGCGGGGGGTGGGGGGGGGGTGACCCTCCAAAGCAAGTGCGGATGACTCAGAATTGTATTATCACTGCAATGCAGAGGGTGCAGATGCAAATGTGGTATCCATGCAGGACATCAATTCATTGAACACTCCTCTGAGAGATGCTCAAATACGCAATCATTTGCCAATTCTGGATATCACATCAGCATTAGACTTGGGAGAGGAGGAAATACCACCACTGCAATCGCATAGGAAATGTCACAGTATATTCACTATGAAAAGGCTTCTGGATGACGTATCAAAATCTAATGCTAGTCAGAACGCTGATAGTGAAGAAAAATCTAGAAGATCCACCAAGCATCCTGTGTCCAAAGAAAACCAAATATCTGAAGGGAACCAGAACTCGTGAAGAATTGGTGAAGCGTACAATGCTTGCAGCTGATGCACAGCTGTAAACTGCTGCAAACAGAAAAATAGACAAGTGGGTGCTAGTGGTACAAAGTAGGGATGTACGTAGTGGCAGCCGAAGGTCATTACTCCTAGGGTTGCTTTCATTTTACACAAAAGTGAGTGACAGTGATGGACAAAGTACATCCAGTGATCCAGACATTAAATATTCTATGATTGAGGGCAGTGCATACAAACGATTATTTCAATTTGTTCAAAATTAACTGTTTAATCATCCCGATGTGGTCTTGATCACTGACCTGACCTCCTGAATCATAGCATGTATGAAAACAAGAAAGCACATTCATTATAAATTGGAGGCAGAGTTTGGGGATTCACTACACATCAGCGATAGCAAAGGGAAACTGGTAGTGTATCCGGACAATCTTGCCAGAGACATCATTTCTGTAGACCTTCTGGCATTGAAGACGGAGGTGAATGCAACTAAATCCTCTGAAGACCTCATGTCATTCATAGAAAGTGGCTCTTCAGGTGATAGCTGAAATCAAAGGGCAAACAAGATGAGTGGCCTCCTCAACCATCAGAACTCACTCCAAAATCAGCATGCCTGTCGAGCTCTCTTACACATTTCCTGAATGCAGTCTTAAAAGGGAAAGGGAAGAAGGGAGAGTCTGTCCAGAGGGAACAATTAGACAAACACATAAACTCTTTTGGTCAAGACATTGTTTATGCAGTCATGAGCGGCATACAAAATCCACCAAACATCCAAACATGTACAATCACCGACTGTGGTCAAATTAAGAACGGGAAATGTGGAGTTGATCCAGATGCTGAATAGACTTGGACATTGTGTGTCTTATGCGATGACTGAGCAGATTAAGACAGCACTGTGTCTATAGAAGTTGGCATTAGAATCCGATAAAAACGTAATCTTGCCGACAAAAATTAACACACATGTGTTTACTACACTGGTGTGGGATAATATAGACAGACTTGAGGAAACATTGTGTAGTGGTGGAACTTCGCATCACGTAAATGGCATTGGCATCCAACCAGAGTTCATTGGTCCACAGTTACCAGTCTTCAAGCCTTACATTTCAAAGAACAAGAAGAGGACTATCAACATTGATGAACTGCATCTAAAGCAGTGCAATGCCGGAGAAAGGTTGGGTCCTCTGCAGGCAGCAACATTGGATGTAGACACCAGAGTTGCAGTGGAGACCTCGAGTTGGAAAAACCATGCCAGGATGGCATGTCGCCTAAATAACCAGAATATTCCCAGCTGGACTGGTTTTAACATTCTTACTTGAGACAGCATCTCCATCAGACCTGACACTCCAGCCAACTTGCCTACCATCAATGCCCCAGCCACAAAGATGTCAACTGTTTTTTCAAGTTCTCAACGAGTGTCTGAAGACAATGCGAGAACTGCAGTTACAATGTATCGTGTGTGTGTTTGACCAAGCATTGTATCCAAAAGCAGCCAAGATCACATGGAAATACACCGCAACATTCCAAGGACTCGTTCTGAGGATGAGTGATTTCCACACAGTCACAAATTTTCTGTCCATTATTGGAAAGCACTTCCAAGGTGCTGGTTTAACGGATATGTTTGTGGAATCGGGTGTCATCGCTGAAGGAGCTGTCCAAGCTGTTATGGAAGGACGCCAGTATAATCACGCTGTGAGACTGCACAAGTTAGTGTATGATGCACTCCTCTGGTTAGCATGGAAGAAGTTCATCCTGTGTTTGCAGGTTACCTACCCAGCAGACTTTGCTTGCTTGGAAGAAGTAATCCAGTGCATCAAGACTGCGTGTGAAAACATCAGTGAAGCAAGTCTCCCTTCTGTATTGAAGAACCACCTCATCACTCCTGTATTGGAGAACCACCTCATCACTCAAGTTCTCCAATATTTTGAGTCATTCCTCAACAATCTGCGAGCTGTCAGCAATGATGATCTGACCATGTTCTGAATGTCATATGTAGACATGGTGGACATTATGTTAGGAATTTTGTGGGCATCCAGGGAGGAAGACTGTATGTTGCACATGAGTTCCATTCATGCCGTTATTCCATGGGCCTTTTCATATGGCAACATCAATTATGCCTGCTATCTCTCTGTCCACTATGCACAGATGACACAACTGGCCATCAGCAAACCAGCTGCCCACACCCATTTTCTAGATGGTGGCTTTTCAGTGTGTCAGTGGGCATACACACATTGGGATTTTCTTCCCTTTAGTGCATGTCTGGTGTTTGTTGTGCCGAACCCAGCCTGTTCTCCAATGACTGCAATCCAAGGTTTGTACTTCACAAATATAAACGATGGTACTGGTCGGCTACCACTCGAATGGATCTTTGTCAGTTGAGGTCTGTGACTTCTGAGTGACATCACAATGACCACATCAACAGTGTAACATTTGTGAAACTTGTATTTCAAATAAACAGACACAAAGTCAAATGAGGAAGTTCACCGTTACATACAATGCAATGTCCAACAATAATTCCCAAGTTGAGTTGTTTCCGCCGAGTGTCTGTCCTGCCGACTCAGCTCACGCGTGTTCACCTCATCCACCATGGCTGTTGAACAATTGAGTCTCGTCGCAGTGTTCGCTCTCGAATACTGGCCCATCCAGGATAATTGAGGAGCTCAAAGGAATTCTTTCCCGATACACAATCTTAATGAATTTCAATCAACCAAATTATAATCTGCTCCACATGTTAACAACCGCTCTGGAAATTAATACCTCGTTCACTCATCAGAGTTAAATCGAGCACAGGGACGATGGAAACACACGTCTTGTCACACGTCACCCGTCTCACTTTACCCCCTCTCATGGGTTTATATCGTAACACAGAACCATCCTGTTCCTTCCAGCAAAAGCGATTCTCGTCCATTTTGGAAGTTTCGTCATAGAACGTTCCAGCACCTTCACGAATCTCACCAGACAGTTTACAGTACAATACTGCCTTCTAGAGTCAAAGCTAGCTCGTATGACATCAAACGGTTTATATTACAATTCACCAATGTGTGCTACAGCAAACTTATAACATGTAACCGTCAACTTTACTCGATCATGTATCGGCATTTACGAATGCTTATTCACAAATACCACAACATCTAACTTTTAACTGACAGTGCAACACGAGTCCCAAAGTCCATTTGGACCCCAGCAGTCAGGTAACAGAGGAAACTGTAAATAAGGACACCCAAAATCCTGGTGGTACGAAAGGGTTCAATATAAACCTTGCAGTCAAGTGGTACTATTTCACTGCTTGCAGCAGCTGCAAGACATGGTGCATCAAACTGGCAGTAAGTTTACTCATTCAGATCTCCATTCAATCAGGATTCAAAAGGATCACACAGATACCGAGTCCTTCATTGACATTCTGGAGCACGGGTGGATAAATCTAATAAGTGGGGTTCAACATCTGGACAGGGAGACTAGCTGTCAGCATCTTGACTAGGAGACAAGCTCCACCCAACGTTAAAAAAGGTATTCAAATGGCACATGAAGTGGGAGAGAAAGCATACCAGGAGTTCAAGAAGAATAGTCTTGATAGCGATCCACCCACAGTCAAATACCATGACAGGATTGCCAAGCTGGGCCTAAAACCGTTGTCTATGTATACATACTTTTGGAAGAAGTTTTTTCTTGCACTTCCTTGTATATTCTCAACTTGCTCATTTTAACAATGCATGTGACATCCACTTAGATGCACAACACCAAATGATCAATAACACAAAAGACAAAAACGATTTCCTAAAGTCCTTGTTCATCTGCACAAATGATACAAACAAAAAAAGAAAAAAAAACGCGCATTAAAAGAAAGGATCCAACTAACAATTGAATGACTGCTAATAACACCATTAAATTTATTCACACCAAAATACAATGACTGCCCTATTGTTGTTTCCACTTTCTACATTTGAAAGGAATGAAAGAGTATTTTGACCGTTTGCTGTTGTCGGTGAATGGAGTATTTTTTTCCATTTCAAACTGAAATGACTTCGAAATTTGCCTGGAAGACCCAGCATCCATAATGAATAAAAAACCTAAAATAGATTGTTTGAAAACTTATGTGAAAAGCTTTGCAGCCAAAGAGTGGAAATGTTTACATGAGAAGCCATACTGTGACTACTGACATCAATCATGTTTCCATTACTATCTCAAAAAACAGGTGAATAGCCTTCACCAAATATCCACATTCACTGCTATGTATACATACTTTTGGAATAACTTTTTTGAATTTTTTTACAAACAGTTGGGATAAAGAGGTTATGCGTGACTCCTTACCTGGTGTGGTGTGGCCAATGACTCTGCCAGGTTTTGGATCTCGCGCAGTCGTGCCAGATCATCATCGAGGCCACTGGGAGCGCCTTGCAGGGAGTCACGGGTGTTTGAATGGCCCGGAGCTGTGTTTACAAGTACCAACAAACACAAAAAAGCAAAAAAACCTCACAAGAATGCAAGTAATGCTATGTAAGGAGCTCTAACTAACATTTCTCCAAACAACCAAGCTGAGAGAGAGGTGCACTTGTCGCCAAGACATTTCAGGAATTGAAATGGTCTTACTTACCCTGGCTCAACGGAACAACTAACTCATGTTTAACCAATTAAGAGGAATGTCTGGCTGTGCCAAAATGGGGATTGCCTGCACCCTGCTGATGTCAACACTTGCACTCGTTTCTCAAGATCAGAGCAAGTAAAGAAACCTGTTCATCACACCATGTTCCTTCACAAGAAGACATTGGGTATTAGAACCAGCCCAACAATTGCTGGCATTTTATAGTGTTGTTCCACTGCCATGAGTTTTATTTGTTCAACTCTTCATGCTCTGTAACATTATAACCAACGTTATTATGTCGTGTTTCTTTTGTCTCACAATGTTGGAGGTTCCCGGTTACTTGTGGAACATGTAGCATGAATATGCATTTTGTTGTCAAGTCAAGGGTTCCTCCACAGAAATTGCTGAGAAACGCACTATCATTGCATTTGCTGCTTAAATGTGCATTTTTCATAAAATGATGGAAACTGAAAAACAAAATTATGATGAGGTGTGAAGAACTGCCTTTAAGTTGTGTGCAATAAAGAGCAGGGAAAGCACTTCCAAAACTTTGAAAACAGTTGTCTAAAAGATCCCAGTGAGGGTGAACCAAAACACTTGCTTTGGAAATAGACAAGAGATAAAAAAGAAAAATCAGACTTAATAGGTGTAAAAGTTTGGGGAGAGGTTCGAGTTGTGAAGTTACGAACAGTGAAGGCAAGGTCAGAAATTGGATGAAAAAGGCTGTAAATCCAACCATATGACAAGAAGAAACCTTCAGACTTTTAAGAGTGGCAAAGGATGTCAATGATGTGGAAGGTTTCTAAAGTCCTGTCGAGACAGGCGAATTGAAGCAACAAACAGTCGAGATGGCATAAGATGGCATGACAGACAAGTTGAAAAAAAACATTTTAAAACTAGGACACTCGGTAGAGCGCATACCTCCACCACACAATACCTGATCCACGAGAACATATCGGGCTAAATAAATTTTTGAGATATCGTGCTATATATCGTTTTTGGTCTGATCTCTCAATAGTGAAGAATCACTTAAAAATTCTAGTAGCTGGATCCGGATTCGGATCTTCACCAAAATCTAATGAGTTCATCCTTGTTACAAACCCAACCTGTCCACCAAATTTCCTCATACAATGGTATAAAAATTATGCACCAGTGTCATAAAAAGAATGGCCACAATGAACTTTCAAATGTGATAGAAATAAGGGTACAAAACCACTCAAAATGAAGTTTTTTTTTCAATCATATTGTTTTACATTTAATTATTCAAAGACATCACACACACACACACACACACACACACACACACACACACACACACACACACACACACACACACACACACACACACACACACACACACACACACACACACACACACACACACAGCATCACTCGTCAATAAATTTGTCCGAGGAGCCGTTTCTCAACATTTTGATACCACTTGCAATCTCATCTGACATTTATTGACAAGTATGTGCCCCATTTTATACACTGATCCCCAAATACGATCCTCGGCAATTTTTACAACTGAAATTGGAATCCGACGCTCTTCTTGGCAATTGTGATTCAATATTATTATTTTTGTTATGACCAATTGTCGTATTGGACTAGATAGTTACCATATGGTACACAAAGATGATTCCGTTGGTTTCATTGTGCCGACATTATGATTGTTGCCAGGTTTCACACTATTTAGCAGGGGAGTGTGAAGGAGTTTACAAATACAGAAAAGGCTGCATATCAGACACGCGAGGAATCATTTGTGGTTTCCAGAGATTTGGAAGTATTTTAGAAATAGAAAGTTTTTTTTTTCTTTAAACAATTGCTGCTGTTAAAGATCGTTGAAATTTACATATTTGATGTTTGTTTCGTGGTTTTTCTAATCCCGTTTATGAAATAAGTATACTTATGTTTCCCATAATGTTGTTCGCTATCTTGCGTCATCTCACCACATCGAGAGCCATCTTGTAATTTAACATGCTGTTCAGCCAGAGCGATTTCCAAATCGATGTTCCTTTAAACTTGTCAAAATTATGGGTAGGCTTGCTTCCCTTGCTGATAACATGCCATTGTTATGTTGGTAACAGGCAAGTATAGTGCAAATGTTCATTTATAGCACTGTTTTCTCTGTCAGTCGTTGTACTCTGACAACACAGCCTGCCGCGCATCATTATAACAGCTGCAGGAAAAACCCGAATAATAATTAATCAATCAGGACGATAGTTGTGTTTTTTGCATTAGAAGTTTTGAGTATTGATTAATATTTCCTACTTGGTGATACAAAGTAAATTGTTTTGATATTAGGACCAGTCAGTGCTTGCAACAATGTGTGATCTGCGCTTGCCGAGATACTTTGTCACCTGTGGGGGAGTGAAATGAAAGAGAACGAGAGAAAGAGAGAAAGAGAGATAGGGGGTGGACAGAGGTAGGGGATAGAGAAAGGGGAAAGAGTGAAGTTGTGGCACGGAAAAGACAGAGGAGGGAGAAGGAGCAAGGAGGCATGTGGGAACCACTCGCTCAGGACGCCGGGGCACGAAACACTCACTAAGGACGACAGGGCATGAACCACTCGATCAGGATGACATGACATGAACCACTCGATCAGGACGACAGGGCATGAACCACTCGCACAGGACAACGAGGCACGAACCACTCGCTCAGAACAACAGGGCACGAACCACTTGCTCGGGGCATGGACTACTCACTCAGAATGGTGGGGAATGAACCACTCACTCAGGATGACGGGGCACAAACCACTCACTCAGGACGACGGGGCAAGAACCACTTACTCAGGATGATGGGGCACGAACCACTCACTCAGGATGACAGGGCACAAACCACTCACTCAGTACGGCAGGGCATGAACCACTCACTCAGGATGACGGGACACGAATCACTCGCTCAGGACAGAGCAAGAACTACTCGCTGAGGATGACGGTGCATGAACCACTCGCTCAGGCCGACTGGGCACAAACTACTCGCTCTGAACGCCATGGTGCTCCAAAAGCGTCTGCAGTAAGTGAATGCTTCGCTCAGAATGATGTAGTGCAGTACTGCTCTCGACTGTTGGGTGCTCGACAAGTGGCTCAAGCACTCAAGATAAATGGAGACTCAAGAAAGGCTGTCCAGGCTGTGGTTGCATACCTTGGAGCAGTGATCCTCACGAATTTTTAGAAGGGGGCCACTTTGGCTGATAAGACATCAGTGTGAGAGCTGCCACACCGTCTGCTGGACTCTTCAATGGCTGCAATTAGGTCCCGCATCCACATAATCCCCGCATCCACAAACTATATTGCGAGAATAATTTTTGTGAACTCACTGCCATCTATTGATGTAGCGATGTTCCTTTTATATTTCACGTTGGAAAACTCATTTGAAATGGTTGGGTCAATTTTATAGCATTTATGGTGGATTATGATGGGGTTTTTTCACATTTGTGTATTAATGGCTGCATGCCAGGGTCCGCACTTTAGGCCATCAGAGGACGCCAGTGGCTTGCCGGCTGTGCAATGAAGAGTCATAGAGGACCCCTTTAACTTTAAAGCCAATCTTTATTGTGCCAGCAGCAGTTCATGAAATTTAATGAATTTGTTCAAATAATGAATTTCTCCACAAAAGAGTTGCTGTTTAACATAGAACAACCCTGGAGAGATCACAAAGTTTAATGACCTGTGAAATAAACATTGCAGATAATCCACCACGTTGCCTGCTCGTCTGTGCATGCATCACGTGGTACATCGGTTCGCGGTATGTGCAAATGTTATAACTTTACTTTAAAATATCCGTTTTTCACCAGATTTGCTTTGATTTCCTGAAGAGAACCGAGCATAATCTCAGAAAATATAGACACAGATCAGGTAGAAGTGATGGATAAGCAGTACCTCGAGGGGACAGGGGGTGATGTCAAGCAGTGAATGCATTAAATCATGTTGCTCAATGAACCTGGTAAATTATGGCACATTCTTAAATTTTTTGTTCACTCAATATAATTCTCCAAACAGTAGAAAAAGATAAGCTTAATGTTTTGGAAATTTCACATTTTTTTGTGTATGTATGGAGAAGGAGGGAACATAGACTTGCTTGCTTAAAGTAAATAGGGATATAGGTTTAGTTGTTAGGTACATCGTCAAACATGATTGGTCCAGTGCGATCATGTGCCTACCACAGAACAGACAACCACCACCACCACCTCTGCCACCCATCCATGGGATGGGTAATCTACGAGTTTTTTTTAAAGTTATCAGATTTCAATCCAGATTTTGACACTTCTTTACTCCTGATGGTGTCCCATCCTCAAAGCCGAAATAATATTTCGATGATATACTTTAATTAGTCTGTGAGTAGATCGTGGAAAATTGCATCATATAATGGGTGAAACCGCTCCAAGCTCCTAATTTAAAAATGATAGCACTTACAAAAGTAATGCAAAGAGCAATTTGTGGTGATGATGAACAGGTATTCGATAATATGAGTGAGGAAAGTGCAAAAAAAAAAAACTATCGTTAAGAAATCGTTGCAGCCTGTTCCAGGTCAAGGCATGGTTGAGCAGGCCAAAAAACAAGGCGGCTTCAGACCCTCGCGAGGTTCCTGAGGATATGTCTTATAAAGGATATAATTAAACAAGGCCATCGATTCTCCTCAAAAGGAGTGTTTTCATTCTCATCCCTCTTCCCCACCATGTCTCTCATCCCCTCTTCCTGTCCAGGCTGGAGTTCCTCAAGGCAGTGTTCTGGGCCCTGTTCTTTTTCTGTTTTTCAACAATGATCTCTCCAACTCTGGAAAATCTTCTTTATATCTTTGCTGATGATTCCACCCTCTGTCGTACCATCTGCATCTCTCAGACCGGCAAGCCACGGCTTCTTCGCTCTTTGCAGATCTGGATAAAACCACCAGCTGGTCTAACACATGGAAAGTGTCTTTCAATCCTGACAAATCTCACACTCTCACTATGTCTCTCTGAAAGGACCATTTGGAACCCCTACCATCTACTTTCTCAACAATCCTCTGAAAGAAGTCCTTTCTTTCAAACTTCTGGGTATCAATCTCTGCCATGATCTTTCCTGGGAAAGCCAAATTTCCAACCTCCCCTCCAAAGCCAGTCGCCGACTGGGAATCCTCCGTCATGCAAAGTCCTTCCTCGGACCACCTGAGCTCCTCACCACATAGAAAGCTTTCGTCCGCAGCCTGATGGAGTACTGCTCTCCCCTCTGGGCTGGTGCTGCTGCCGCTCACCTTTCTCAGCTTCACACTGTGGAACCCAAGGCATTTTAGATCATTGACATCTCCCGCGATGAGGCAGAGTCTTTGGGCCTCTCACTCTCTCACCGCAGGCAGGTCGGTGGTCTTTCTGTCTTCTACCATCTCCTCTCTGGTCTCGCCCCCCCCCCATTGCTTTGTCTGCAATGTCCCCACCATATTTCCGCAGGTCGCTCAAGGTCAGCCAAGAACCCCCTTCTGGTAAAACTACCAAAATCATAAATCACTGCTCACCTTCACTCTTTCATTCCTCTTTTTCCCCACCTTAGGAATAAATTCCCTCACTCTATTCAATTCCTTTCTTCCCTCTAGGCCTTCAAAACAGCTGTTCACCACCACCTCGTATCTTCGCCTATCCAAATCCTCGATCTTTTCAATCCCCATTAATCCACCCCAAACCCACCTCCTTCAAATTCCCTGCTTTCCTTCCTGAAAGTCCCAGTAATGTCCATCTTGTATACCACGTGTTCCCCACCCCATCCCTTTCCCTTCCACAGATTTCCTTTTGTCTCTGTTCCCCACTGTTTTCTCCTCCCCTCTCCCACCCCTTTTGTCTCATGCCCCCCTTGCTGCGCGTTGTGTGTTCGCTCTCATATGAGCCTCGACACTGTGTTCAATTTTTTTTTACCCCAACACCCAATTTTCAGTCATGCACTGCCTTGGAGTTACATTAGCATGCATGCAAAGTTTCAGGCTGATAGGTTTCATGGTTTTGGAGTTATGGAGGAGACACACACTGGCACATACTTATCATTTATATCTTACTAAAACTCTCATCTTGTATCTATGTATGTATGTATGTTCCCGAAATACAGCCATAACGGTACAATATAGCGCAAAAATTTTAGTGCCAGCTTACTCATAATTCTCCTGCGGTGTGCAGTTTCAAGTTTTGTTAAAATCAGGCAACAAAAAAATTATTTAAAAAATCAATTCCCGATTCAATCAAGTACTCTGAGAGAATTTGATCAATGCAAACAACCTCAGCGGTATAGTTTGCTGGAGCTATGTTTTTTTCTTTTTTTTCCTGAAATGATTTATTTAAAAATCTCAAACATTAAGTATAGACAAAGAACGATTTATTTTTAAGCATGAAATAAACATCGCCATTTTGATCTAATACTTCTGTGTTCATGAATAAATAAAATTGTGTTTAGAAGATTACGCACAATAATTTATTCGACTTTCTTTTCTCGGTTTTTGTTTTTTTTCACATTGACGTGCAATATCAAGTTTCATTCAAATCAGGCAACGAAAAAATTATTAAAAAATCAATTCCCGATTCAGTCAAGTACTCTTCGGGATTATTTGATCAATCCAAACAACCTCAGCAGTATAGTTCGCTGGAGCTATCTTTTTTTCTTTTTCTTTTTTGGAAATGATTTTTTTTTATCAACCGCTGTCACAACGCGAACCCAACGGGTTCCTGGGTCGTCTAGTGGATTATAAAAATCAAAAACTGAAATGTCTTTGCGTCAATCAGTATTTATCCCCTTTGCTATGACACTCCAAATTGAGCTCAGGTGTATCCAATTTCCTTTGATCATCCTTGAGAGGTCTCTACAAATTGAATGGAGTCCACCTGTGGCCAGACAGAGAAGGAAAAGAGCTACACACTGCTATCAGATATTTTCCATCTCCAGTGACACTAGTAACCTTGCTCCCTCTGGCTGATACCGACCAACCCCTTTGGCTCATTTCCTACATGGCATTGCCAGAGAATGTATTCAATGCCACAGATAAAGAATCCTCAGCATCTATATTTGACCTTGTAGAAGCAATGAAGGCTTCGTTACAGTTATATCGGGTCAGTTACATTACTGTGATTAAAACATAAAATCGACTCAAAAGCAAATACTTTTTTCATGCATTTAATGTGAAATTCATTGCTTGATGATGCAAAGATGGACATAACGAAAACAGGTGTTTATCATCTCTGTGGCTACCTGTTAGCACTTGCAGAGTAGCAAGCGGCGTCCGCCAGAGCAATTTGTATTTGCTGGACATGTCCACCAGGTTTCCAATGTTATACCTGAGGATGAAAAAATAGGCAGAATGCAGAAATTTTCAACACAGCAACTTTTCAAGTCTTCATTGATTATTATCAACATCGATGACAAGAGATGAGCTGACAGCAGGTATGGATGCAAGGAGAATGACAGGGGAAAGTGGAAATCGATCAGATTACCCTCAATAAAAAATATATATAAAAATAAACATAAAACAAGAAAAAGAGCAACCGGAGATTGCAGACCCTCGCCAGGACTTGTCTTGTGTGGTGTGTGGTGTGATGATGCTTGTGTAGTTTTATGTGGTGTAATTTGTGTGGTATTTGTCTACTCATGTGTTATGGAATTAATGAGACATAATTAGAACAGCCACTTTATCGCTGCTGGCAGTGATGACCGGGTACCAAGACGCCCCACTTTGATCGGACACCTGACTCTGACCCATAACGTTTTTCATTAATATTCAACTGAATTTAGAATAGGATTAAAATAACTTCAATTCAAATCAAATGGAAGACCAAATAGATACAAGTCCTGCATTGGAGTAATCAGAAGGAACCCCAACAAGCAAAAAGCAAAGATGAAGTCATCAGGAGGAACCTGGATAGGATTCATATTTCAGCTGCGACTCCTCTACCCTCAAACCAATCCAGGTGCAGCCAAGTGAGCCATATTCAAAAATAAAAATAAAAATAAAAAAGATCCCAGATCAAAAATATTAAATAATTCTGGCTGCCAGACCATGTGTCCAATCAGGTTGAAATTTAAAACGTGTATTCCCCATCACGACTATATCATAATTGCTGAGTTTCATATCAATTGATAAAGCCGTTCCAGAGAAACCATTATTGAATATTTTTCTGCACTCCAATATGGCTGTCAAACCATGTGACCTATCAATTATTCCACAACAACCTTGTACCCCCCCAAGGCTTGGGGAACATTTGTGTGAAATTTCCCCTCGATCTGTCCAGCCGTTC
This sequence comes from Eptatretus burgeri, assembly GCF_056783735.1. Taxonomy (NCBI): domain Eukaryota; kingdom Metazoa; phylum Chordata; class Myxini; order Myxiniformes; family Myxinidae; genus Eptatretus; species Eptatretus burgeri. The sequence continues at coordinate 105,521,333 of NC_140970.1, forward strand.
TGGAGAAGAAGATTTTCATCGGTTTTATGGTAAATCCAATATGGCTGCACAACCATGTGACCGATGATGCCATATTTGTGAACCTTTTGTTCCTCATGGATAGGCGGTAATAAGTGTAAGATTTCACCTCGATCTGTTTAGCCACTTCAGAGAAGAAGATTTTTGAAGGATTTTGAAAAAAAAAACAATATGGCTGCCGAATCATGTGACCGATGACATCATCAAAAACTTGTCTGCAGACCATTTTATCCCAAGATGACCCTCAAAATTTTTCATACAGATCAGATGTGGCATTCTAGATATGCAATTTGTGACGTCATAACAGTCACCTATGATGTCATTAAAAAACATCACACCGATTCCCCAGCTATGTGCCAAGTTTCCTTTTTTTTTTTTTCCTTGGTGTGGTTTCAGAGATAAAGGTCCAAAGTTTTTCCATTTTTCCAACATGGCTGACACACCACGTGACCTATGACGTCATAATTATGATTAAATCGTTCTACACGAGTAGTCGCAACTCTGGTGCCAATTTCATCTCAATGTGAGAAACAGCTGCGGAGAAAAACAGGAAAGTTCGGTGCGTACAAACAAACAAATGGACCCAAATGTAATACCCTCTTCCTTTGGCGAGGGTAACTCGAAGGGCACTCGGTGGAGCGCGTACTTCCACCACGTAATGCCTGATCCACGAGAACATATCGGGCCCAATACATTTTTGAAATATCATGTTATATATCGTTTTTAGCCCGATCTCTCAATGTTGAAGAATCACTTTAAAAACTAGAAGAGCACCCGCTAGAGCGCATACCTCCGCCACGTAATGTCTGATCCATGGGAACATATCAGGCCCAATACATTTCGGAAATTACATGCAATATAATCGTTTTTGAGCCCTATCTCTCAATGGTGAAGAATCACTTAAAAAATTTAAATAATTCTCATATCCAGATCCGGATCCGGACTTCACCAAAATGGAATCAATTCTTCCTTGTCACATACCTAACGTGTCCACCAAGTTTCATCTGATTTCGTCTACAACTTTTTGAGATATCGTGCTGTATATGAGTTTATTACTATCTCTCAATGGTGAAGAATCACTTTAAAAATTCTCAGATCCGGATCCAGATTCGGATTTTCACCAAAATAGAATCACTCTTCCTTGTCACACACGCAACATATCCACCAAGTTTATGGCCGACTCTGTCCGCAACTTTTTGAGATACCGTGCTACATCTCAGTTTAGCCCCCTCTCTCAATGGTGAAGAATGACTAAAAATTCTAGTCGCTAGATCCGGATCTTCACCAAAATTGAATCATTCTTCCTGGTCACACATCCAACCTCTCCACCAAATTTCATACATATCCATCCACATATTTTTGAGATATCCTGCACACAAACAAACAGACAAACAAACGTGAAAACACAACCTCCTTCCACTTTCGGTGGCGGAGGTAAAGATGGGGCGAGGTGGCATGCATTTCTTGTATAATCCAGCTTAACGTTTTGTATAGCAATGGCTAAGTTCATGGAAAGCTGAATAACAAAGCCAACGTGTTGGATGTTCATGGAAAGCTGAACAACAAAGCCAACGTGTTCAATGTTGGACTTGAAAGCCAGCCGTCAACTGGGCATCCTCTATCTTACAAAGTCCTTCCTTGGCACATCTGAACTCCTGTCTACCGACAAGGCCTTCATCTGCAGCTTCATGGAGTACTACTGTCACCTGAGCTGGTTCCCCTGCTTTACATCTTGATCAGCTTGATGCAGTGAAAACAAAGCCTTCAAGATCATTGGAATGTCCTGCGCTGAAGCTGAATCTATGGGCTTATCACTTCACCATCGCAGACAGGTCAGTGGTCTCTCTGTCTTCTACCACCTCCTTTCTGGTCTTGCATGCTCAGCACTTTCCATGCTTGCCCCCCTCCTCCCCCCAGGTTTGTGCAAGGCTCAGATGGTCCACCATGAACTCTCTTCTGGTAAAACTACCCAAATTCAGGATCACTGCTCAAATCCTCACTTGTTCCTCCTTCTTCCCGGCTATGAAATGAGCTTCCACATCCTCTTCAATCTCATTCTTCCCTCCAGATCTTCAACATAGCTGCTCACTGCCATCTCACATCACACCAATCTGAAATCATGATCTCTTCTACCCTCCCAAATCTATCCAAACCCAAATCCCTTCTAATTCTCCAGTTTTTCCTCCTTGAAGCTTCCTTCTCCATGCATGTCTTGTACTTACAAAGCTTTCATCCACAGCCTGATGGAGTACTGCTTCCCCCTCTGGGATGGTGTTCCTGCGTTAAACCTAATTCGACTTCACGCTGTAGAAAACAAGACTATTAGGATTAGTGGTATCTCCCACGATGATTCCTCAGGGCGCTCAAGGTCCGCCAAAACCCCCTTCTGGTGAAACTACCAAAATCAAGAATCACTGCTCAACTTCACTTTTTCATGTCTCCTTTTCCCCACCTCTGGAACAAATTCCCACACTATCTTCAATCCCACTCCTCCCTCCGAGTCTTCAAAAGAGCTGTTCACCACCATCTCATATCTTCCCCCATCCAAATCCTCGATCTTTTCAACCCCCGTTAATCCACCCCAAACCCACCTCCTTCAAACTCCCCGTTTATCCTTCCTGAAAATCCCTGTAGTACCATCTTCTTAACCCTGTGTATCATGCCCCCATCCCTCTCCCTTCCACAGATCTCCTACTGTCTCTCTTCCCCACTATTTTGTGCTTCACTCTCCCTCCCGTCCCTCTTGTCTCCTGCCTTGTTATACGTTTCTGCGTATTTGCTCTTACACGAGCCTCGACTTGGTATACAAAAAAAAAAAACGAGTGTTTTGCATCCTGTTTTTGTCTGTTCCATCGTGAACCGTTCAGTTTGCGAGCTCTTCCATGAGCCTCGATGATGGATACAAAAAAGGATGAAGAGTGGAGTACATCCTGTCAATAGCAAGTCAAGTGATCAGATAAGGTGAAAACGAGGCAGGTGTAGATGGAGGTAGGTTGTCACCTGAAAAGGGGAATTTATGCGAGTAGTATATTTCTGTAGGTAATACCCTCAGGGTGCAGGATCTGTCTGTTGACCCCTCCCCCAACCGTCCCCCATCTTGGGGGTAAAATTGAATTTTTTTCTATTTCATTGGAGTACCAGACACATATTTGGAATTATGTGTTTTCAATAGCGCATGGAAGATTAGCAGTCCCTTTCGCCATTCTGGCAGAAGCTACCTTACCAAACCAGGTACATCACTCGATAGGTTACATCAAAGAGCTTTCCCAACAGAACAAACACTTGACCCAACATCGATTTTGTAAGTACATGTATGCTCGGAAATAACTCCCCACCCCATAAAAATTTAATGCTGATTTGAATAAAACTTCCCCTCTCGACTGTTGTAATGAGAGGATTATGGGACCTGGGTCGGAATGTGTGGTTGAATGCAAAGGCCAATGTATCCCAATGAAATGCATACATATTTGGGAAATCTTAATGTGTATAATATATTGTTAGAAAATATAAAAAGAAAGCCCTCCTACCACCTCGCGCCTTCTTGTGGTTCGGCTAGAGACGTGGTGAGATCCAAACTGCAGGACCATCCCTGTGGGGCTCGCACGCTCTACACTCATAGCTGACCGCTAATCCACAAAGGTTAGTTTCTGCACGACCATTCATGTTCATATTTGCTTCATCTACACGGCAAAACTACACACGGCAAAAGGTTCACAGATCTACACGCCTGTTTGACACGGCAAGAGGTTTATTTGCACGTTCGGACACTGCAAGATCTTAACGTTGGTTCACCGCACCAATCCTCGTAAAAGGGGGTGTATTAACACGTGAATTGTCAAGAGAGTAATTTCCTTTGTAAAGAGTGGTTGAAGTAATTGAAACTGCATTGAAAAATATGTGTGTGTAACTTTGATTTGATAAAGCACTGACCGTGACTTGTACCTTCCTGTGTGGAAGTTTACAGGTCCTGATGATACGTGATTGAACTGTAATTGCATTCTTACTGATCGATATCAGCGCACGTTAACAGTGGATATAAAATAAATTGCATGTTAAAGTCCTTCCGTTGTATGTCGCTGGTTCAACTGGTTAGTTCTCAATTGATTGAAAAGTTAAAAGTAATCGTTTTTATTGTCTGCTGTGCTACCCTTTGGAACACTCAAGAAACACTTGTTTCGTGGTTATGAAGGTAGCATGTAACAATCCACAGTAAATGCATGTAATTCTATTATATGTTTGAAATAAATCACGATATGGTACGTTTTTGCACATGTCAAACCATTAAGAAAAGCAACATTTAACCATCAAAATGTGTTTAAAACATAAGGGCAATACCCCGAGGTGCTCACCTGGTAGCGGCTGAATAAGATAACCAGGGAACCACTGGTAGACATGGATGACCCATAAAATATGTCACCGCGAAGAAAGTAAACACCTATGGATACTTTTTTTTAATGCCGTGAACAAACTTTGGTACATCACGAATGATAAAAGTTGTTGTCAAGTTTCATCGGAATTGTGTGTGTGCTGTCGTTTCTGAGAAGAAAGGAAATGCATACTTTGGGGGGCACCCCCTCTCCTCCATAGACCCCCAAAGACCACGATTTATTTTTTAATGGGGTGAACAAACTTCGGTGCACCATGAGTGATGAAGGTTGTGGACAAGTTTCATCGAAATGAGTGTGTCGTTTCTGAGAAGAAAGCAAATACCTCTTTAGGGGGACAACTCCTTCCCCCAGTAAACTCCCTCCGAAAACTCCTCAGACCCCAATTTTTTTTAATGCCGTGAACAAACTTTGGTACATCATGGGTGATAAAGGTTGTGGTCAAGTTTCATGGAAATGATGTGTGTAGTTTCGGAAAAGAGAGCAAATACCTATTTTGGGGGGTCAAAAACAACCACCCCCTATTCCGTAGACCCCTTTAATGAGTGAAGATTTTGATGCGGTTGATGCACTTCGGAACATCATGGTTGATGAAGGTTGTGGTCAAGTTTCGTTGAAATCTTGTGTGTGGTTTCGGAGGCGAGAGCAAATACCAATTTTGGGGAGGGGTCAAACACCCCCTTAATGAGTGCAGAATTTGATGCAGTCATTACACCTTCGTTAATTATGCATCAGATATGAAGCTCTTGACCAAGTTTCATCAAAATTGTGTTTTCTTCAAGCAATAATGACTGAAGTTTACGGACTGCTCAGTCGTATAAGCTCACCGGACTAAAAGTCCAGGTGAGCTAAACAAAAAACTAAAAAGGTCATTCAGTTTTTGGTGGTTGAACATAAAAAGTCATTCAGTTTTTGGTGGTTGAACCTAAAAAATCGTTCAGTTTTTGATGGTTGAACCTAAAAAAGTCGTTCAGTTTTTGGTGGTTGAATCTAAAAAAGTCGTTCAGTTTTTGGTGATTGAACCTAAAAAAGTCGTTCAGTTTTTGGTGATTGAACCGAAAAAGGTCGTTCAGTTTTTGATGGTTGAACCTAAAAAAAGTCATTCAGTTTTTGGTGGGTTTTTTTTTTTATTTTTTTTTATTTTTTATTTTTTTTTGTATACCTTGGTCGAGGCTCGTATGAGAGCTAACACACAACTCACAGCAAGGAGGCATGAGACAAGAGGGGCGGGAGTGGAAGGGACAAAACATTGGGGAACAGACACAGGTGAACTGTGGAAGGGAGAGGGATGGGGATGGGACGGGGAACATGGCGAGGGGAAGATGGACATTAAAGGGACTTTCAGGAAGGAAAGCAGGAGAATTGAAGGAAGTGGGCTTGGGTGGATTATCGGGGGTAGAAAAGATCGAGGATTTGGATGGGGGAAGATAAGAGGTGGTGGTGAACAGCTGTTTTGAAAGCCTGAAGGGAAGAATGGGAAAGAATAGAGTGAGGAAGTTTATTCCAAAGGCGGGAAAAAGAGGAATGAAAGAGTGAAGATGAGCAGTGATTCGTGATTTTGGTAGTTTTACCAGAAGGGGGTTGTTGGCGGACCTTGAGCGCCCTGTGGAAATGTGGTTGGGACAAATCGCAGAGAGAGCAGGGGGCAAGGCTGGAGAGGAGTCGGTAGAAGACAGAAAGACCACCGACCAACCTGCGGTGATTGAGTGAGAGGCCCAAAGACTCAGCTTCATTGCGGGAGATGCCAATGATCTTAAAAGCCCTGGTTTCGACAGCGTGAAGTCGAGAAAGGTGGGAGGCAGGAGCACCAGCCCAGAGGGGAGAGCAGTACTCCATCAGGCTACGGACAAAAGCTTTGTAAGTGGTCAGGAGCTCAAGAGGGCCGAGGAAGGACTTTGCACGACGGAGGATTCCCAGTCGGCGACTGGCTTTTGAGGCAAGGTTGGAAATGTGACTTTCCCAGGAAAGGTCATGGCAGATCGTGAGACCCAGAAGCTTGAAAGAAAAGACTTCTTCCAGAGGATTGTTGAGAAAGTGGATGGGGGGTTTTGTAAACGGTCCTTTCGAAGAGACATAGTGAGAGTGTGAGATTTGTCTGGATTGAAAGACATGTTCCACGTGTTGGACCAGTTTGTGATTTTATCCAGATCTGCAGTGAGCGAAGAAGCTGCTGCTTGCCGGTCTGAGGGATGACAGATGGTACGGCAGAGGGTTGAGTCATCGGCAAAGAGAAATAGAGGATTTTCCAGAGAGTCCGAGAGATCATTGATGAAAACCAGAAAAAGAACAGGGCCCAGAACGCTACCTTGAGGAACTCCAGCCTGCACAGGAAGAGGGGATGAAAGAACTCCATTTCGGGCCACACGTTGACTGCGACAGGAGAGGAAGTCTGCGAGCCATGAGTGGAGATGGCCTTGAATACCATGGGCAGAGAGTTTGGTGAGTAGGGCAGGGTGCCAGACTGTGTCAAAAGCACGTGATATGTCCAGGGATACGGCTCGGATTTCCTGTCTGGCATTGAGGACCTCCATCCATTGATGGGAGAGCAGTAGCAGCATATCTAGGGTAGAGTGACCTGGTCTGAAACCAAATTGATGATTGGAAATCAAGCCATAATGGTTGGTTGAACATAAAAAGTCGTTCAGTTTTTGGTGGTTGAACCTAAAAAAGTCGTTCAGTTTTTGGTGATTGAACCTAAAAAAGTCGTTCAGTTTTTGGTGATTGAACCTAAAAATGTCGTTCAGATTTTGGTGATTGAACCGAAAAAGGTCGTTCAGTTTTTGATGGTTGAACCTAAAAAAAAAGTCATTCAGTTTTTGGTGGTTGAACATAAAAAGTCATTCAGTTTTTGGTGGTTGAACCTTAAAAATTCGTTCAGTTTTTGATGGTTGAACCTAAAAAAAGTCTTTCAGTTTTTGATGGTTGAACCGAAAAAAAGTCGTTCAGTTTTTGGTGGTTGAACCTAAAAAAAGTCGTTCAGTTTTTGTGATTGAACCTAAAAAAGTCATTCAGTTTTTGGTGATTGAACCTAAAAAAGTCGTTCAGTTTTTGGTGATGGAACCTAAAAAAGTAATTCAGTTTTTGGTGGTTGAACATAAAAAGTCATTCAGTTTTTGGTGGTTGAACCTTAAAAATTCGTTCAGTTTTTGGTGATTGAACCGAAAAAAGTCGTTCAGTTTTTGGTGGTTGAACCTAAAAAAGTCGTTCAGTTTTTGGTGATTGAACCTACAAAGGTCGTTCAGTTTTTGGTGATTGAACCTAAAAAAGTCGTTCAGTTTTTGGTTATTGAACCTAAAAAAGTCGTTCAGTTTTTGGTGATTGAACTTAAAAAAGTCATTCCGTTTTTGATGGTTGAACCTAAAAAAAGTCATTCAGTTTTTTGGTGGTTGAACCTTAAAAAAGTCGTTCAGTTTTTGGTGGTTGAACCTAAAAAAGTTATTCAGTTTTTGGTGGTTGAACCTAAAAAAAAGTCATTCATTTTTTGGTGATTGAACCGAAAAAGCTAGTTCAGTTTTTGGTTACTGAACCTAAAAAAAAATCGTTCAGTTTTTGGTGATTGAACATAAAGTCATTCAGTTTTTGGTGATTGAACCTAAAATTCGTTCAGTTTTTGGTGATGGAACCTAAAATAGTCATTCAGTTTTTGGTGGTTGAACATAAAAAAATCGTTCAGTTTTTGGTAGTTGAAACTAAAAAAAAGTCATTCAGTGTTTGGTTATTGAACCTAAAAAAGTCGTTCAGTTTTTGGTGATTGAACCTAAAAAACTCATTCAGTTTTTGGTGATGGAACCTAAAAAAACTCATTCAGTTTTTGGTTATTGAACCTAAAAAAGTCGTTCAGTTTTTGGTTATTCAACCTGAAAAAAGTCATTCAGTTTTTGGTGGTTAAACCTAAAAAAAAGTCATTCAGTTTTTGGTGATTGAACTTTAAAGAGTCATTCCGTTTTTGATGGTTGAACCTAAAAAAAGTCCTTCAGTTTTTGGTTATTGAACCTAAAAAAGTCGTTCAGTTTTTGGTGATTGAACCTAAAAAAGTCATTCAGTTTTTGGTGATTGAACCTAAAATTCGTTCAGTTTTTGGTGATGGAACCTAAAAAAGTCATTCAGTTTTTGGTGGTTGAACCTAAAAAAAACGTTCAGTTTTTGGTGGTTGAACCAAAAAAAGTCGTTCAGTTTTTGGTGGTTGAACCTAAAAAAAGTCATTCAGTTTTTGGTGATTGAACCGAAAAAGGTCGTTCAGTTTTTGGTGATTGAACCTAAAAAAAAGTCGTTCAGTTTTTGGTGATTGAACCTAAAAAAGTCGTTCAGTTTTTGGTGATGGAACCTAAAAAAGTAATTCAGTTTTTGGTGGTTGAACATAAAAAGTCATTCAGTTTTTGGTGGTTGAACCTTAAAAATTCGTTCAGTTTTTGGTGATTGAACCGAAAAAAGTCGTTCAGTTTTTGGTGGTTGAACCTAAAAAAAGTCGTTCAGTTTTTGGTGATTGAACCTAAAAAAGTCGTTCAGTTTTTGGTGATTGAACCTACAAAGGTCGTTCAGTTTTTGGTGATTGAACCTAAAAAAAAGTCGTTCAGTTTTTGGTGATTGAACCTAAAAAAGTCGTTCAGTTTTTGGTGATGGAACCTAAAAAAGTAATTCAGTTTTTGGTGGTTGAACATAAAAAGTCATTCAGTTTTTGGTGGTTGAACCTTAAAAATTCGTTCAGTTTTTGGTGATTGAACCGAAAAAAGTCGTTCAGTTTTTGGTGGTTGAACCTAAAAAAAGTCGTTCAGTTTTTGGTGATTGAACCTAAAAAAGTCGTTCAGTTTTTGGTGATTGAACCTACAAAGGTCGTTCAGTTTTTGGTGATTGAACCTAAAAAAGTCGTTCAGTTTTTGGTGATTGAACTTAAAAAAGTCATTCCGTTTTTGATGGTTGAACCTAAAAAAAAGTCATTCAGTTTTTGGTGGTTGAACCGAAAAAAGTCGTTCAGTTTTTTGGTGGTTGAACCTTAAAAAAAGTCGTTCAGTTTTTGGTGGTTGAACCTAAAAAAGTTATTCAGTTTTTGGTGGTTGAACCTAAAAAAAGTCATTCATTTTCTGGTGATTGAACCGAAAAAGCTGGTTCAGTTTTTGGTTATTGAACCTAAAAAAGTCGTTCAGTTTTTGGTTACTGAACCTAAAAAAATCGTTCAGTTTTTGGTGATTGAACCTAAAAAAGTCATTCAGTTTTTGGTGATTGAACATAAAAAAAAAATCGTTCAGTTTTTGGTAGTTGAAACTAAAAAAAAAGTCATTCAGTTTTTGGTTATTGAACCTAAAAAAAGTCGTTCAGTTTTTGGTGATTGAACCTAAAAAAGTAATTCAGTTTTTGGTGATGGAACCTAAAAAAACTCATTCAGTTTTTGGTGGTTGAACCTAAAAAACTCATTCAGTTTTTGGTTATTGAACCTGAAAAAGTCATTCAGTTTTTGGTGGTTGAACCTAAAAAAGTTGTTCAGTTTTTGGTTATTGAACCTAAAAAAAGTCATTCAGTTTTTGGTGATTGAACTTTAAAAAGTCATTCCGTTTTTGATGGTTGAACCTAAAAAAAGGTCTTCAGTTTTTGGTTATTGAACCTAAAAAAGTCGTTCAGTTTTTGGTGATTGAACCTAAAAAAGTCATTCAGTTTTTGGTGATTGAACCTAAAATTCGTTCAGTTTTTGGTGATTGAACCTGAAAAAGTCATTCAGTTTTTGGTCATTGAACCTAAAAAAGTCGTTCAGTTTTTGGTTATTGAACCTAAAAAAAGTCGTTTAGTTTTTGGTTACTGAACCTAAAAAAAGTCGTTCCGTTTTTCGTGATGGAACCTAAAAGTCATTCAGTTTTTGGTTGTTGAACGTAAAAAGTTGTTCAGTTTTTGGTGTTTTACTTACAATTCATTTTAATCACACCGATTTTTTGTTTTTATTGCACTGCTCTTTTCAAACATCAAAAATAAACTTATTATCTGTACTAATAAATGTCAGTGTGTGTCAGTGTGTCTCTTCCATAACTCCAAAATCATGAAACCTAGTCAATAATGTAATTATTGAAAACAAGTCATTCTCTTTAAAAACATTCTTATTCTGGGATTTTTTTTGTCTCCAAATGCTTTTTACAATACACTCTTAAAAACTCTCAATTATAGAATATGCAGAGAGCCTTTGTGGTCTTGTGTTTGTACGAGAAATGTCTTGGTTTTTTGGATGCCCTGAATGCCATTTTAACGCTTTTATAGATAACTAGCGGGCCTGATAGTCCAATGGACCAAGTTTTCATTGGTCTTCAGAGTCTTGTTGCATACCCACCTGCTGTACTGCTTGAGCATGAGCTTGCCTTTCACCAAGCCCAGATGTGCTTGGACCAGGACAGGGATTGCCAAACGATAAGACTATTATTATTGTTATCAATATTATTAGTCTTAATTAATTTCGTGTTTGTTGCAATGTTATCATTATTTGTATTTGTTTTGTAAATGGAATGCCATTCTGTGGAAGGACGAAAAGCTGTCCGATACAACTTTATGTACATGGTGTGCGTTTAAAACATGTGAATTATTGCCGGTTATTTGTAGTTAATTAGCCCAATCAACTCAGGAGATCATGACGATCATTTTGATGTCTCACATTCGACATCAGAACGCTGCAGCAGAACTCCACAAAAAACATCACACACACACACACACACACACACACACACACACACACACACACACACACACACACACACACACACACACACACACACACCATTTATAGTAGATATTGAATACAAGATAAATGTAGGTGTATTTTATCAGCAGGAGATACCTAATTTTTCATAAACTTTTATTATAAACTTTTAAGTTATAATAGAGTGGGTCTAATAATTAAAAAAAAAGTAGGAAAGAAATTTTCTGGCTTAACTGCCAAGATCTGTTGGTTTCGCAGTCTGAGATTTCAGGCTGATGTTACCAGCTGGGTCAAAACATGTGTGAGTGATTCTTCAAGAACTTCCCTTTTCCAACTATTCCTGCCCTTGTAACCACCTCTCTCATTAATCACACTTCAATAAATTGTCTTCTGCAGTCTGATATACTCACAAACCGTCTATACTTACAAGCTGATTGACGAGCGTCGCAAAGACCCAGATCTCCTTTTCACAGATGTGCACACAACCAGGTCCGAGCAAATAAACAAAGAACGTTCCTTTCGGCCACTACCAGGTCTCTGCACACAAACGGTGATATTTGTTTGAGCACGGATACGGTCCATGTACATACGTTTCAGAGATCACCAAAGGAAAGTATCACAGATCACCACTCAAAAGGGGGCTGTGTGCAATGGTCAGATCAATCAATACCAATGCCGGACGGCCATTTCAAAACATGCAATGCTCTCATCAGAGAGAGACATCACTTACGATCTCTGTGGCCATCTCTTGTCTTATGAATTTTCGTCCAGGTGCAGAGAGCTGGAAAAAATGGTGCAGATCAATCAAAATTTATTAAACACAGATGATACAACACATATACTCGAACAATCTCATCAAAATGAAAGCGATTTCTTTTTTGTACTAGTGGGCCCGTTGGTCCGATGGACCAAATTTTCATTGGTCTTCACAGCCTTGTTGCATACCTGCCTGCAGTACTGCTTCAGCATTAGCTTGCCTTTCACTTAGTCCAGATGTGCTTGGGGCCAACGTGGGGATTATATGTTCGTTATTATTATCATTACAATATGATACTACAATTCTTATTATTGTTGTAAATATTATTAGTGTTCATAAAGATATGCGTTGTTGCAATGTTATCATTGTTTTTGTTATATATTTTGTAATTAGAATGCCATGCCGTGGTAGGAGGACGTATTCAGCTGTTTTAGATACCTTAACATGGCGTGCGTTTAAAACATAGGAATTCTAACGGATTTTTGGAGTATTGTCGAGTATTAAAGGGTCTACACGATCTACAGTCTTAGGGGTCTTTCGGTCTTTTGGGTCCTCAGGACATTTTTGGGACTTTTGGGTCCTCAGGGAATTTGGGAGAATTTTGGGTCCTTTTGCGTCCTCTGGGACTTTTGAGAATTTTGGGTCCTCGGGAACTTTTTGATTCCTCAGGAACATTTTGGGACTTTTAGGTCCTCGGGGACTTTTGGGTCCTCAACCTTTTGGGACTTTTGGATCCTCGGATACTTTTGGGACTTTTGGATCCTCGGATACTTTTGGGACTTTTTGGTCCTCATGGACTTTTGGGGATTTTTGGGTTCGAGGGGACTTTGTGACTTTTGAGTCCACAGGGACTTTTTGGGACTTTTGGGTCCTCAGTCGTCAGGAACATTTTGGGATTTTTTTTGATTCCTCAGGAACTTTTTGGGACTTTGGGGTCACCTTTTGGGACTTTTGGATCCTTAACCTTTTGGGGCCTCGAGGACTTTTGGGTCCTTTTGGGTGCTGAGGTGAATTTGTTCGCATGCTGGAGAAGGAGGCTGGCCATTGACTGTTCAGCTGGGTCGTGTGAGACCGTGCCTCGGGGCCTCATGTTGTACCACCGAGGAATAAGGCGGCACCATTCTGCAGAGGAACGGCGTCGGCATGTGCGATCGTGAAAAGAAGCTGCAGAGCAGTTTCTGAGCCCTGGGGTTGAATATCTCCACATGAATTGCCTCCTGTACACTTCCCGCCCAGAGAAAGGCTGGCGCCATTTTGCGAGTTTTCCATGTAGGATGATGTGGGTTCGATCACAAAAGCTCAGAAGAGACCACTTCTGGAGAGAAGTGCCAGAATAAAGGAAGGATTTTTCTTTTGTTTTATCTTTTGCCCTTGTCCGTTTTTGTAACTATGTGGAGATGCCTCAAACAGGAATTTAGGTTTCCTCACGTTTATTTATTTCCATTCTAAATTATTTGATTGTATGTTCATAAAACCCCTATTTGTCAGGTCAGTGCAGGTCAGGTTATATCTGTGGCTTGTTGCAGGTACCAGGTAATCCTGTACTAACCTGGTCCATGGTCGGGTTGTCGGCGACTAAACAGTATCCCTCACCAGGTTTCTTGGTGAGGAGGGTGTTTGATATGGACATCCAGCAGGATGAAGAACAAAATCTGTCAAAGGGTAGAGGAGCTCCTTGTGAGCCAATGGCAATCCATATCGAGTGCCCAACTGTGTCTGCCGATGTCCTCCTGCAGTTGGGTTACTATTTATTAGAAGGTTGGTGGCAGGATTTGCACTCTGATCACCGGAAAACCCTTCGTTAAGCAAAACATTCCAAAAGCAAAAAAAATCTGAAAACCCACTCCATGGGAGTACCTCCTGTGCAGCTTCCCTTCGCAGGGCAGCTCACCGGATGACGGGATTGGGGCAAAGCCTTTGATGATTGGAGGGAAACCACAGGGTAACATTCCTGGGTCAGATTGCGGGAGAGTGTGTCGGGGTGGTGCTGAGGTGTCATTCACCAGAAGGCGGTCTCCTTGGTTAAACCTGAGGCAGTCCCTTTGGGTGGGCGCCTGGAATTTCCGATCCCTTAAAAAGGATGATCACCTGTCTGTGTTATCATCTGAGCTCAAGCGTTTGGACATCGGTATTGCAGCACTCTCTGAGGTTCGGAGACCGGATTGCGGCGAGATCATGGTGGGTGGTTACACCTACTATTGGTCTGGTCGCGCTGATGGTTACCATGCCCAAGGAGTTGCTGTTGCTGTGTCCAAGAAGCTGACTCCAATGATAATTGAGGGAACACCAGCCAATGACCGTATTATGAGACTAAGGATTTGTCACTCCTTGGATGTCATTTCCCTGGTCTTTGTATAAGCTCCGACTGAGGCGAGTGATCTCACCGTGAAGGACACATTCTACGCTACGCTCGAGTCTGTGGTTGATCAGTGCCCCAGAAGAGATACACTTCTAGCCTTGGGGGATTTCATTGCATCGACTGGAACTGATAGGGATGGTTATGAGACGTGTGTTCGTCCCCATAGGTATGGAACTGTGAACCAGAATAGCACTAAGTTCCTGGACTTTGCAAGAAGTCTTAATATTTCTCAGGTATGAACCCATGCTTGTGGGCACTGAAACAATGAACAAGCCACCCTAAGTCATGTACTAAGGGTGGCTGGTTCATGGTTTCAGCGCCCACAGGCTCATCACTGGACTTGGTATTCCAACGCTGGTGGTGTGGCAAAGGATATTGACCATTTGCTCGTTGATGGTGGCTGGAGGATGATCCAGAACTGCAGGGTCTACCGGAGTGCTCAGTTCGTCAATGCTGACTACCGGATTGTTGTAGCAACTCTAAAGTTGCACCTAAAATCCAGGAGAATGGTACCATCCCAGCCGAGGATGAACGTTGGCACGCTCAAGGATGAGAGGGTAGCTGAAGAGTTTGCAAACAGGCTGAGTGGAGATTTGGAGGATCTGGGTGCTTTGGGGGATCCTGAAGAGTTGTGGAGTGCAGACCACCGTCCTTGATGTTGTCGGTATATGTCTTAGAACTCAACGGAGGGCAAAGAAGAATTTTGTCTCTCAAGGGACACTGGATACCATTACCCAGACTCGCAGGGCCAGGCTAAATGACAGAGCTGAGCTGTTCAGGGAGTTGAGGCGTAAAACTCTACGTGTGCTAAGGGTGAACAAGGAGGCCTATGTACGAGGAATCTGTGAGGGCGTAGAGCATCCCCTGTGGTCAAGTGATTCTCATCCTGCATACAGGGGAATTCGCACATTGCCTTCTTCCAAGCCCATCCCTTGGTATACTGCAGTTATAGCGGAGAGTGGTAGGCTCTTGACAGAGGAGTTCGAAGTGAAGGCCCGCTGGGCCGGTTACTTTGAGCGATTGTACTCGGCTGATCCACCGGCTATCGAAGTGGACATCAGGGGTGTTGCAATCACTGTCGCTGATCCTCCAATCAACTGTGATCCACCTTCGTTTGCAGAAACACAGGCTGCGGTAAACCAGTTGAAATGGAGTAAAGCTTCAGGAATCTGTGGCATCCATGCTGAACTTCTCAAGGCCGGTGGAGATGCTGTACTCGTGTCATTGCCTGTGTTCGAGGCAGAGCACAGAACTACATGCATCATCCTAACTGACTGGAAGAGGGGCCTTGTTGTCCCTCTTTGGAAATGGAAGGGTGATCGCCAAGACTGCAACAACTACTGAGGGTTGACACTGCAACAACTACTGAGGGTTGACGCTGCTCTCAGTGCCGGGCAAGGTCTTTGCTCAGATAATTATTGAGAGGGTTTGCCACCATCTGCTTGAGCACCAGCATCCAGAACAGTCAGACTTTACACCACTGAGGTCTATGATTGACCGTAACCTTGCTCTTCGTGTCCTCACTGAACGCAGGCGAGAGTGTCGGCAGAGACTGCTTGCAGTCTATGTTGATCTCTGTAAAGCGTTCGATTCAGTGAATCGGGATGCTCTCTGGAAGATTCTTGGTCTTCGTGGGGTGCCACCAAAACTGATCGAACTGACATCTGAACTATACTCTGGTACTGAGAGTGCTGTGAGATGTGGTGGTATTATCTCTTACTTATTTCCAGTTGTTACTGCAGTTCATCAGGGGGTGTGTATTGGCCCCGACACTTTTCAGCACTTGTATGGACTGGATTCTAGGGAGGATGTCGGAGAGATCAAGCTGTGGTGCATCGTTTGGGAATGTCAAGATCTCTGACCTTGATTTCGCAGATGACACAGTCATCTTTGTGGAGACTCCGGATGTCCTTTTAATGACCCTCGTGGTGCTGAATGAGGAGTCGGAGTCACTGGGATTACTGATTTCTTGTGTCAAAACTAAGATCCAGGCATTCAATGACATATTGGATGCTGCTGTCCTGTCTGTGCCTGTTTGTGGTGAGGATGTTGAAGTCATGGAGAAATTCACTTTCCTGGGCAGTGATATTCATGTCTCTGCTGGCTGTGAGTCAGAGGTCAATAGATGGCTTGGTCGGGCCTGGGGAGCCATGGATTCACTGGATCATGGGGTGTGACGCTGTCGGTACCTGTGCGGGAGGACGAAAGTCCGAGTCTTCAGGTCCTTGGTGCTTCCAGTCTTGGTCTATGGATGCGAGATTTGGACTCTGACCAAGGATCTGAGATGGAGACTGAATTCCTTTAGTACCAGGTCTCTTCCAAGAATCCTTGGCTATCGCTGGTCGGACTTTGTGTCCAACAAGCGGTTGCTGAGAGACTCAAATGAGATTTGTTACCTGCATCGTCCGTGAGCATCAGTTGTGGCTGTATGGACATGTGGCTCATTTTCATGATGCTGATCCTGCTCACCAGATTCTCTCAGTGAGGGAGCCTCATGAATGGAGAAGGCCAATGGGTCGACCACGTGCTTTGTAGTTGCAGCAGGTTGATTGGCATCTCAAGGAGATGGGGATGGGCCAAGCATCTGCCTGGGGGATGGCCAGACGGAGGCCCCTGAAGTACCAGCGGAAAGTGGATGCAGCAACACGCTGCTCCGGCGCAATATCCCATACCTGACCTGTCCTAAACCCCAATTTATGAAAGATTGCTTGTGTCTGTCTATTCGTTGTGGATTGGAGTATAATATAACCCCTATGTTCCCCGTCTGCAATGCATCCTTGCTGCCCTCCATCTTGCATGCACCATTACTCTCCAAGGAACTCGGCTGTTCACCTCCAAGTGAGAAAACCATTTGGCGATCCATCCAGGCTGGTGTTAACCCCCCATATTTCATCAGGGCACTCAAGGTCCACCAGCAACCCCCTTCTGGTGAAACTACCAAATGAAAAATCACTGCTCACCTTTATTCTTTCATTCCTCTTTTTTTCCTACCGTTTGGCACAAACTTCCACACTCTCTTCAATCCCACTCTTCCCTCCAGGTCTTCAAAACAGCTGTTCACCACCATCTCTTATCTTCCCCCATCCAAAACCATGATCTTTTCTACCCCCGTTAATCGACCCCAAACCCACCTTCTTCAAATTCCCCGATTTCTTTCCTGAAAGACCCTGTCATGTACATCTTGTTTACTCCGTGTACCCTGCCCCATCCCTCTCCATTCCACAGATCTCGTAATCTCTTTTTTCCCCACTGTTTTGTATTTCCCTCTCCCACCCCTCTCGTCTCTTGCTGCCTTTATTTTATGTTGTGTGTGTTAGCTTTTATACGAGCCTCGACATTGTATCCAAAATTTAAATTAAAATTAAATTTAAAAATGAATGTGCACATGGAATAAGTCAGAAATTCAGATACAATGGCAGCCTTGTATGCGACAGGTAGCGAGTGAGATTGGCAAGGAGATAAGGACACCACCCCGCACATGGAGATGATCTTGACCTTGTTTAACATTATCCAAACTGATGGTCAGATATCAGGGTGTTTTGAAAAGAGAAATGACAAAGTCGTTAGCAATGTTGGATTCCAAGACTGCACGTAAATGAAAGCAAGATAAATAATTGGACCAACAGCAACAAGAAATGTGTGTAAAAAGTAACCACCAGCACCTCAGTGAGTCCCTCCACGAGGCCCTCAAGCTCAAGAAGGAGGCGAGCATCCCTTGCAGCAACGCCATCCTCACGTCGGCCTCCATTGATCCTTTGGGCGAGATGGTGCAAAGCTCCTTGTGCTACGAGCAAGGATGGCCAGTCAGCATGCTCAGGTGCAGTGTGCTTCAGCAGTTCCTGTGATAAACACCAAAGTATGCAGACAAAGCACCACGTGTGCATCAGTATGTGGACAAAGCACCATGTTGATGCTGAAATATTGTTTCCAAAGAAAGACCACAATCCTGTCCCCTCCTCCCCATTCCTCCTCCACACTCCCTCCCTCCCTCCTCTTCATCCAACCTCACATCTTGGAGGTGCGAGTCCCAGGCAATCACCTTAATGATAAGTTCATATCGAGGAACGCGCTGCACAGGTTTAATCATCAGGTCAGCCAGGGCCTGCTTTTCCTTGTTTTCTTTCACACATTGCTAGGACAGAGAGACATGTCAAAGGCAATGAATGATAATTATCTACTGCACAACATATGATAATCAGTAGCCTGCATGTGCTGGCTGCATGACTGGTTCATCTACTGCACAACATATGATAATCAACATCTGTCAGTTAAAAAGCTCGATGATATGGCCAATAAGCATTGGTTGTGGTATTTGTGGATAAGCATTAGTAAATGCCTATAAATGAATGATTAAAATTGACAGTTACATGTTATAAGTTTGTTGGAGCACAAATCCATGAATTGTTCAATAAACTTCTTAATGTCATGAGCTAATTTTGACTGTGGACGGCAGTATTGTATTTTGAACTGTCTGGTGAGATTCGTGAAAATGCTGGAACGTTCCAAAACAAAACTTCCAGTGTAGACGAGAATCACACTTGCAAGAAGGCACGGGATCATTCTGTGTTACGATATAAACACATGAAAGGGAAGTGTAGAGAGATGGCTGATGTGACAAGATGTGTGTATCGATCATCCGCGTGCTCGATTTAACTCTGATGAGTGAACGAGGTGTTTATGTCCAGAGTGGTTGTGAACGCGTGGAGCCGATTACAATCAGGTTGATTAAAACTCATAAGGATTTTATCTTGGGAAAGAATTCCTTTGAGCTCTTCAATCATCCTGAACGGGCCAGCGCACGAGAGAGAGAACAATGTGCCATGAGTCAAGCGTTGGGCAGCCCCAACGGACGCTGCAAGAACATCGAGTGAGAACGATGCGACCGGAATCGATTGTTTGACAGCCCTGGTGGATGAGGTGAGCACGCGTGAGTTGTGCCAGCAGGACAGGGACACTGGGCGGAAACCACTCAATGCGGGAATCGGAGTTGGACATTGCATGTAATGGTGAACTTCCTCATTTGACTTTGTGTCTGTTTATTTGAAATGCAAGTTTCAAAAACGTTATGCTGTTGATGTGGTAACCGTAACATTACTCGGAAGTCACAGACCACAACTGATAAAGATCCATTTCATTGGCAACAGACGACCTGTACGATCGTACATACTCATGAAGAACAAACCTTGGGTTGAGCACCATAAACACACAGTGCATACACTAAAGGGAAGAAAACCCCAGGTGTATACAACAGTAGCCTGTGTGTGCTGGTTGTATGACTGATTCAGAGCACTGATTGGTTGTATGGCTGGTTCTGACCAGAGTACAAACACTGCGTGCAATGACACGAGTGCAGCATTTCTTCCAGCCTTGAGAAGTTCAGCATGGATGCCACAGTTCCGAGGAGCTTTACTCCCATTTCAACCGGTTCACCGCAGGTTGTGTTTCCACAAACGAAGGAAACCTCCAGGAACCTCCAGCCGTTCAACCTCCAGGAAGCAATGGGGAAGAGTAAGAGGAGTGGGTCGAGGGAATGGGCCAGTTCATGAGGACCGTTTGGTGTTGTGATTGTGACTGTGATTCCCTGATGAATCCAGGCAGCAGGGAAGAGTGGGGAATGTTTGGCCCCCAACTTCTATTGGGGTACACAGCTATTACAAAGAGGCATCCCTGAGAGTTCATGCATGTGCATCATTTGTACATACCTTATAGACAGACATACTCATTCTTCGCAGTACATGTTTTCATTGTATGTACTTTATAGACACACACCTCTGATACTATTCCACGGTTAACCACACCCATATAGATCTGATTGACCCTTTGACAAATGTGTGGAGCATCCTGGCCCCATCAGGCTCATTGACAGTCACAGTCCCACCCACCCCTTTGTTGCCTTCCCATTCCTTTGCAAAATAATGCAGTTTTGCATATTTTTGTGGAATCCTTTCAAGATATCAAAATTTCGATCAGTTTGCATCTTTCCACTATAAAATGCAGTGGACTAGTGTTTGAACCAAGTTCGTAGCTCAAACCAATTTTGAGTTAGATTGTCAAAAAAGAACAATAATAACTAGAACTGCCACTTTATAACTGCTGGCAATGATGACCAGGTAGCCAGACATCCAGGTTTTATACAACATGAGACTGACTGAGAAACACGAAGTGTTCAATCTATTTATTACGTATGCAGTTAGCCCTTTTTCCTGGTGACATTGTTGGTATCAATTGAATTGGCATTTAAATTATCTGAACACGAAGTAATAAATGTGTGGGAAATATCACAATGTGTCCGCAGGGTAAACCGGAACTCCACCGAGCATTATGAAGCCCCCCCCCCAATAAGTCTCTCTACAATGTGGGATTGATGAGTTCTGGACCGAGTAATTCAATCTATTTAATTTATTATGTCAGCAGTTAGCCCTTTTTCCTAAATACCTTGTCGGTATCAATTGCATTGGTGTTTAATATAACCCGAACACAAAGCAATAAATGTGGACACCATCGGTGCAGGGCATAAAGTGGGATTCCCCTGACTCTAATGAGGCCCCACACCTTTCTCTACGACGCGGGATTCACAAGTTATGGACTGAGGAACAGGCCACGTTCCATCCATTCATTATGTACACAGTTGACCATTTTTCCTGGGGCCATCATAGGTATCAATTGAATTGCTACTCCTGTACCCTCAAACACATGCAGGCACAGCCAAGTGAGCCGACTGCAAAAATAAAAAATATAAAAATTCTAAAAGTTCTCAGATTCAAATAAATCATTCCAGCTGCCAGATCTTGTGACCGATCAGATTGGAATTTTAAACGTACATTCCACATGTCCGCTAGATCATAATTTTGAAGTTTCACGTTGAATGGTGCAGCGGTTCCAGAGTAAACATTATTTAATATTTTTCCTTCAATCCAATATGGCTGCCAAACTATGTGAGCTATCGAATATTCATTAACAAACTTGTATCTCCTTGCCATGTAGAACACGTGTGAAGTTTCCCCTTCATCTGACCAGCCATTCTGGAGAAGATGTTTGAAGGTTTTAGGGTAAATTAAATATGGCCACCAAACCATGTGACCTATCAATTAGAAATTAACAAACTTGTTCAAGCATGTCTGGGGGATTTTGTGTGTAAAGTTTCGCCTCAATCTTTTCAGCCGTTTTGGAGAAGGTTTTGATTTTTAAAAAATTTTCACTCCAATATGGCTGACAAATCACATGACCTTTGACATCATAAATTTAAATTCTTCCTCTAATGGGGGAGGGAAACACACTTGTGACGTTTCGTGTTAATCAGATAAGGGGCGTTTTTCTATCCAATATGGCTGCCAAACCGTGTGACATGTGATGTCATAATTTTTACCATATATGCAGCCTTTGCGGTAGATTATATTTTCAAAGTTTCACTTCGTTAGGATAAGTGGTTCCAGAGAAAACATTATTTAATATTTTTCCTCAATCTAATATGGTTGCTAAACCATGTGACCCATCAATTATTCATCAACAAAATTATATCGGCTGCAATTGAAGAATACATTTGTAAAGTTTCACCCTGATCTGACCAGCCGTTCTGGAGAAGATGTTGGTTAATTTCTCATTGATTGGTCACATGGTTTGGTGGCCATATTGAATTTACCTTAAAACATTCAAACTTGTGAAAGGATGACACGGGGAATGGGTGTGTGAAGTTTCGCCTCAATCTGTCCAGCTGTTCTGGAGAATAAGAAAAAAAAACAAAATTTCAAAACAATATGGCTGCCCAACCACGTGACCTTTGACATCATAATAATTTTTTCTATGGTGAATTTTTCATAGATGAGGCTCAAGGAATTGCAAATTTTTCTGATGCAGCTGTTCTCCCTGTCGATTTTTCACCGGGATACCACTTCACTGATGACGTCACCAAAAAAATCACACATATTCAACATGGGGGGCTCTTAACACATGCCAAGTTTAAATTTTTTCCATTGTGCGGTTTCAGAGATACAGAGGTCCAAAATTTTCGGTTTTTCAAAGATGGCGCCGTACCACGTGACCTATGTTGTCATAATTATCAATTAAGTATGCTACTAAAAAGGTACATAATAGGATGAAATTTTAGTGTCGATCAGACTTACGGTTCAGAGAAAATGAATTTTAAAGCAAAAAAACCCCCCGAAAATTACCAAAATTGCCGGCGGAAGAAAAATAATGAACAAAAGAAAAACAATAGGTTACCCAGCCTTGTAGGCTTGGTACCCTAAAAATAAACAGAAGAGGAACAATGGGTTACTCAGCCTTGTAGGATCAGTACCCTAATAATAAACAGAAGAACAATGGGTTACCCAGTCTTGTAGGCTTGGTACCCTAATAATAAACAGAAGAAAAACAATAGGTTACACAGTCTTGTAGGCTCGGTACCCAAATAATAAACAGAAGAAAAATAATAGGTTACCCAGCGTTGTAGGCTTGGTACCCTAACAATAATAAACAGAAGAGGAACACAATAGGTTACCCAGACATGTAGGCTTGGTACCCTAATAATAAGCAGAAGAGGAACAATAGGTTACCCAGCCTTGTAGGCTTGGTACGCAAATAACTGGACATGTCACTTTATAACTGCAAGCAGTTATGGCCAGGTCCAAAGCCACCCCACTTTGATACATGGTTGATCATTCATGTGACCCATGACGTCCTCCTTACAAAACTGAATTCAGAATTGGATTTTAAAAGTTCAATTAAAAAATTTATTTTTAAATCCTGATTCAAAATATATATATTTTTTAAATGGCAGCCAGACCATGCAACCTATGATATTTAAATTTTCAAACTATATTCCCAAAGACTCATTGGTCATGTGTGTGAAGTTTCACATCAATCGAGTAAGCCGTTCTGGAGAAGATAAAATTGGAAGGGTTCTTCTTCAAACACGAAAAAAAAAATTATGGCTGCCAGATCATGCGACCAATCACATTGAAATTTTAAACATATATTCCCGTTAGTTGTTATCTCCATATGTGGGTGTCAGAGGATGTAAGGGAGCCTTCCTAGTTCTCAAAGTATCCACCTTCGTGTATGTATGAACATACTGGTATCCCCAACGCTTGTGGAACAAGTTTGTAACGTTTTCCCCTTGATCCGTCAAGCCGTTCCGGAGAAGGTTTTAAAGGTTTGTTCCTCAAAAAAAATATATATATATATGGCTGCCAGACCATGTGATCGATGAGACAAATTTACATCCTATATTCCCCAAGGTTAGTACATCATATTTACATCCTATATTCCCCAAGGTTAGTTAGTATATTCCCCAAGGTTAGTACATCATGTGCATGAAGTTTCCTATTGATCCAGAAAGCCGCTTGGGAGAATAAAATTTCTGAAGGTTTTTATTTTCAATCCATTATGGCTGCCAAACCACGTAACCAATTTCTATATTTATTCAAACTAGAAGCACCCGATCCCTCCGGGAGCAGTCAATGGGGTCATGTTATTATATTTATGCCTATTTTACCCCAAAAGGTCCCAGAATTACACACCCAAAAAAATGGTTGCGATCGGTTCAGCCGTTTTTGCTTTACCTGGGAACAGACAGACGGAAAGATGGTGAATAATTGTAAGAACTAGATGACCCGTGAACCAGTTGGGTTCCCGTTGTGAGAGCGGTTGATGAAAAAAATCATTTCAAGAAAAAAGGACAGCTCCAGCAAACTATACCGCTGAGGTTGTTTGCATTGATCAAATTCTCCCGAAGAGTACTTGACTGAATCGGGAATTGATTTTTAAATAATTTTTTTCGTTGCCCGATTTGAACTAAACTTGATACTGCACACCACAGGAGAATGGTGAGTAACGTGGCCCTAAAATTTTTGCACTGTCGTGTACCATTTTGGCTGTATTTCGGGAACATACAGACATACATACAAGATGAGAATTTTAGTAATATACAGATAAGATGTAACCAGTGGCTGCATGGCAGCATCATTTTGTGGGGGTGTAGCTATGCTGTTGATGAAATGCCCCTGTTACCAGTAATCTGGTACTCATTTTGGAGACATTGGAAGGATGACAGGCTGAGTTGACCACACCAGTTGTTAATTCAACAGCCTTACAGGGGCTTGAACTCAAGATCCTAGGATCTTAAGCCAAGCACCTTAACCATTAAGCCATCACCAGGCCTAACGTAACCCATGACATCAATTTAATCCACTGGACTAATTTATCCAGAGATCACCCTTGATAATTTTCATACTGATCAGATAAAGCATTTGACGTATCCAATTATGACATCATCATGAAGGCACCAATGACTGTCATCAATACTAATTCGGGCGATTTGAATTTGGCGAAGAATAATTTTGTGTGTCCAGGGACACCATACATCATTGACTCAAGTCGCAGGGCCAGGCTGAATGGCGGTGCTGAGCTGTTCAGGGAGTTGGGGTGAAAAACTGTACGTGCGCTGAGGGTGGACAAGGAGGCTGATGTGTGAGGAATCTGTGAGGGGGTAGAGCATCAACTATGGTCAAGTGATTCTCATCCTGCTTACAGGGGAATTCACGCTTTGCGTTCTTCCAAGCCCATCGCTTTGGTGTACTGCAGTTAGAGCAGAGGAAAGTGGGCTCTTGACAGAGGAGTCCGAAGTGAACCCGCTGGGCCAATTACTTTGAGCGGCTGTACCAGGCTGATCCACAAGCTGTTGAGTTGGATGTCAAGGGTGTTATTATCCCTATTTGTTGACCTTCCAATCAACTGATCCACCTTCGTTTGTGGAAACACAGGCTGTGATGAACCACTTGAAATGGGGTAAAACTCCTGGGATCTGTGACATCCATGCTGAACTTCTCAAGGCTGGTGGAAATGCTGCACTCGTGTCATTGCATGCAGTTTTGTGCTCTGCCTGGAACACAGGCATCATCCCAACTGACTGGAAGAGGGGCTTTGTTGTTCCTCTCTGGAAAGAGAAGGGTGATTGCCAGGACTGCAACAACTACCGAGGGGTGACGCTGCTCTCAGTGCCAGGCAAGGTCTTTGCTCGGATAATTCTTGATAGGGTTTGCCACCATCTGCTTGAACACCAGCATCCAGAACAGTCAGGCTTTAAACCAAAGGTCAACGATTGTCTGTATCCTTGCTCTTTGGGTCCTCACCGAACGCAGATGAGAGTTTCAGCTGGGGCTGTTCACAGCCTATGTTGATCTCTGTAAAGCGTTTGATTCAGTGAATCGGGATGCCCTCTGGAAGATTCTTGGTCTTCGTGGGGTACCACCAAAACTGATCGATCTGATGTCTGAACTCCACTCTGGTCGTGAGAGTGCTGTGAGATGTGGTGGTACCATCTCTGACATATTTCCAGTTGTTACAGGAGTTTGTCAGGGGTGTGTACTGGCCCCCACATTTTCAGCACTTGTATGGATTGGATTCTGGGGAGGATGGCGGAGAGATCAAGTTGCGGAGCATTGTTTGGGAATGTCAAGATCTCTGACCTTGATTTCGCAGATGATGCAGTCATCTTTGCGGAGACTCTAGATATCCTTTTGGGGCCCTCGAGGTGCTGAATGAGTCGTTGGAGCCGCTGGGATTACGGGTTTCCTGGGTCAAAACTAGGATTCAGGCTTTCAATGACATATTGGATGCTGCTGTCTTGTCTGTACCAGTTTGCGGTGAGGATGTTGAGATCGTGGAGAGATTCACTTACCTTGGCAGTGATATTCATGTCTCTGCTGG
The DNA here is from genome assembly GCF_056783735.1 of Eptatretus burgeri. Taxonomy (NCBI): domain Eukaryota; kingdom Metazoa; phylum Chordata; class Myxini; order Myxiniformes; family Myxinidae; genus Eptatretus; species Eptatretus burgeri. The sequence goes on from NC_140970.1 coordinate 105,547,228, forward strand.
CTGTGAACCAGAGGTTAATAGACGTCTGGGTCTGGCCTTGGGAGTCATGGATTCGCTGGATTATGTGGCGTGCCACTGTTGGTACTTGTGCAGGACGATGAAAGTCTGAGTCTTCAAGTCCTTCGTGCTTCCAGTCTTGCTCTAAAGATGTGAGACTTGGACTCTGACCAGGGATCTGAGATGGAGACTTAATTCCCTTGGTACCATGTCTCTTCGGAGAATGCTTGGCCATCATTGGTCAGACTGTGTCCAATGAGCGGTTGCTGAGAGAAACTCAAATGAGATTTGTTCCCTGCATAGTCCGTGAGCGTCTGCTGCAGCTTCATGGACATGTGGCTCATTTTCCTGACGCTGATCCTTCTCAGCAGATTATCAGCAAGTCTTCCTGCAGCGTATTCTGATATTTCAGATCAATTGGTCAAATTTGCATAAAAGCACCAAAATTGGTACACATGGAGAATAATGTTTCCGAAAAATTCTAGATATGGAGCCACCCGAGATTGTGCCTTGGTCAGCTTCGGTGACCATTTTCCAAAATGGCCGCCATTCTACTTTAGCGAAATTAGCTATATGCTCTTATTTTCTTATTGTATCGGTGGTAGATATAAGGAAAGTGTAAAATTCAGTAAATTGACCATGAAAAGGCGTATTCAAATATAATGAGCCAGTATTTTCGGTAAAAAAGCCATTATTTGATTTGTAAATTGCTGCTCTCCTGAAACTTTTTCGCTGAAAAGTACCCATTATTACCTGGAGAACAAGAGTCAAATGATATTCATCACATTCAATGGGTTTGGAATCAACAAAAATTGCATTATAGATTACATACTTTACTCTATTTTGAAAAGGGAACTGATAATCGTGATAATGACAAACTCAGAAAATGTAGTCAAATTATTGCACACTTCACTTTGAAGCGGCTACGGTTTACTGTCTACTACCATTCTACCAGGACACATGGTACACGCATACATCAGTCGAGTACAATATGAGTTTCTGAGCTCAAGTGTACTGGCTCTGGATCAAGAAGTCAACACTTTTACAAGCAATGGGACTTTGCATTTGCACATTCTAAGCAAGGCCGATATCTCAGTCTGTGTCTACTCCGTCTGTCTACTGGCATTCTCCTTCACAAGCACACAGTCCAGTGCATTGCACATTAGCCTTCTTGCATTTGCAGCGGCTTCTACAGCCTTTTTTGAAGCCGCCCGACACCAGCTCGAAGCAGCTTTTTGAAGCCTCAGGGAGTGTGGTCCAGAGCGGTTCGTAGGACCCATCCTCTGTTTGCCGCCAGTCCCAGCTTGTTGGTGATGGAAGCACGGGTTGAGGGACCAAGACCTGCCCCCAGACATAGCCACCCTGGAAGACTGATCTCTTCACATGCTGTTCCAAAGCATCGTCGGTAGGTGGGATGCGCTGGACGGAGTTCCTCTTGGCGAAGAGTTTCTTTCTGGCCTCGTTGACGTCCGTATATGGACTGGTGCGGTCATAGAGGAGCACCACAAACCTTTCAATGCAGTGCATTGTGTCAACCTGAATGTTGACTGGCGTGGTGGTTAGGGTCACAAGAGAATCTGTCAGTTCTGGAAACGAGTTCCATGTGGCCCAGGCAGATTTCTTCCCATGCCCCACGAATGCTGATACCGTGTCACATCCGGTCATGGCGTGGAAGACAGGGAGGGCACGTGCCTTCTGTGGACCGAGGGAGGCAGCTATTTCATGGGCAGGGATGTAGCAGTAGTTCTTGCCCATCCCAAAGGCAATCCAGAGTTCATCCACGCATGGTAGTGCCTGGGCTACCATCACCGTCAAGACGACGACGTCGGTGTCTACGGTTGGAACTTGAATCCGACGGTGGTCATGTTCTGCAGCATGGGCCACATGTAGCCAATATTACCAATTACAACACCACTTCCACCACTACAACCACCACAACAAAATACTTCTGAACCTGTCACTGATGCTGTGTGCGAAAATTGATTTTCCCATAAAAATGACCATTTTGCCCTAATACAATGGTTGGAAATATAATAAATCAACACAAATGACATTTGTATTGTTTTCCTTTGTAAATGCACATCACATGGAGTATTTATCACCTCTGAGAAACCTACAAAGAGAATAACAATGACAGATATCCCATGTTGTTAAAGTAGAATGGCGGCCATTTTGGAACATGGCCACCAAATTTGACCAAGGCAAAATCTCGAGTGGCTCCATATCCAGAATTGTTCAGAATACATTAGTCAGCCTATGTACCAATTTTGGTGCTTTCATGAAAAGTCGAACAATTGGTTTGCTCTGCAGCAGTACTAAAGGGAGCCTCGTGCGTGGAAGCAGCCAATGGGCCGACCACGTGCATTGTGGTTGCAGCACATTGATCAGCATCTCAAGCAGATGGGGATTGGCCAGGTATCTGCTTGGGGGATGGCCAGACGGAGTCCCTGGAGTACCGGCGGAAAGTGGACGTAGCGACGCGCTGCTCTGATGTATGCTCCCACAACTGACCTGACCTGACAAGAGCGAGACTTGCTTTGTAATACATGTCCCCTACTGATGTGATATTTTCTCAATCCAAAAGGGCATAACTATGTGAAAAATTGAAGAAAAACCCTGAATCTCAAACTTGCTCTGTAACTTATCATCATAAAGGCATGTCCCAAGTTTCACTTGAATATGATAAAGGGCATTGGGGAAAAAACAGTCTGAAAAAGTACAAGTGGGACGGACAGAGAACAAACCTATAGCCCGCTCTGGTGAAACCTGTAGGAGACTAATAAACAGAAGAAAATCAATGGGGTACCTACCTGTAAGGCTCGGTCCCCGAATATTAAGAATGACAAACGGGAACTTTTGGGTCTCATTTTTCTCGTTCAGCGATGATGTCCCAATGTTTAATGAGTGTTGTTGGATGGGGAATTCGCTGGAGATGACTGGTAGGTAACTTACAGTTTCTTAAGTTCTATCCTGGTAGATTTTTTTGAGGATTTATGTCGTATTGAGTCAATGGAGTGTCCTGGCCATCCCTATACAAGCCTACCGGTTTCTTGAAAGTCCACCGACTTCTTGATAATATGTGACAATCAATAGCCTGTGTGTGGTGGTTGTATGACTGGTTCCTGTATATCGTGTTGGTGCTCCTGAGAGAATAATGCTTACCTCGAGAAAACGACTGAAAGGTGTTCGCGATTTGCTGGCGACCCGCAGAGCCTCTTGGGCACTTGGAAAGTCATCAACGTAGGCGGAGTAGCAGCTCACGAGTGGCTCTTTGGAGAACTAGATCAATATCACACATGAGGTCATGGGTTAAGCTACCAAACGTTTTCATCGGGTGATAACAGGTAACAAAGCATCCAGTGTTTGCATATCAATTATACCTAATTTATTGTGCCAAACACTTAAATCAAATGCAAATGGAAGGCATTAAGTCATAGATAACAGAGAATGTTGATGTCCTAACACATGGAATAGAACAACAACAACAACAACATTTTAGGGCCATTTTCCCGCTTGTTTTTTTTTTCCAGGGAGTTGGTCATTGATGGTTTTCCTCCATATGGATCTCTCCATTGCATCATTTTCATGAAAACTCGAACGTTTCATATATTTCTTAACATTGGCTGGTGAAATAAATGACAAAAAAACCAAAACATGGCAGGAGCTGGCAGGATAGTCTCGAGGTATGCACGCTTGCCTCTGAGCAGTCTCACCTGTAGTTTGAACCTAAGATTAGCTATAAACTGTCACTCTGGTGTCTCGCATGCACGGCGATCCATAGATGTATGTGCTGTCGCTTGGATGGTTGTTGAACAGGGCATCCCCTGTGGTAGCATTAGTTAGTGGAAGCTAAAGATCTCACGGTGTTCTTCACAAAGAGTAGGTGAGCTATCGCCGGCACCCTGAACAAATGACAAATTCCTGCACTTTCAGTCGAGTATCCTGTGCCAAGAGTGGTGACCCATCCAGGATCGTATCCATAACCTGCACATGGTGCACAATACAAGACAAGACAAGACAAGACAAGACAAGACAAGAAAACTTAGCAACAAAATGAAAAACACACACACACAAGTGGAAATATAAATGAAAACTCGTTGACATGAGAATTAATAAAGAGGCTCTGCATATCGACAACAATGGGCAAGAAGAGAGCAACTAAACCGGAAAAGAAAGACAATGCTTTGGCTGGGGTAAAGGACACGTCCAGGAAAGGGCAAGACAAAGAAAATCAGACAATTTTTGATTTCTCTACATTCTGAGCCAAGAAAGAAAAAAAGGCAATGCATTAAACTGAACAAACAAAACGATTTAACCATTGTTGTTTTGGTTCCCAGAGGGAGGCATTAGGTATTTTGTGTTGGTGTCCTGCTTTTTGAAGAATTTTCCCATTATTTAATAACGAGCAAATACCACCCATCATTTTGCTGATGGGGATACAAAGAGTGGGTGGGAGAAAAAGAGGGGAGAGAGAGAGGAGCTGGGGGGAGCGAGGAGTGGGGGGAAGGGAAGGCAGCATGAGGGGAAGGGAAGGGAAGGCAGCGTGAGAAGGGAAGGGAAGGAAGCATGAGGGGAGACAAAGGGAAGGTAGCGCAAGAGGAGGTGAAGATAAGGCAGCACGAGGGGACGTGAAGAGAGGGCAGCACAACTTCACAGTTGCTACAACAAGCCGGTGGTCAGTATTGAGGAACTGAGCACTCCGGTAGACCCTATAATTCTGGATCATCCTCCAGCGAAGATCAATGAGCAAATGGTCAATCTCCTTTGCCACACTGCCAGCGTTGGTATACCAAGTCCAGTGATGAGCCAGTGGGCGCTGAAACCATGAACCAGCCACCCCAAGTACATGACTTCTTGCAAAGTCAAGGAACTTAGAGCTCTTTTGGTTCACTCTTTCAGACCCATGGGGACCAACACGTGTCTCATAAACATCCCCATCAGTGCCAGCGGATGCATTGAAATCCCCCAAGACGAGAAGTGTTTCTTGCCTGGGGCAATGGTCAACCACAGAATGGAGTGCGACATAGAATGCCTCCTTCACAGTGAGATCACTCACCTCAGTCAGAGCATATACAGAGACCAGGGAAACGACACCCAAGGAGTAACGAATCCTTAGTCTCATAATACGCTCGTTGACCGGTGTTACCTCAATTATCATGGGAGTCAGTGTATTGGGCACAGCTGCAGCAACTCCTTGGGCATGGTAACCATCAGAGCGACGAGACCAACAGTAGGTGTAACCACACACCATGATCTTGCCACTATCTGGTCTCTGAACCTCAGAGAGTGTTGCAATACCGGTGTCCAAATGCTGGAGCTCAGATGAGCTGCTCAGATCGAGCTACCTGTAGCAAGTCATCGATCTGATCTGGCCTGACCTGACAAAAGGTTTACGAGTGGTGAGGGAGCAATTTAGGAAATATTGTTTATCAATTAGTAAGAATTCTAGTGTTAACACTTTCTGGAGTATTAGTTCCACTTTAGAGTTTTTAGATAGGATTAGATTCCTGAACATTAAATGTTTTTTTGTGAAAAAAAAAATATATATATATATATATATATATATATATATATATATATATATTCGATTTTTCCGCCTTGTATCCAAATTTGGATTTGGTATTGGTTAAGGTTGCACTCTTAAGTGTTTTTGATGAAATTTTTAGCTCTTTTAATAAATTTTTATGTTTCAGATTTGACAAGTCATTCTTTTCGAAGAAATAATATGGGTTTTAATTTTTTTGACCAACAAGAATTTAAAGATGGTGTTAATATTATTTTGTTTAACATTTTTGTATCTTTTGGTGGGAAAATATTGCTCCGGTTGTGGGGGAAGATGGAGGAATTTCATCGGAAAGTTAGGATTGAATATAGTTGTTTGGGCCATGGACGTGTAGGAGACATCTCAATGTAATCACGTGGGGGAAACTGCGAGCTGAAGTGTTACGTATCATCACACGGGGTGGTGCGGTGTTAATTAGATTGGTATTAAGGATAATTTCCCCAAGAACGTGATAGCTCCCTGTGACAGATTCCTACATTTTTGTATTTACAAGCCAGCAATGAAGGAGTTGCGTTTTTATAACCACCATCACCATAACTACAAGCGAGCCAGGTGTGCCGAGCAGGCAGAGGCCCCGCCTTCCCGGGTTTTCATGCCAGCAAGTCACGCCCAGAGGTGGAAGAAGGGTGAGGTTGGCAGTAGTTATGCGAGAAACATGGCTGGGACGGAGGATCTTGCTTTGCTCTCCTCTCAGCACGACAAAATGGCTGCGTAATGTGTCGTGCTGTGTCGTGCTGTGAATTGGCTTGCATGGTGGAGCAAGACGCTGGCCATCAACTCTTGGCTGGTTGAGAGAGACAAACCTCAAAGCATCGTGTATGTCGCTGAAGGGAGCGGCACCATTCTGCAGCGAGTGTATTTGCAAGCGCGATCGACGAGGAAGCCACACGGTGGTCTCTGAGTCGTGGCGTTGAATACCGCTCACGAATTACCTCAAGCACGATTCCTGCTGTGAGAGAGTGGCTCGGTGCCATTTTTGGACGCATCGACCCATGCAGTACGCCTCCTCAGGAAAACTGCTCGGCAATCGCGGCCGGTTGGTGATAACCGCCCATCCACCACAATTGGGTCGGGTGGGATTAGCTTGACCACCCAGACCCATGACAATATTTAAACAAATAAAAGGCATTCCAATGGGAGGGAACTGTCACCCCCTACTACCGGACGTTTTCCTTGTTGGTTGTGCATTTTCATTCGTGCATAAGTTGATGAAGGAGAAGAAGTTAGGCTGAGCTAAAATATTACCTTCTACATGTTGTTATATTGATGATATTTGTGTGATTAAGTATAAGTTTTTTGATGGGCTGATTCGTAGGATTTATCCAGAAAGCCTCGCAGCAGATAAGAGTAGTTGTGATGATAGTGTAGTGGCATATCTGGATATGTTTGTTAAAGTTGGAAATAATTGTATTAGTTCAAATGTGTATCATAAAGTTGACTATTTTAGTTTTCCTGTTGTCTTGTATATGTTCCATCCATCCATTGTGACCATACTCTGTGCAGAGTGTCGGTGTAGCTAAACCAGTCTCCTTGGCTCTTGGACACAATCCTGGACGGGTCGCTACTCCGACACAGGATACCAGCAAGCTGGCACTCATTTTGCTGACCTCGGAAGGATGACAGGCAGTCAACCTCGCCTGGTATTAATTCAACAGCAGTGTGGGATTTCAACTCAGGATCCTTGAATACGTTTCCATCTCGTAATGTACCAGTCAAGATAGGCTACAATGTGTTTTCATCTCAGGTTATTATATTTGCTAGAATTTGTTCTGTTCGCTGGTAGCGTGATGATGGTGGTGATGATGGTGGTGATGGTGATGGTGGTGATGATGGTGGTGATGTAAGAAGTGGTAAGGTATTTCTGGTGTGAGTGCAGAGTGTGTGCTTTCTGTTGGTGTGTAGTTTCTTTCTGTTCTCCATCTCTCTTTCTTTCTTCTATCCTCCATCTCTCTTTCTTTCTTTCTTTCTTTCTGTTCTCCATCTCTTTCTTTATTTTTCTTTGTCTATGGAGGAGTGAATCTTGCAAATAGTTTTTGGAAGGCTCACTTGGCTGTGCCTGGATGGGTTTGAGAGTAGAGGAGCAGCTGAAACCCAAATCCTATCCAGGTTCCTCGTGATGGCAAAATCTTTGTCTATTTGGAAAATTACATCATACAATGTATGAAATCGCTCCAAGCTCCCAATTTGAAAAGTGTAGCACCTACAAAAGTGATGTATACAGCGATACCAAGCTATGATGCCAAGTCAAGGCATTGTTGAGCAGACTGAACAAAATGGAGGCTTTAGACCCCAGTGAGCTGACCAAGATGGCGCACTGCCATCTTCATGAGGCTGTTTATTTATTTTTTTGTTATGAGCACCCCCTAAATTATCTTTAAAAGAAGTGTTTAAATTTACCTAGACCGTACATTCCCACGGGGCCACAATCATGGCCAACAGCACATTCTCAACAACACGTCCTTTTCCCGAGAAGGACACCGCCATGGCCCACAACACTCAAACAGTTAACCTGCCATCACGAGGGTGAAATTTATATTTGAAATAGTGTTTTAAATACAATTTTCAGCATTTATACAATAGTGGGGCAATTTCAAGATGGTTAACCATAGTTGTTCTGTTCTGAATGCAAATCAGACTCACGAGAATATCGGATATACGAGAAATATCTGTGGATGAGGCGCGTCGAGTTCCTCTAATTTCCTCTTAATACAAGCTGGCAGAGGTAGTGCATAAAACAAACACACAAACACACTTCACCTCTTATAAATAGATGCAAAAATCTAGTAAAACTTCTCTTGTGGCCCCAGAACCAAACAAACAAGAAATATGTAACAGCCCTCCTGCCCCCCCACCCCCCCACCATTCTCCCAACATGATTAAGAGTTAATATAATTTTAAAAGTTCATTTTAAACTTTCCCTGTGCATTGACAAGCAGCAAAGGAGATGTCCCCATTGCTGTGAAGAAGCATCCAAACCAGATACGATGTCACCCTCAGGGAAGTCTTTCCAATTGGAGAGGTCCATTAAATAAATAACCAAACCTGCCACGTTCACACGAGGCACTTTCACAAGGTTCAACGGCCACTCATTGGCAGGGACGATTGAGGGTTTGTGGAGAACGTGCCCATCTACGATCCTTCAGGTCTTGCATCGGCTCACATGGTCGGGAGTTTGTGGGAAGAACGGCTGCCCGTTCGACGAGCTGAGAGAGCTCTCCGACTCTATCCTTGTGCAGTGGAACACACCTTTCTCTCAATTACTTTTCCAAGTATTTTCAGTTTCTTTTGGAAGCTTTGTGAGCCATTATAGGTAGCAATTACAATAACAGAGCTTTTCAGAGATATACGTTATCGAAGTGCGATTTCTCAAAACCTCAAAGATGCATCTATTGTTCAAATGTTCAAACGGAAAGGTTCCAAGTCTGTACGTGACAACCACAAGGAGATCTCACTTCTTGTGACCTCTGGGAAAACTCTGCAACAATACTTCTGAATCGCTTCATCCAGCACATTGTTCAGTCCTTTGTTCCTGACAGTCAATGTGGATTTAGAAGTGGTCATGGGACAACTATGATATGATATCCTGTGTCAAGTAGTTAAAATAAAGAGCCAAGAACAGAACATAGATCTCTACATGATGTTTGTTGATATCAGAGAAGGACTTTTGAAGTTTCTCGCTACTGTGGCCTATCGTAATAAGTCCATCCACATGGTTTGACAGTTTCATGATGGCATGGTGGTGAGAGTGATGGAGAATGGTGAATACTCTGACCATTCCCAGTCCCCAATGGGGTGAAACAAGTCTGAGTCCGAGCACCCTCTCTCTTTGGCATTCAGGTTGCTGCCATGTCAGCATATGCATTCAGGGTCTGCGATAAAGGAGTCTGCATACGTTTTTGAACAAGTGGTAAGCTATTCAACCTCCATCGAGTAAGTGCCAAAACAAAGGTGTTTGAAGATCTCATCCTTGAATTTCTCATCGCTGATGACTATGCTTTCGCAGCCTACACGTACTGTACATCAGGACATGCAGCACATCACCAACCTCTTCTCAAGTGCATGCAAGAAGCTTGGCCTTGCCATCAGCCGAAAGAAGACTGAAGTGATGTGCTAACTACTATCTGGCAAGCCGTATACAACACCTATTATCACCATTGATAATCATCCTCTGACTGCAATGGATAAATTCACCGACTTAAGCAGTACTCTTATAAAATGTGCCCACATTGATGATGAAGTGGTTTCGAGACCAACCGAAGCCAGTGGTGTTTTGGTCGTCTTCACGACGGCTTGTGAAGCAAAAGAGGCATCAATGTCATGACCCGCCTAAAGGTGTACAGAGCTGCAATTCTGATGTCAATATGGTAAGCAGCAGAGACATGGACCCCTTAGAGTAGTCATATTAAGAAGCTCAACCACTTCCATCTGGCTTGCCTAAAAAGATCCTAAAGACTCACTGGCAGGATAAGGTTCCAGAAAGAAGTGTTAAGTGGAGCCGGCATGCCAGGCATCAAGGCTATGATTAATTATCAAAGCACAGCTCCATTGGACTGGCCACTTCGTGACAATGCCTGATGATAGGACGCCGAAGGAGTTTTTACACTGAACTGAGGCAAGGAAGATGCCATCAGGGAGGTCAAAATAAGCAATTCAAGTACTGTTTTAAGGAAATCTGAAGCAATTGGCTAGAAATGTGGAAACGTGCGAAAATGCAGCTCTCGACAGACGAACATGGCACATGGCTGCACATGAAGGTGCAGAGGACTTCGAGTTGATTCGCATCCAGCACGCCGTCAACACGCAAACACAACTCAGACTCCGCCAAAGTCAATTAACAGATCCAACCAGCATCCAGTGTGACATTTGTGTTCAATCCTTCCAAGCACAGATAGGACTCAATCATGAGAGGGTCCACCGTCGTACTGGTGTAATATGTAATTATAGGCTGTTCTGGCCGACTCGACAGACAACCATTATGTGTATTCACGTCCTGTATGTGCAAGTGTCGAATAACTGACTTTTGAAATGACATAATCCGCCCTGAATGCTGGGCACGCATGCACAGGAACCCATCGTGACGAGGTCCAATTTGGCAGCCGGATGTATATCATGCGCACAAGACAATGATTGTAGCATGAAACGGCTCACAAATCTTTTAAAGCCAAAATTACTTGGAAACGTGCCTGTGCAAAACGGGTATGCCTCTCCGTGTGAGGGCAGTTATAAATGTTCATGTTTTGTTTGGTCCTGGAGCCACAAGAGAAATTGTACTAAATTTTTTGCATCTATTGGTGAAAGGAGACGCGTGTGTGTGTGTGTGTGTGTGTGTGTGTGTATGTATGTATGTATGTATGTATGTATGTATGTATGTATGTATGTATGTATGTATGTATGTATGTATGTATGTGTGTGTGTGTGTGTGTGTGTGTGTGTGTGTGTGTGTGTGTGTGTGTGTTTGTATCCACTGTCACCACTAGCTCATTGTATTAACAAGAAATGGAACGAACCTGACACCGCTCTTCCACGGATATTTCTCGTATTCCTATACAGTATTTCCGTGATTCCGATTTGCATTCAGGAACAGAGCAAGAATGGGTAGCCATTTTGAAAGTTTCCCCTCTTTCATTTAAATGCCAAGATTTATGTTTAAAAGACAATTTGAATTTCAGATGTCATGCTAGTAATGGCAGGTTAAAAGTGCCTATCGAGGCAAACCGAGTCAGTATAAACACACAAACACACAGCACATGCAAAAAAAGGTCTCATTTAGCATTTATACGTAATTTTGAAAGTCACGTATTATTTTGCTATTTCCTGTTTCGTTTTCTTGGTTTTTCTGCAATCCCCAATGACCTGCCTGGACTTTCAATAAGTATATAATCTATTTTACTCCACATCCTTTTATTTATCAGCCTCTTCATCCACTATCATTTTCCCCTCCATTTATCCACCACAAGTCGACTTCATCAGTTTCCACCAAACTTCAGCGTAAAAGTTCAGCAGTCCGGCCGACCGTGGGAATATGTTTTCCCGTCTCAATTTGAGAAATCTTCATTCCCAACGGAGCAGTTCATTACCCGATCTTTAACCGCAGTAATAAAATTAGAAACTTGCCCCAAGCATAAGTAAAGAACAGGGTACAAAATGCCCCAATTATTTTGATGGAAGGTGCTGCTTTTGAAACAGCCTAAGAGCGAAAAAAATAACAAACATGTCCGGCACCAGAAATGAGGCAAATGGATGATGTGGAGATGCTGCAATCACCGGAAGACGCCCTTTTACGAAGCATCGTAAACAACTATAAACCACTCAAGGCTTTGCCTTCAATCAGCTCGGGGCTGGAACAAAAGCGTGGTGAAATGAAACAAACATCAACATTGAGATTTCCTCCTCACACTTTTGTTGACCAGAACCTCTAATGTTTGAATGAAATGATAATCTTGACAATAATTTTGGTATTAAGGAAAATAAGGGAAATTAAAGAAATCTTTCAGCGGTAGCCAAGGGTAGCCGGTGACACGACCCGTGCCACATATTCTGTGGAGAGAATGGATCAGGAAGACTTTGATTTTCCCAATGCAAGTGTGTGCTATGAACACTTGATGTACAAGTAACAAACATAACTTGATGCAAGTTGCTCGAGACCAGATTTTAAATCTGTGTTACACACCAAAGTACAAATGTTGCACGTTACCCATGTACATCTTGTGGTTAGCATTTCAGATGCAACGCATGATATAACGGTGTGGATCACACGGTGATAAGAAAAGGAAAGCCCGGTCACTTCCTCACCACATCATTGAGCAGGTCCCCAATGGTGGCACCCGATTGCCATGTTTGTACACGCTGCGTCAGTCGTGCCAGGAAGGCCTGATGATGATTCAACAAGTCTGGAACATGGTGAAACACATGGTCTACAAGTGCTGGGTCACACAGGGCGGCGTGCTCTGGAAGTTTCAGCGGCAACATGTATGCCTGCAGCGAGATAAGGAGATGAAAGCGATCAAAGAGGAGCAGAGCTGAACAAGAAGGAGCACTATTAGAAAAGGAATGCCATGATTAAAGGGTGGGAGGAAGAATGCAGGAAAACAAATACATTTAAAATAAGTACTTATTAGTTATTACAAATTTATTATTTGTACACATGTGATTTTGATTGCAATTCATGAAACATTTCCCCACCAAAAAGTTAAACCGTGAAATGTTAATTTTTTTTTCGATCCTCCTGGAGGATCTCTAAGTCTTCCTCACCTTGTTGTTCTTCATCTTCTTCTTGTGGACTTTTTTGTTTCACAGCCTACAGTTTTCATGGAAACTTCCTGAAACTTGGCTATATATATATATATATATATATATATATATATATATATATATATATATATATATATATATATATATATACATATATATATATACATATATATATATACATATATATATATATACATACATATATATACACATATATACACATATATACACATATATACACATATATATATATATATATATATATATATATATATATATATATATATACATACATATACATATACATATATATATATATATATACAAAAACATATACATATTGTTGTGGTTACCAGATTCGCAAACCACCATTCAGGTCCCTTAGGTGAGGTATCTCGGTAAGTGCATGTGTAGTTAGGCCCAAACCCGTTGTCTAGTGGGAATACATGTCATTTATACGTGCTGCGACTCTTCAGGATAGCCGTTTTTCTTTTACTATCTTTATTTTGGACCAACCGCCATGATCACAACCACAACATCAACCACCAACCACAACGCCGCTTCACCACAACCGCCACGACCTTCCCGTCACACCTCGCAACCGTAGCATCGCCACCGTTCTTGCCCCGCTGTGGGTACCGGTGTTGGACTCATGCAGAACGCGCGTCGAACAGCGTGTACAAAATCACGGATTTTGTGCTTCAAAAACGGATCAAAAACGACACACGCCCACTTTTTCTCGGGCCAATGGGGAGCGAGGTGAAAGGTCAAAGGGAGGGGGTCAAAGGCGAAGTTACGGGGGGGATAAAAGGACGGTGTTCGTCAGTCCAGAGTCCAGAGTCCAGAGTCCAGAGTCCAGAGTCCAGAGTCCAGAGTCCAGAGTCCAGAGTCCAGAGGCGGAGAGGCGGAGAGTAGGAGAGTAGGAGAGTAGGAGAGTCGGAAACAGAGAGTCAAGACTTCGCGGGCGGTGGAGCTGCTCGTTGTGTGCGTTGGAGTCGGAACGGAGGGGACGAGCTGTGGAGAGGCGGCGAGGGCGGACGAGGGGGTGCTCGCGTCGTGCAGGGAGCTGCACCCCTGGGAGGCCGACAGCGCGACCTGGCCGAGGTGGAGACGCTCGTCGCGGGATAATAAAGATCCTCTATACCCCGAGCATCAGCAACCCCCTCCTGTTTCCCCCCGCGCTGAGATAGTGCGACCAAGGGGGCCCCGTTCCCACCCCCTGCCAGGCACTGTCCACGAGGCCCGCGGGTTGCGGGGCCATCGCCGCTCCGCGTCTCATCACCAGACGGGTAGGCCCGACCCGGTCTCGGCCTCAGGCCCGCCTCATTCTTGAGGTATTTCTTTTCCTTGGTTTTGGGTATGTGTTGTCGGCGCCGTCTGTGAAGTAGAATTGTATAAGTGTTGCCGTGTGCTCGGTAGTCGGTATTAGCTCTGCACTGTGTTTTCACTTTTATGTTTGCTTTTTGTGTAAATGGAATTGTGTTTTCTTTTTTTTGTGTGCATTTGGTGGAATTGTATTTGTGTGCTTTCCGTTCGTCGCGAATAAATGTGCTTTATTGTTGAACTGTTCTCCCGCTTCGCTTCGTCTTTTCCTCCATTGAATCCCCATCTTGCTTCACGTAAAGGGTTGGTAGTGGGCTGAATACGCCCGATAATTAATCGAACCGTCGAGGTCGACGATAACACCGCTCGGTTATTCTGATAGTACGGAACGGGTCGCTTAAGTGGCCCGTGTCCGAAGTCGACCTGCGGCGAGGTGCGATCGCCCGGTCTACCCTCCGCGTGGGTACTTAGGTAGTTCGAATTTGGCGAGCAACCCTATCCCACGCGGGGGCTGATTGGCTCGATCGCGGTGAGACCGAAAGGTCCACCCGTGACTGGTTCCCGGCGTTAGTCCGAGAGGGTCACGACTGGATTGTCCGTCCGGTGGGCGACGTGCCGCGATTCGAGTTACGTGGCCGTCAGCACGCCGGCGGGCGCGGAATCCGCAACAATATATATAATATATAAAAATACCCTACGCAGACAGTAACCATCTCCGATTTTGAAAATTCCTCCCAGAAAAAAAAAGTTATGACGTCAAAATATCTCCGTTAATGGAAGTCGCCTAAAAATTATCTCCAAAACTCGGCAAGCTTTTTGAATTCTGTTTGCGGGAATCGAACAGGGCATTAGCAGAGATGAATTGCTGCACATATGATACATCACTATGACGTCTTATCAATTTTTATGACGTCATTCCTATTGTTTTGACATTTTTTGTTTCACAACCCAGAGTTTTCATCGGATCTTCGTGAAACTTGCCATGTATATGCAGAAAGCCAACACGCAGGCAGTAACCATCTCCGATTTTGGAAATTCTTCCTAGAAAAAAAAGTTGACGTCATAATATCGCTGCTAATGGAAATCGCCGATACCATTATCTCCGAAACTGGGAAAGCTGTTTGAATTTTGTTTGCGGGAATCAAGCCAGGCATTAGCACAGATAATTATTTATCGCAAACCTGATACATCACAATGACGTCATATTCGTTTTTATGACGTCATCATTAAGAGGACGAGGATCTTTGTTCATTTGAGCTTGTTTATTTAAGAAACATGTTTTTTGAAGCAATCTACCAATTTGGGACAACTATAAAGTAAGAGACTAAGTATGAGTTCCAACGTTTATTTGGCAACTCCTGGCAAGTAGAAGAGGCTAACTTACGAGACATGACGTACAAATGACAATGAACCACACAGAAAAAAAACATTGTTTGACAACATTAAACCATTTGGAATTTTTTATCCATCGCTTTGCTGACGTAGTTAATGTACATGCAGTATGAGTATGTCACAAGCATTCTGCTCTATTCATTCTAACATTTACCTGAGGACATCTTCCACCTGTTTGGAAGTCAGCTGACATCACCTACCTTCATCAGCCAATTACTTATTATCATTATTATTATTATTATTATTATTATTATTATTATTATTCACGCCGATAATTATTCCCACGTTCTTGTGGAGTACCCAGGGGTAGGGAGAGCGACTTAATCAAGTCTTTCACAAACAGGCTGGCCAAACCTGACGTTCGACAAAGGTTCGGGCAGGAATTTGTAACTTGGTCAGGGTGCCAGCAATAGTTTGCCTGCACTTCACGAAGGACACAGTGGACTCTTTAACGTCCACCAACGCCGGCAGACGGGTCACTTCGTTCAACGTCGCTCCGAAGGACGGCACAGACATGGATGAATTACCCCGCCTGGTGTTAATTCAATGTTAAAACGGCTCGACCTCAGGACCCAAGCCAGCCACCCTAACCGCGAAGCCAACACCAGGCATCGATCTGCACAAAATACCCCATAATGACAAAGTGAAAACATGTTTTGAGAAACTTATACAAATTCATTAAAAATTCAAATCTGAAATATCTTGTGTTAATAAGTATCCAATCCCTTTGCTATGATGCTCCAAATTGAGCTCAGGTGCATCCAATTTCCTTTGATCATCCTTGAGATGTCTCCACAAGTTGAGTGGAGTCCACCTGTGGCCAATTAAATTGATTGGACATGATTTAGAAAGAAACACACCTTTCTATATTAGGTCCTGCAGCTTGCAGTGTATGTCAGAGCAGAACCTCTCCCATGAAGTCCAAGGAACTGTCCGTAGAACTCTGAGATAGAATTGTGGGGAGGCATAGATCTGGGGAAGGGTACAAAACAATTTCTGGAGTGTTGAGAGTTCCCAAGAGCACAGTGAGCTCCATCGTTAGGAAATGGAAAGAATATGGAACTATCCAGACTCTTCCTAGAGCTGGCTGTCCGATCAAACTGAACAACTGGGCAAGAAGGACTTTGGTTATGGAGGTGACAAAAAACTCAATGACCACTCTGACAGAATGGCAGAGTTCCTTGGCTGAGATGGGAGAACCTGCTGGAAGGACAACAATCTCTGCAGCACTTCACAACTCGAGACTCGAGACCAGATGGAAGGCACTCCTGAGAAAAAGGTACAGGAGACACCTGGAGTTTGCAAAAAGGCACCTGAAAGGCTCTGAGAGCATGAGGGAAAGGATTATGTGGTCTCATGAGATGAAAATTGAACTCTTTGGTCTGGATGTAAAGTGTTATGTCTGGCAGAAACTGAGCACAGCTCATCGCCTAACACCTTCCCTACTGGGAAGCATGATGGTGGCAGCATCGTGTTATGGCGATACTTTTCAGTGGTAGGGACAGGGAGACTTGGAAGGATAGAGGGAACAGTGAATGAAGCCAAATACAGACAAATCCTTGAGTAGAACCTGCTTCAGAGTGCAAAAGACTTTCGACTGCGGCGAAGATATACATTCCAACAGGACAATGAGCCCAATCATACGACCAAAGCAACACTTGAATGGCTTCAGAACAAGAACGTGAAAGTCCTTGAGTGGCTCAGCCAAAGCCCAGCCGTGAATCTCATTGAGAATCTGTGGAAAGATTTGAAGATTGCTCTTCGCCGACGCTCCTCATCCAACTTGACAGAGCTTGAGCAAATCTGCAAGGAAGAATGGGAGAAAAATCCCCAAATCGAGATGTGCAAAGCTGATACAGACAAACTGTAATGGTCATTATAATGATTTTACTGACATGTATCTAAACCTTATTTTGTGAGTCAGGTTGTTTCGTGCATATTGCCTTCGTGGTTTGAAGTGCACAAATGGACAGAGCTGTTACTATGGAACGACGACGACACAAGATGTACAAAACCACCCAGATGGGCGAAGTTTCTTCGGAGTCGGAGGAGGTTCAGGTAGAAATTGTTTGACTCAGGCAAGCAAGAAACGAGACATTTTGGAGAAGCTACTGAGACAGCCAAACCTCGATGCTCTTTCGATCTTTCCCGAGTGATACGAATACAAATAACAAGTCTTTCTTGTTTTCACCCACCATGGAGTCATAGTAAAGTGATTAGTTATTTTCTCTCAGTTTGATTCAATTATGTTCCAACGGCGGATGATTGTCTTATAATAATGACGGTTATAAAACACACGAATTAACCATTTCATTTCATTACGATTTGTACTGTTCAACTTTTGATGTGTTTATGTTCGATTACCTTCGTGATTTTGTGAGCACATAATGATTTGTTCATTTATAAACCTCCGCCATCTCCGAAGATGGATGGAGGTTCCTGTTTTCACCCCTTTCTGTTTGTTTGTTTGTTTGTTTGTGAATAGTATTTCGGAAAAACTCCTTGACGGATTTCGACGAAACTTGGTGGGGGCGGGGGGGGTTAGGTATGGTCCAAGGATCATGCCATTAAATTTTGGACATTAAATAAACAAAAAAAATTGTTAGAGAAAATTTTTTTTTTTGCATTTCTACATGTTTTAAGTGATTTCCAACCCCCCCCCCAAAAAAATTGTTACCCCCCCCCCCGAAAAAAAGAAAACTTTTTTTGCATTTCTACATGTTTTAAGTGATTTCCAACCCCCCTCCCAAAAAAATTGTTAGAGAAAAAAAATTTTTGCAACTTTTTTTTTCAACAAAATTTCGATTTTTCTTTTTCCATTTTTACATGTTTTAAGTGATTTTCAACCCCCCCCCCCCCCAAAAAAAAATGTTGGAGAAAAGAACTATAACTCAGCACTGTTGACATCATATTTAATGAATAAGATATAAGGTTCACTTGAGTGACCCAGCAGTATTGGCGGTGGAGGTTTTGCACTCTCCCGAGCGCTCCCCCTCTAGTTTGTGTCTGCAGTTACCGTTGTTTTAAAGAGAGCAGTCACGAACAGTGGTGTAGTCTTGGTTTTTGTAGCGAGTATACTGTGATAATCCCCGAATCCCTCCCCGCCTTCGCCACATCTGTGCCGGAGCGACACCCCATAAGCACCACAGCACTAACACATACACTACAAGCATCCACACACAATCGAGAGCATTCTACAAGACTGGGTATGTTTTATCAACAAATTATAGCAACACAGACTATAACAGCGAAAGACATTTACAGCTGGGAAGATTTAAACGCTTTGGACTGATTTTGTACCGTTTAATGATCCCTAGTGATTTTGCATGGCTGGAGGATACGAATTAAAACAGTATGTTCACTTGTTTTCCAAACCGTTCATTTATTCATTCACCTGCCATTGCAGTTAAAGACCGAATCGTGGCAAGTTTTACAAAGAAAAAAAAAATATGACACTATATGGCATAAATATTAAAATCATCTTCTATTAAAAAGTCCATAAAAAGGGCACAACATCAATTGTATGCAAACAATGCAGAGTTTCAAAATATCAATTTAAAAATTCTAGTATTAGGTGTAATGTCTATAGTCATACATCTATGAAGCCAAGAAGGGATGCATTATGAAAGTAATATAAGTTAAGGTTACAAAAATATTAACATTATATTTGTGATTAGTTCAAAGATAAAATGCTAGTCAGTGATCTTGAAAATCAACATCTATTCATATTCAAAATAAGGATCAAGAAGAGCATGGGACTATTGCTAAATCGAGTCGCATAATCTTCGTGGGGGTGGGGGGGAGGTAAGAAGGGGGTGGGTGGGGTAACTCGCCTGGTAGTCAACAAAACTTTCCAAATATGTTTGTACTCAGGCATCTGAGGTGGGCTTTGCCTCCTTGCTTGTGTGGCAGAGCGATGGCTTCTCAACCATGTTGTGACGTACTTCCTTGGCTCAAAAAGACTTACAGGGGGTCCAATGATGCTGATCATCATAAAATTACTTACATTGGACAACAACAATGTAGATCTCTTGTCCGTGCATACATTGTTCATTAGACTGAAACCCCTTTCACACTCAGCCGTGCTGCACGGGATGCTCTGCATGCATCGTATGAGAGGTCTTAGGCTTTCAGGCTCACTGTGTGGGTGCTCAAGGAAATCTCTCCTACCATTAACTGCTTGGTCTTCACAAAGATTGAACTGCCTGCACAGTCGTTTCACTAATGACTCACCATACCGTATGCCAGGTGTTGATGGCCAGCTGCTTGTGTCCAGAATGCTGAGATCAAGAAGCATTTCACTTTCAAATGAGAGGCGCTTCTCCATATTGTTGATCAGACTTTGTAGGAATTGCTTTGCATTGATTGATGTAAGCTTTCCATTTGACTCCAGGGAAGCCGATCCAAAATGTCCCGCAGCCTTTGCTTTTAATGCCACCTCCGACATCTCTCCTGGACAGTCTTTGAATGACGCCAGCAATCGGATGGTGCGCTTCAGATGCTGTTCTGCTCTCAATAGTGTGATTGAATGGGCCTGGAGTTGCTGAGACAGGTTTGCAAGTTCAGGCAGTACATCGTACATGAGTCCAAGGTCACACAGAAATTCCTTGCTTTGCATACGATGTGCCAGACCTCTGTAAGTTTGCCTCTCTTTGCTGTTTCTTGTTTGGTCTCCCGCAGCATTTTCAAAGTGTCTGTTGAGTGCTTCATATGATCTCCACACAGCCTTCACAGCACGGAAGCTGCTGGCCACCCATCGCGTATTTAAAACTCTGCCAATTTTCTGGACTCGTGAGCCCACTTCTAGTGCTGCTTCCAGAAGTTCCCGTGAAATTTTATTGGCCTGACTGTAGAGATTGTGGATCTTCTCCATGAATGCTTTGGAGTGGTTGATTGACTGAACTTCATCCACAGCATCAGATACAGCCAGTTCCAAACGGTGGTTCATGCAGTGCCATGTGAAGAGGTTAGGGTACCTTGCAGTCAACCTTGTTGCCACACCAGAATTCTTGCCTAACATGACACTGGCTCCATCAGAAACAAATGAGATCCAGTTCTTTTGAAGCCACTCTTCACTGAAGCCTGCAGCATCCAAACAGCTCAATAGGGCTTCCTCTATACCCTCTGCCTTTTGGCTTTCTAGCTCAACCAGCTCCAGAAACACAAATTCCAGAGTAGCGCCATCTATAGAGACTTTCACATTGACAGTCATAGCAGATTTGTGGCTGAGAGATGTAGCCTCGTCAATGAGAACAGACAACTTGCTTGAAGAAGACACAATGCTGTTAACAATTTTCTTCTGCATCTCTTTTGCTTTGTGTTCTACGATTTTTGTGGAACTGTACCTTGAGTTAACTATCCTTCCATTTGCACGTAGAAATCAACTTTATGAATTCCAATTGTTTATACCGCAGATTTGCATGTTGGCTGATATTTACCTAACTTTCTGTCCCTCCATTCTAACCAAGGATGCCGGTTTTTTTTAATTCCATAGCCTGACTCTCAGTCCACAAGGCTGGCCAGGAGTTCTCATCTAGAAAGGAGCAAGGAGATACAGTGTAATCACAGCATTGTATTCTGTTGATAACTGGACCCACACACGTTTTCTTGTGGCGGATTTTTCTCTTCATATCAATATTAATCCACAGGAGGGGAGTCTCTCGTTTTTGCACGTCTTGATGGAACTGTTAGAGACTGGAATAGTCTGAATGCATCAGGTGTCAGAACCCCCAATGTTGACACTTCCAAGAGAGCTTTGTGCGGCAAGTTTCCATGTAATCACCAGGTTCAAGTGCACGAGTCTTCAGCATTGAAATTAAGCACTAAATTGGATGAAGATTTTTTTTTAAATAATGAGCTATGGTGTGAACAATAGCACTATGAGGATGAGGCATAGGCCCAAGCCAAACTCAAGGGAAGGCAATAGCACACTAGGCCTAATAGTCATCCTCATGGGCCAATCAATGGTGCACAGCTAACTGACAATATTATTGCCTGGTCCTGAAACACACATATATATATATATATATATATATATATATATATATATATATATATATATATATATATATATATATATATATATATATATTGTATAATCCGAAAACAGAATTCAAAAATAACTTTCCGTTCGTTCGTCAGAGGTGTTGGAGTGAATTTGCTTATTTTTCCACCGCTGCCTTTAAAATCTCTAATTTAATCATTATAAGTCACAGAACTTAGTGGAACTCCTTATTTTGTCAGTCTATCCTTCCTCTATGACATATGTCCTCGTGCCGATGGAAAAATTATTTAGATGATGGTGGAAGAGAAATTCCTTCCGGAATATTATTTTTTTTCCCAGTACGAAATGCAAGCCGCGGCTAAACTGCGAAACACAAGCCGTTTTTAATCGGATTTTCGAGGTAATCTCGTTACCACCCTATAGGTACTGATAAATCCAAAAAGAGATTGAAAATTTTTTGTTCCCTTCGATGGCGAGGCGCCGAAATGTACGCGGCCCGCCAACAATCGTTTTTTTCTGTAATTTAATCATCACAAGTCCGACAACCGAATGATACCCCTCGTTTTGTAGGTCTATACCTCACCTACCTCCAAGTATGGATGAAAAAAAATATTTACATTAACTGCTGCTAAAGGGAATCAATCAGCGCATTTTATTTCCTGTTCTCAAAGTATCCAAAGCTGCTTTAGTCGCCAAAATACCAAAAAATCCTCCGATTTTCACCTGGTTTTCTACGTTGGGATTTAGCCGATGGCTATCGACTGCGAAATCTGAAAACAGAATTCCAAAATATCTTTCTGTTCGTTCGTGAGAGCCGTAGAGTGAAACTGCATCACAGCCGTAAGGCCGAACGTTAATCGAATAGGCCAGCGGCGCGAAGTCCTTTATTCACACATAACTCGACAACAGTCACACAAATTCAAAACACACATCATCATGCAGGTAATAACGTCAGGCATCCGGCGATATCAGTTATAAAGGTGAAAGAAGCCATTTTGGTCGCTAAAGGGGCCCCGAACCGTTGCGGCCTACAACTATCCTAGGCGTGACGCTCCGGGCCGCGAAGCCGCGATTTCTTTAAACACTCATAAAATGACGCTACAAATTCCGAAAACGTCCAAACATACCTCAAAATGTTCAGGTAGTTTTCCGTCCTCCCTGAGCTTGCCTTAGGATAGACCAATAATTAATTGGCCAATCCCCCCTCTATTTATAGAGAGATTAACTAATTTGTATGCCCCTTTCACTTTCCAGGTGTAGCGTTAGCATCCGGCTGCTCCTTTTCTGTAGTTTCTGTAGTGTTATCCGAAGCGGCAGTAACTTCAGGGCCAGGTTTACGAAAACACTCAAAGAGTATAGTTTGCTTTCTTTTCATAATGTTGGCTAATTAAAAACTTGCAACGCTAGCTACTGTCAAACACGTGTTCATCGTTGGTAGGTGCGTGAGGTCAGGTCTAGGTCACGTGTCACAGCCATTGAGCCACCGAGTTTCACGCTTTGTAACAGCACCGCACTGGAGTGGGGGTGAATTTTATGAATGGAGATGAATGAAGTAGATGGCTTCCCCTGCAAGGCTTATTTTATTGCAGTTATACTCTACCCGGTATGTGGGAACAAAATCAATGAACTGAAAGTTCTGTCAGAAAACTATATCGTTACGTATCCTTGCACAGTTTTAAGTGGGTATACGGAAATCCTGGAGCTTTCTTAGTGGGTATACGGCGTACACCTGCGTATCACGTAGACTACACCACTGGTGACGAACCTCCTCTGCCTTTGCCTGTTCGTGACAATCTTCGTACGACGCGTTGAAACTTGCTGATGGAATTAATGCTCCGTGTTAAGTGAACGCTACACAGTAAATGATGCCGGTACACATACCCAAGAAGACTCAAAGCCGTAATCATGGCCAATGGCACTTCTGTACAGTATTGACTCAGGGGGTTGAATACTTATTGACGCAAGATATTTCAGCTTTTCATTTTAAATTAATTTGTAGAAATATCTAAAAACATGTTTTCACTTTGTCATTATGGGGTATTTTGTGAAGATGGGTGATAAAAGTTTTAAATTTTTTAAATCATATTAAATTCAGGCTTTAACACAACAAAATATGACAAAAGTCGAGGGATGTCAATACTTCCTGAAGGCACTGTGCTTTGGCGGTGCAATCACCGTTTTCATTGAAGCCAGTGCTTTGTGACAGCCATCCTCGGCACTGGAATGCTTCTGGCTTCACACATCGCTCTGCAATAAGCTTCTGGTGCTTGATGAGATGAAAGGTCTTCCCAGCTACTCTTCTTTGGTATACAGATCACCGTAACATTGTTTTCATCCATTGGAGTGCTTTCAGCAGCCGTTGCACTGTACCGGGTGGACGGGACAACACTCGGTGCAGGCCTTGCCCAGTAAAAATGTTCCTTTAAAACAAAGAAATAAATAAATTAATGTTCTAAGGCATCTGTGGAGTCATGGTCAGAGTGACTGCTCTGAATCTGGGAGATCGGTGTGAACCCCGGCCGAATCATGCCAGACACTTGTTTTGTGCTGCTTCCTTGTTTGACACTTAGCAGTCACAAGGGATAGAGCACACGCAATGATGTCTCGCCCTGCATGTGAATCACCGAGATGACAGTTTATAGCTGGGTTGAGATTCAAACTTAGGCTGGACAGCTTAGAGGCAAGAAACCTGGTGTTGGCTTAGCAGTTAGGGTGGTGGCTTGGCATCCTAGAGTCCTGAGCTCAAGCCCCGTTACCCGCTGAATTAACACCAGGGGGCTGACTCAGCCTGTCATCCTTCCGAGGTTGGCGAAATGAGTTCCAGAAAAGCAGGTAAAAGGCTACACACGAAGGGAAGGGGTATCGACGGATTGATTAAATCTGGTATTGGTGTGGCGCAGGCATGATGGGCCGAATGGCCTTCTCCTCTGCCTTAATTCCTTGTAAATCCTCGTAAGTGTGCAAACCTCGATGCCATCCTGCCACCCACTTTCATCAGCCAACATTTCTGCTTATATATGGCGGTAGAAAAAGAAAAAAAAATCACTTCCACTTCACTACAAAGCTCACGGGTGTGTTCAGTTATGCAGTTTCTTGTAGAGCACTCAAGTGGCTTAATCACTCAAGCAAGTACTCTATTCCAAACCGTTGATAAGGAACGACTGGCTTGGCAAGCTCTATCTTGCTGCTCGGTGACTGAACACACACACACACCTGTTTGCTTTGGTTTTTAACCTCCGTTTACATTGAATGAAACGAAACATTTTGAAAAGTTCAAATCATTCTCACTCAGATTTCATCATCACCGTAATGCATCGGGTAAGTTGTTTAAACTCTATCGGTTTTTCATCGGACAGAAGGGTTAGTGAGAATGAAGTCAGAATGATTAAATTACATCACTTATCTGTCTGCATATGTGCTGTTTAAATTACAAAACACATCATTGTGGGAATATATGTGACCTTTGCATTGCCGTTGAAATGTATCGAACCAAGATCACCTTCATAACCTTCCTTGCTGCTTCGCCAGGAAGCTCAGTGTTGGATTCTTTAGTTTTAACCTCTTGTTTAAAATTCGAGAAATGAAACATTGAGAAAATTTCGAATTTTCTCACTCAGACTTCAACATCACACTAATGATGTTTAACATTTCTTTAAGTCATGATTCTGCGATTCCAGGTTCACGTGTGATACAAAGTACGTGTCAATTTGTCCATTATCTCACACTGTAATGTACTTTGTGTCAAGCCTGGTGTCGGTTTCACGGTTGGGGTTGTTGGCTTATGATCTTAGGGTGTTGAGTTCAAGCCCTGTTTATATACCGTTGAATTAACACCAGGTGGGTTGATTCAGCCTGTCATCATTCCGAGGTCGGCAGAGTACAAACTTGCTGGTAACAGGGGCACAACATCACATAGTCATCAAATAGCTGTGTATGAATGAATGAATAAATAAATAAATAAAATCTAATTTGTAATTCCTGTGAAAGGTCTCTCCTCATGAGCTTGCCCTGCAGGCATTGTGTGTGCAATCTTCACCATGAGCCTTAGATGATCAATGGAATATATAAAAGTGGACAAGGCCTAACATGATGTATCAATAAGCTGTGAATGGGCCAGACAGATAGTGAGGAAACTCGAGGTGCACGAGTTGGGTAGGTGACAAGGGCAAGGCGATTCGAGTTTGGTTCAGGTGGGGATCCTGATCGGGCCTATCAGTGCATGAAGACTGGAAACCGTTCAGCATGGCGGAGGGACGTGCTCCACCGAGTGCGGATATTGTCGTTAATAATACAGATTTTGAGTCTCGTGGAAGAGAAACCAACAGAGAGTGAAAGGTCAAGACACTGATGGGTGGAGAGGAACGGGTTGAAAAAGAAACAAAAAACAAAACAGACACACAAGAGCGTTTGAAGGGGAGAGGTGGGCAGAAAAGGGGTCAGGGGTCAGGGGTCAGGGGTCAGGGGTCAGGGGTCAGTGCGTGTTGAATCGCTCGGTGGGACATCTGGAAAAGACTACCAAGTGCATGAGAGGCGGCAGAGGCCGAATGATGATAGGGAAGAGCATGAGATAATCGGCTCAGGGAGTCAGTTTCCCCAAAACAGAGCTTGGGCGGCCATGTGCAACATTATTCATTGCACTGCCGACCAGAGGGGTGGGCACGAAGGTGAACCAGTAATAAACGAAGGTGAAACATAAATATACGAAGGTTAAACATAAACATGTAAAATGGAAACGCTTCAAGATGTGATCGCGACCTGCACCTAAGAGTAAACAGGCTTTACGCGTGGTAAACAGGCTTTACGTGTGGTAAACAGGCTTTACGCGTGGTAAACAGGCTTTACGCGTGGTAAACAGGCTTTACGCGTGGTAAACAGGCTTTACGCGTGGTAAACAGGCTTTACGCTTGGTAAACAGGCTTTACGCGTGGTAAACAGGCTTTACGCGTGGTAAACAGGCTTTACGCGTGGTAAACAGGCTTTACGCGTGGTAAACAGGCTTTACGCGTGGTAAACAGGCTTTACGCGTGGTAAACAGGCTTTACGCGTGGTAAACAGGCTTTACGCGTGGTAAACAGGCTTTACGCGTGGTAAACAGGCTTTACGCGTGGTAAACAGGCTTTACGCGTGGTAAACAGGCTTTACGCGTGGTAAACAGGCTTTACGCGTGGTAAACAGGCTTTACGTTTGGTAAACAGGCTTTACGCGTGGTAAACAGGCTTTACGCGTGGTAAACAGGCTTTACGCGTGATAAACAGGCTTTACGCATGGTAAACAGGCTTTACGCGTGGTAAACAGGCTTTACGCGTGGTAAACAGGCTTTACGCGTGGTAAACAGGCTTTACGCGTGGTAAACAGGCTTTACGCGTGGTAAACAGGCTTTACGCGTGGTAAACAGGCTTTACGCGTGGTAAACAGGCTTTACGCGTGGTAAACAGGCTTTACGCGTGGTAAACAGGCTTTACGCGTGGTAAACAGGCTTTACGTGTGGTAAACAGGCTTTACGCGTGGTAAACAGGCTTTACGCGTGGTAAACAGGCTTTACGTGTGGTAAACAGGCTTTACGCGTGGGAAACAGGCTTTACGCGTGGGAAACAGGCTTTACGTGTGGTAAACAGGCTTTACGTATGGTAAACAGGCTTTACGTATGGTAAACAGGCTTTACGTGTGGTAAACAGGCTTTACGTGTGGTAAACAGGCTTTACGCGTGGTAAACAGGCTTTACGTATGGTAAACAGGCTTTATGTTTGGTAAACAGGCTTTACGCGTGGTAAACAGGCTTTACGTATGGTAAACAGGCTTTATGTTTGGTAAACAGGCTTTATGCGTGATAAACAGGCTTTACGCATGGTAAACAGGCTTTACGCGTGGTAAACAGGCTTTACGTATGGTAAACAGGCTTTATGTTTGGTAAACAGGCTTTACGTATGGTAAACAGGATTTACGTGTGGTAAACAGGCTTTATGCGTGGTAAACAGGCTTTACGTATGGTAAACAGGCTTTACGCGTGATAAACAGGCTTTACGTATGGTAAACAGGCTTTACGTATGGTAAACAGGCTTTACGCGTGATAATCAGGCTTTACGTATGGTAAACAGGCTTTACTTATGGTAAACAGGCTTTACGTATGGTAAACAGGCTTTACGCGTGGTAAACAGGCTTTACGTATGGTAAACAGGCTTTATGCGTGATAAACAGGCTTTACGCGTGGTAAACAGGCTTTACGTATGGTAAACAGGATTTACGTGTGGTAAACAGGCTTTATGCGTGGTAAACAGGCTTTATGCGTGATAAACAGGCTTTACGCGTGGTAAACAGGCTTTATGCGTGGTAAACAGGCTTTACGTATGGTAAACAGGATTTACGTGTGGTAAACAGGCTTTATGCGTGGTAAACAGGCTTTACGCGTGGTAAACAGGCTTTACGCGTGGTAAACAGGCTTTACGCGTGGTAAACAGGCTTTATGCGTGATAAACAGGCTTTACGCGTGGTAAACAGGCTTTATGCGTGGTAAACAGGCTTTACGTATGGTAAACAGGATTTACGTGTGGTAAACAGGCTTTACGTATGGTAAACAGGCTTTACGCGTGATAAACAGGCTTTACGTATGGTAAACAGGCTTTACGCGTGATAAACAGGCTTTACGTATGGTAAACAGGCTTTACGCGTGATAAACAGGCTTTACGTATGGTAAACAGGCTTTACGTATGGTAAACAGGCTTTACGTATGGTAAACAGGCTTTACGCGTGATAAACAGGCTTTACGTATGGTAAACAGGCTTTACGTATGGTAAACAGGCTTTACGCGTGGTAAACAGGCTTTACGTATGGTAAACAGGCTTTATGCGTGATAAACAGGCTTTACGCGTGGTAAACAGGCTTTACGTATGGTAAACAGGATTTACGTGTGGTAAACAGGCTTTATGCGTGGTAAACAGGCTTTATGCGTGATAAACAGGCTTTACGCGTGGTAAACAGGCTTTATGCGTGGTAAACAGGCTTTACGTATGGTAAACAGGATTTACGTGTGGTAAACAGGCTTTATGCGTGGTAAACAGGCTTTACGCGTGGTAAACAGGCTTTACGCGTGGTAAACAGGCTTTATGCGTGGTAAACAGGCTTTACGTATGGTAAACAGGATTTACGTGTGGTAAACAGGCTTTATGCGTGGTAAACAGGCTTTACGTGTGGTAAACAGGCTTTATGCGTGGTAAACAGGCTTTACGTATGGTAAACAGGCTTTACGTATGGTAAACAGGCTTTATGCGTGGTAAACAGGCTTTACGTGTAGTAAACAGGCTTTACGTGTGGTAAACAGGCTTTACATGTGGTAAACAGGCTTTACGTATGGTAAACAGGCTTTACGTATGGTAAACAGGCTTTACGTATGGTAAACAGGCCTTACGCATGGTGAACAAGCTTTTCGCATGGTAAGGGATCACAAGGGAATTTGACACAGGTGGAAGCCATTCAGCCCACCATGCCTGTGCCACATCAACACCACACCAACTTATCAACACCAGATCAACTTCACACCAGATCAACAAAGAAAATACAAAATGGTAATTTTTTTTTTATTAAGTGTTTTTTTTTTTGTATTTTTTTTTTTTAAATGAAGCGGGTTTTTTTTGGTCCCTCCCCCCTCCCCCACCTTCCTTATTTCCAGGAGAGGGGGCATTGTCTTGGGCATAATACACATCAACCACACAACACCCCTTGACGAGACCCCCACCAACAGCACTCCGTACACATTCACACAATCACCATCAATGCTCAAACTACCAAAAAGCCTCATCAACATCCCCATACCCCTCCATCTCCATAACTTCCAGGTACCTATCTCATTCTAATTTAAACTTATCTCCTGTTTCTGCTGCCACTACCTTTCCAGTGAGACCATTCCATGCATCAACTACTCTCTGATTAAAAGACCCCTACCTTGCTACCATCTTACTAACTCTCCTCTTCTTTACTCTCAGGCTATGGCCCCTGGTCCTATCACTGTCTCCTCCGTTGAATAATTGCACAGAGATTTCGATTCCACAAACGTGATCAGCGAGACAGAGAATCGATCTGTGATTTTGTCGCTGAGTTGAAAAGGTTGTCTCAGCACTGCGACTTTGATAACAATCTCAATGACGCACTACGGGACAGACCCGTCTGAGGGTTGACGAGTGAGAGTATTCAGAAGCGCCTGTTGTCGGAAAGTGAGCTTCGTTTCCAGAGAGCTGTCGAACTCATGATTGCCATGGAAACTGCTGCAAAAAGACTCTGTGGAGTTACGGAATAATAGAGGACCCGGGGTCCACAAGATGACTACTTAGCCTGTGGCCATGCCTTCCAGGTCGTCTGGTGCCCAGAATGATGGAGATTACAGGGGGTCTTGTTTCCGATGCGGAAGGAAACAACACCCTGATGCTTGTTATTTCCGGCACGACGAGTGTGAAAACTGTCACTTGAAGGGTCATGCTGCAAGAAGATGCTGGAAGCCTTGTAAGAAAACGAACACAAATGTACATACTGTGAGTCATAGCAAGAGTAACAGTGACCAAGAAGACTCACTTGTAGCTAACAATGGAACCAGCCATGTCAACAAGCTGGATGTCATCTGGATTCACCTTAAGGTGGCAGGGAGAAATCTGCACATGGAGTTGGACACTGGCTCGGCAGTCTCCGTCATTTCATTGTGCGAGTACTCTAAACTGTACAAACATCTGAGACTGAAGAACACTGCAGCAGCTGGACTGCGTACTTTCACCGGTGAGCAAATTAAACCAAAAGGCAAGCTATATGTGCTGGTACGGTGCAATCAGCAATCCTATGTGCTGGATTTGTATGTTGTGGACACTCAGGGCCCAGCCTTGTTGGGAAGAGACTGGTTGCGGAAGATCAAACTCGACTGACACACTGTCAAGTCAATACATGTCAACTCGACCATTTCCGGATCGACTGATGCTTAATTGAAACAATTGCTCAACCAGTACTCTGGGGTCTTCAAGGATGAAATTGGAACTCTGAGGGGCACTAAAGCAAGGTTGAGCTTAAAGACGAACAGTAAGCCAGTGTTTCACAAGGCTAGGCCAGCTCCATATGCATTACGTCCAAAAATAGACGCTGAGCTTCAACAATTGGAACAGGCAGGTATTATCTCCAAGGTAGAATGGAGTGAATGGTCCTCGCACGTAGTCCCCGTAGTGAAGCAAAATGGAGATATTCGGCTTTGTGGGGATTTCAAAGTATCGATAAATTCCTTACTTCAGGTGGATCAATACCCACTACCATCTGTGGAGGATATCCTGGCAACATTGGCAGGAGGAAAGAAGTTCTCCAAGCTTGATTTACACCAAACTTACCTTCAGATGGAAATGGAAGAAGACTCCAAGAAGTACCTAACAATCAATACACACAAGGGTCTGGACCAGTACAACAGAGTGGTGTTTGTGGTTGCATCAGCCGCTGCAGTGCGGCAACGTACCATGGATCGGGTATTGGCAGGAATACCAAAGGTACAATGTCTCATCGATGATATAGTCATCACTGGGAATTCAGACGGAGAACATTTGAAAATTTTGGAACTGGCATTGCAGAAGCTAAAAACGGCACAATTTTCGAGTCAACCCAGACAAATGTCTGTTTCTCAAAGAAAAGAGAACCCATTGCGCGCATGAAATCACTGCGGAGGTGTTAAGTACGACATCTGACAAAATAAAGGCGATGACCCGAAGCACCAAAGCCTAAAGATATCCCACAACTTCACTCCTTTCTCGAGTTGGTAAACTATTATCATCGTTTCCTTCCAAATTTGTTGACACTTCTCCATCCGTTTCACCAGTGACTACAGAAAGGACACGCGTGAAATTGGACAAAGGCTTGCGAGAAGGCATTTACGGAGGTAAAATCGTTGATCGCTTCTGATGTAGTCCTCATACATTATGATCCGAACAGACCTCGACGACTTGCCAGTGATGCGTCACCATATGGTCTCGGGAGTGTACTCTCTCATGTCATGGAAGATGGTGAGGAACGATCAATAGCCTTTGCATCCAGGTCATTAACCTCAGAGAATACTTACTCACAGTTAGATAAGGAGGCATTGGCTCTTACCTGGGGAGTAAAAAAAAAAAAATCACCATTACGTTGTTGGCAAGACGTTTACCCTCGTCACGGACCACAAACCCCTGCTATCCATTTTCCACCCTCACAAAAACATACCAGTGATGACAGCGGCACGTCTGCAACGATATGCATTGTTTTTAGCTAGACATGACTATAACATTGAATACAAGAGTACAACTGATCACGGTAATGCAGATGTCCTGTCACGGCTTCCACTTGAGATCATCCAGCCATCTGCAGAGGAGGAGATTGATGCAATGGATGTGTTTCACATGTCACAGATTGAATTACTTCCAGTCACAAGTGATGAGATCAGACGGGAAACGCAACGTGACCTGGAGTTGTCTCGAGCGTTAGAGTCTGTCACACAGAGTTGGTCTCCAGAAGTGAAACAGATTCAATCTTATTACAACTGGAAGGATGAACCGTCAGCCCATTGTGGCTCTTTGTTGTGGGTCACACGCCTAATTGTACCCCAATCATTGCGCAGTCGTGTGCTGAGACAGCTAATGTACATGAAGGACATATTGGGGGAGTCAAGATGAAGGCACGAGCACGTAGCTACGTATGGTGGCCCTCAATTTATAAGGACATCAAACACATAGCCAAGTGCTGTGATGGGTGTCAGCTACATCAGAACATGCCATAGGTGTCACCTTTGCATCCATGGGAGTGGCCCTCGGCCCCATGGCAGAGGATACACATGGATTATGCTGGGCCGTTTGACACGATGTTTCTGGTGCGGGTTGATGCACATTTCAAACGGCCCAAAATTTATGTCATGAAGTCAACTACGTCACAACAGACCATCACTAAACTGAGTGAGGTTTTTGCCAGGAATGGCGTATCTGAACAGCGAGGATCTGATAATGGTCCTCAGTTCACATCGGATCAATGTAACCTCTTCATGAAACAAAATGGAATTAAACACAGTTGGTCTGCTCCTTCCCATCCAGCCACAAATGGGCTGGCTGAAGGTTTAGTCCAAACTTTCAAACAGGCTTTTTGATTTGTGAGGGGAGAGGAGGGCACCATTGAAGCAAAGTTAGCCAGTTTCCTGATGTCCTACCGGAAATCTTCTCATGCAACAACCGGAGAGAGTCCTGCAAAGATGTTTCTTGGCAGACCACTGCACACAAGATTGGATGCGATTAAACCTGATTTCAGAAAAATGGTTGACGATAGACTTTTTCAACAGACCCCTTGGTGACGGGAAAGGCAACATGCGTGAATTTCTGGAATGACAGCCTGTTCTTGTGCGTCACTACTGTCAGGACCACAAGTGGGTAACTGGTGCTGGAAGGTTGAGACGGGGTCCCTTAAATTATGATGTTGCAGTTGGACCCTGCATTTTGAAATGGCATGTGGACCAAATGCGGGATAACAGGCTGAGCTGTGAAGCTCAACCTTTCTAATCAGCAGACCCTCCTACAAGAATGGAGTTCGAGGGGTCGGGGTCAACTGAGAGGATAATTGCATCTGCGGAAGCAGTTCCCGCTGAGACCGATGTTGCACGGGCATCAACAGATGCTGCATTTCAACCAACTGAGGCAGCTCTGGGGACAAGGCAGTATCCGCAGAGACACCATCAGGCCCCAGGGATTGGATCTATGAAGTGATTCAGTTACGGGGCAGAATAATCCAATCAAAACCTCGAGCCAGGGTTTGTTTCACACCTGTGTTCATTATGCCTGGTGTTGGCTTAATGGTTAGGGTGGTAGGCTTGGGATCCGAGGATCCTGAGTTGAAATCTCACTCCACTGTTGAATTAATACCAGGGGAGGGTTGACTTTGCCAGTCATCCTTCTGAGGTCAGCAAAATGAGTGCCAGGTTGCTGGTATCCTGTGTCGGTGTGGCGATCCATCCACGATTGTATCCAATAGCCAGAGACTGCTTAAACAGCATCGATGCTCTGCACAGAGTATGGTCCCGATGGATGGATGGGTGTGGTTAATCCACTCGATGGTACATTTCAGTTACCTGCTGCAGGTGATGGGTTGCAGTGTTCTATTGTTATGATGCTCTTGTCATGTCTTTGATTATGCTGTTTTCTCGGGTTCATCAAATCTGTAAAATGTTAATTTATTGTTGTGTGGGTTAACTTGTTGGTGTGGGATTAGATCTCGAAGGGAGGAAATGTGGTGTACTGACAGCCTTGTGTATTGATGTGCAGTGTGGAATAAAATAGTTCCGAGCCCACCATTGCCCGTGCCCGTCGTGATTTCGTCGAGCTCCACTTAATCCTACCGCATACGTCATTAGTAACCATCAGAAACATAGACATATACATAATAAAGAAGGAAATAAAGAGGAAAGAAGAAAGGGAAAGAACTCGATTAGGCCAGCAGAAGGGTGAAGGAGTAGGCAGCCAGGGAGCTGGAGGCTGCCGTTCGTGTAAAAGACGGTGGCGACCGGGTGAAACCCTTTTGGAATCCGGCCAGTCCCAAGAGAGGACCTGCAGTCGATGGTCCTAAAATGTCAGACGAGGAGAGACCCAGATGTGTATGTGAGCGGAACCATATCCTTCAGTACCAAACTCAAGGCAAGATGAGGGATCCGAACTGGAGGAGCTGCAGCAAGAGTTCGAGCAAGCACAGCATTCAACGCAGCCCACCCCCAGTAGGCCCCAATGCAAGCCCAGCAGTAGGCCCCAAAGCAAGCCCACCCCCAGTAGGCCCCAATGCAAGCCCAGCAGTAGGCCCCAAAGCAAGCCCACCCCCAGTAGGCCCCAATGCAAGCCCCAACAGTAGACCCCCAGGCAGGAAATAAAATATAATAAAACAGGAATGATCAAAAACATCCATTCCCAACGATTGTCAAGTTCATAGTTTTATTTGTCTCCTCTTTTAATTGTTTCAGTGATGGGAAATGAGCCGGCAAACCTATCTCCATGTCTCTCACAAACAATGCTAGTTTTTGCTCAAACGATAGCACCTCTTCCAAAAGCAAGTGAGCTGCGTTTCCCTTTCCTCGCAGCTTTCTGTTAAGGCCATTTAAAAGTGAGGTGATGTCCACCAGGAAGTGAAATCTCTGCAGCCAATGAGGATCTGTACGTTCTACATATTCACAGCCCTTTTCGTGCAGAAAAACATTCGCTTATTTCAGAAAGGCTGCAAAACACACAAGCACTCTTCCTTTGGAAAGCCACCGCACCTTGTTGCGCAGAAGAAGGTCCGAATATTGACAGTTGACCTCTTCAAGTTCACACAACTGCCGGTGGTTCAACCCTTTTGCCATAAGTTTGACGATTTGTATAACCAGGGTTATCACTTCTGTGATCTCAGGTGGAAACGTTTTTGCACAGAGTGCTTCTTGATGAATGATGCAGTGAAACGAGAGCAAGTTACGATCCAGTGTTTTCTTGCAACAAAGTATCAAACCCCTTGTGCGCCCCTTTCATATTTGGCGCCTCGTCCGTGGCGACTGAGAGAACATGGCCGGTGCTTATTTCTTTCGTCTTTAGGCAGTCAACAACAGTTGACAAAATATCTTCTCCTCTTGGTTGGTCTTTGAGGGGCAGCAATTCGATCAACTCCTCTTGGGGTCCTTCGGAATTCACGTAGCTGCCGAGAAGAGCAACCTGTGCAACGTCATCAACATCACACGACTCATCACAACAGCAATGGAGAAGCCCAGAACTGAATTTATGTCTTTAATCTGCTGACTGGTAATGTCTGTTGCCATTTTTACTATTCTGTCCCTCACCGTCTTTGCAGACAATGGCATGTCTATAATTTTTTGAAAAATTTCGTTTATGTTCATGAAATCACTGTACAGCTGCTCCGATACTTTAATAAAGCACTCTTTTATATTGTTGTGGTTACCAAATTCGCAAACCACCATTCAGGTCCCTTAGGTGAGGTATCTCGGTAAGTACATGTGTTGTTAGGCCCAAACCCGTTGTCTAGTGGGAATACATGTCATTTATGCGTGCTGCGACTCTTCAGGATAGCCGTTTTTCTTTTGCTTTCTTTATTTTGGACCAACCGCCATAATTACCACCACAACCACAACATCAACCACCAACCACAACGCCGCTTCGCCACAACCGCCACGACCTTCACGTCACACCTCGCAGCCGTCGCATCGCCACCGTTCTTGCGCCACCTGTGGGTACCGGTGTTGGACTCGTGCAGGGCGCGCGCCGAACAGCGTGTACAAAATCACGGATTTTGTGCTTCAAAAACGGATCAAAAACGACACACGCCCACTTTTTGCCGTCCAATCGGTGAACGAGGGGCGAATTGGCCCCGCCCCCAGGGCGATCGATATATGCAAATTTATGGATCAAAAAGCCTTCACGCCCACTTTTTCTCGGGCCAATGGGGAGCGAGGTGAAAGGTCGAAGGGAGGGGGTCAAAGATGAGAGGGCGAAGCTATGGGGCTGATAAAAGGACCGTGTTCGTCAGTCAGGGGACGAAGAGGGTAGTAGACGAGGAGAGTAGGAGAGTAAGAGAGTAGGAGAGTCGAGAACAGAGAGTCAAGACTTCGCGGGCGGTGGAGTTGGCAAGAAGGAGCTGGTCGTCGTGTGCGTTGGAGTCGGAACGGAGGGGACGGAGCTGTGGAGAGGCGGCGAGGGCAGACGAGGGGGTGCTCGCGTCGTGCAGGGAGCTGCACCCCAGGGAGGCCGACAGCGCGACCTGGCCGAGGTGGAGACGCTCGTCGCGGGGCAATAAAAATCCTCTATACCCCGAGCTTCAGCAACCCCCTCCTGTTTCCCCCCGCGCTGAGATAGTGCGACCAAGGGGGCCCCTTTCCCACCCCCTACCAGACACTGCCCGCGAGGCCCGCGGAGTTGAGGCGCCATCGCCGCTCCGCGTCTCATCACCAGACGGGTAGGCCGACCCGGTCTCGGCCTCAGGCCCGCCTCATCCTTGAGGGTATTTCTTTTCCTTGGTTTTGGGTATGTGTTGTCGGCGCCGTCTGTGAAGTAGAATTGTATAAGTGTTGCCGTGTGCTCGGTAGTCGGTATTAGCTCTGCATTGTGTTTTCGCTTTTATATTTGCTTTTTGTGTAAATGGAATTGTGTTTTTCTTTTCTGTGTGCTTTTGGTGGAATTGTATTTGTGTGCTTCCCGTGTGCTACGAATAAATGTGCTTTGTGTTGAACTGTTTCCCGCTTCGCTTCGTCATTTCTCCCATTGAATCCCCATCTTGCTTCACGTAAAGGGTTGGTAGTGGGCTGAATACGCCCGATAATTAATCGAACCGTCGAGGTCGACGATAACACCGCTCGGTTATTCTGATAGTACGGAACGGGTCGCTTAAGTGGCCCGTGTCCGAAGTCGACCTGCGGCGAGGTGCGATCGCCCGGTCTACCCTCCGCGTGGGTACTTAGGTAGGTCGAATTTGGCGAGCAACCCTATCCCACGCGGGGGCTGATTGGCTCGATCGCGGTGAGACCGAAAGGTCCACCCATGACTGGTTCCCGGCGTTAGTCCGAGAGGATCACGACTGGATTGTCCGTCCGGTGGGCGACGTGCCGCGATTCGAGTTACGTGGCCGTCAGCACGCCGGCGGGCGCGAATCCGCAACAATATATTCACCATCTGTGAACGGCTTTCCTTGCTTCACCATCTCGAGTTGCCACATAAACCAGCAGTAGTTGTGCTACTCGGTGATTTCATCCATTCAGTGAATGCGTCCTCACTTTGTTTGTTTTTGTTTTGTAAGGGAAACAGGAGACAAGAGGGGTGGGAGAGGGAAGGAAAAAACAGTCGCGAATAGACACATGATGAGATCTGTGGAAGGGAGAGGGATGGGGTGGGGTACAGATCTGCAGAGAGCGAAGAAGCTGCTGCTTGTCAATCTGAGGGATGACAGATGGTACGGCAGAGGATGGAGTCATCAGCAAAGAGACAGAGGATTTTCCAGAGAGTCGGAGAGATCATTGATGAGAATCAGAAAAAGAACAGGCACCAGAATGCTGCCTTGAGGAACTCCTGCCTGGACAGGAAGAGGGGATGAGAGAACTCAATTAAGGGCCAGACGTAGGCTGCGACAGCAGAGAGGTCTGCGAGCCATTAGTGGAGATGTCCTTGGATACTGTAAGAAAAGAGTTTGGTGAGCAGGACAGGGTGCCAGACTCTATCAAAGGCACGTGATATGTCGAGGGAGATGGCTCCGATTTCACGTCTGGCATTGAGGACCTCCATCCATTGTTGGGAGAGCACAAAGCAACATGTCCAGGGAAGAGTGACCTGGTCTGAAACCAAATTGATGATCGGAAATCAAGCCATTGGAGAAGAGGAAGGATTTAATGTCTGAAGCGATGATGGATTCCATAACCTTACTGATGATTGGTGGAAGGCTGATTGGTCTGTAGTTGCAGGGATCTGTTTTTGCACCTTTTTTATACAGAGCGGTAATGTTTATTGATATCCAAGCAGATGGCAGATGACCTTGAGCAAATGAGAGGGTGAATAGAACAGAAAGATGGTGAGCAAGAGCAGAGGAGCAGGTTTTTAGGACATGTGGTCTGATGCTGTCTGGACCGGTTGCAGAATTTAAGTTGAGGTTTGACAGCAAGCTCCCCACCTTGTCAGAAGAATAAGACACAGTCCAGGGACAGTTGGGTGCGACTAGGTAATGTGGGTACAAAAAGCAATGGGTTTGGGACACAAGATTTGGAAGCAAACACAGAGTTTCGGCATTCAGCCTTTTCACGCAAGGTGTCAGCTGTGCGGCCATTTGAGGTAAGGGAGGGGATGGAGGGGGAACATACAGCATAAGCAGACTTAGCTATATGCCAGCAGGATTTGGAGGAAGGTGACAGGTTTGAGAGTTCAGACCTGCGATTACAAAGATGTTGTTTTCTGGCTCTCCTGAGGGTAGACACCCACTTGTTACGAGCTTCGTGGAAGGAACTGAGATTGCCTTCAGTTTGATTAGCCTTCCATGAATCAAAGGCAAGTTGTTTCAGGAGAACTGCCTCACCACAAGCCTCAGTGAACCAAGGGCGGGAGGAAGGGTAGGACAACTGAAGATGAGATTGGATAAATCTGTGCATGAGAGAGAGAGCAAGTTTCTGTGAAAGAATTCCCAGGATGAGTTGATGTTGGAGAAAGTAGCGATAGGAGACCAGTCTCGAAGTTTGATGGCTGCTCGGAGACCCTGCCAGTCGGCTTGAGTGAAATGCCAGACTCGACGACGGTGAGGTGGTTCTCTAATAACAGCTGGAGAGATGTCCACTTTGACAAGGACGTGGTCAGAAGAACCGATTGGATCAGTGGAAGAACAGCAGATATTTTCAGGGAAATTTGTCAAAATCAGATCCAGAAGAGATGGAGTACCATTGGTTGAGATCCGGGTCGGGAAGTTGACCGATTGAATCAGTCTGAATGAGTCGCAAAAGTCTTTTGCTGAAGTGCCATGGCAGGTGAGAGGGGTAGCCACACTCAGTCAACTGGCATGATGACAGTTAAAGTCACCACAATACGAGGAAGAATGACTTGGTGAGAGGATAGAAGTTGGTCCATGTTTTCAGAAAGCCAGATGTAAATGGAGTCATCACTGTTTGGTGGACGGTACAACACACAAGCACAAAGCAGACCAATCATTTAGTTTGCTTTGTGCTTCCTCTTTGGCATCTCCAACTGGATACTTTTCGGCAAATGTGGTTTTTTTTCAGTAAATGCCTCTTGAGGTTGGGTTTTTTTTTGTTGTTGGCAAATTTCTCATGGCAAATGAGACAAAGGGTGCCCAGCCGAACCGAACTCGATATGAACGGGAAGGATTTAGTCCATTCGTTTTGAAATTCTCCATTTTTCTCTTCGATTTTCCTCTTCTTTGAAGCCATTTCACAGTGGACCTTCACAGTACCGCTGATGAATGTTGAAAACTTCTGTTTCCTGAAAATAATTAAAAGACTCAAAACACTGATGCCGTTTCAGAATTCATCAATACGTTTCAGAAATGGAACAATAACACGCACACACGCACGCACGCACGCACGCACGCACGCACGCACGCCGTTTCTTGGATGCGAGAATCTCATTCCGAATCCTTCTTGAACGTCCCTCATAACTCGCAAGTCAAGCCTCCATGTGGAAATCCTTGTATTGTTGTGTCGTCGGGAGTACATGATACGACAACCAATCCCTTCTCCCAGCGTCACAATTGCCACAACAAAATAACGAGTAAAAAAAAAACAAAATCACCATTTTAACTGCTATTTTAACAGAAGTAAATACAATGATGCAGTGCACGTGTAGTTTGGTTTTGTTTGTTGGTACTCCAAGAGAGTGGACTGTAAATGTGGTGACATCACGTGCACATGCACCCTCCATTGAAGTGGGAGTTATCAAAACGACATGTCGTTTGTGATTTGGATACGAGTCGTGCGTTACGGGATTCTCGCCTACCTGCCCAGTGAGGATCAGGGCATTGCTAACTTTGCAGAAGGGGGATTCGAATGGTAAACTGAGCCTGTGAAACAGGTTGAAGCAGTAATACTGACAAACAAGATGGCGAAAATAACCACATAATGGAGGCCAGGCCATGCGTGCAGCACAATGTGCAAGTCTTGCTCGCAGAATTTGCCGGTAATGGGCTGTATTTCCCTGTTTATCACCGCCAAAGTTCTCAAATATTATTTCATCTTTTCATGACACTCACAAAGATTTCTCTTAAAATTAATTTATGAGAAAAAGGGGGATTTTGTTGATCAGGCTTGGGAGCCGCACTCAAGTCCTTGAAGAGTTGCCGACCCCCGTTCTATGGCAACGAGGCCATTTATTGAGCAACTGGCATTCAAACAGGGCGACCCCTTCGGGCCGGTTCTTTTTCCCTGGGCTACGATGACCCAATAGCCAGGGAGGTTCAGTCAGAGTTCAATCCATGGTATGAACTGACAAAAGTGCTGGCTGACCTCCAGAACGTCATTGCCCGGTTGACCGACATTGGCCTCGAGATCAATGGTGGCAAGTGCGAGTTGACCATCCTCAACCATGCATCGCGGGACGACTGTCAAGTTACCGAGGCCATAATCAAGGCAGTGCTGCCTGATAAGATTGTTTTTATCAATGACTGTACTGAGTGTACTCTTCTTGGTGTTCCAATCTCCCCGAAGCCTTCACCCAAAGTTATTATCGAGAACCACGATGACTTGACGCGTACGACAGGCCGTCTGAAGCAAATTGACGTACACGAAGCAGTTGTGCTGCTCAAAAAAAAACTTTCGCCCTGCCCAAGCTCCTGTATATCTTGCGTGCGTCTCCCTCCGACCAGAATGGTGCACAGCGAGGAGCTTTTGACCACACCGTTTGTGAAACTGTGAGTAAAATCTCTAATGTTACGTTCAACGATTCTGCTTCGATGCAAGCTATCCTCCCGGTTAAGCAGGGAGGTCTGGGTTTCAGGAGGGCTGGCTTCATCTCCTTATTGCCTCCAAAGAGGGGAGTTGACGGCGGCGGTGTTGTCATGGAGTTCAGCCCATATTGATGTTTGTGAACCTGAAGGCTTTGCCAAAAAGTATGGGACGTTGAGGCGGAAAGAGTGTCTTTTGTCAGCCTATTGAACAGTGTGGATCAGGTCACCAGAGCCCGTAGGTTTGGCCGCAACCACTAAGGAAAGCGGGATGTGGCTTCATGCAGTCCCTGTTTCCTCTTCGAGAACACAGCTTGACCGAGTCTTTACGGGTTGCAGTTGCACTACGAGTTGGAACACCATGGACCGTCGTGCCGTTTCAGTGCCGGTCGATCTTTTAGATATTCGGCCTTAAATGATGTGGTCAAACGTGTCCATTATGGGGCAGGGATACCATCTGTCTTGGAACCACTTGGTGTCGACCTTGGTCAAGCCATCTGGATTGGTGTTTTTGCCACCATCCCATACAAGAATGGGAAAAGCCGAACCTGGGATCGCACTTGTGTGTCGACACTTTTGCCAAATCACATGTTTACAATACAGACTCAGTGGCTGGAGCAGCTGCCACTGATGCAGAAGTTCTGAAACGCAATAAATACGCCGGCCTCAGCCAAACATTTATACGAACCATTCGCCATCGAAACAACCGGAGTGTATGACAGTCGTGCATTTAACACCATTGTTCATTCCAAACTTGTCATGAACCTGCAGGCCCTGGTTCTTTGTCACTGGGTCCTTGATTTTCTAATGGGTAGGCCAAAGTTTGCAAAAGTTGGTGATGCTATTTCATCCACACTTTGCATAGCAAAGTACAACACCAACTGTGTCATTAAATTTGCTGATGATGCCGCTGTGATTGGTTTGATAACTGACAATGATGAAAGTGCTTACAGGTGGGAGGTGCAGGATTTGACTGTGGTGACAAAAACAACAACTCGGCCCGAAATGTTAGCAAGACGAAATAACTTATTGTCGACTTTCGGAGGAACAGCACAGGCCATTTCCCCATCACCGTCGATGGGGCAGCTGTGAAAGTTGTCAGATTTCTGGGCGTTCAAATCTCCGATGATATGATGTGATCCCACAACACAGGATCCGTTATCACAAAAGCACCTGTACTTTCTCAGACGGTTGAGGAAATTCGGACTGCATACTTCGACGCTTGTAAACTTATGTCGCCGCAACATTGAAAGCATTACTCACAGGCTGCATCACGCAGCCTGGTGTGGCCATCCCACCGCGCAGGCCGGCATGGCCACACAAAAAATATCACAGATAGAGATCTTTCATCCATGGAGGATATCAACATTAATCGCTGTGACAGAAAGGCTCTCTGTATCACAAAAGACCCCACTCATCCTGCACACGGACTGATCTCACCTCTGCCATCAGGCAGGTGGTACTGTAGCTTCCGGACTCAAAGCGCCAGGTTTAGAGACAGTCCCCCTCCCCCCCCCCCAAGGCTGTCCACATCCAAAATCCGAAATAGCTACTAAATTGGACGATGTTGATGTTCTGTTTGATGTAAATTTGCGATACTGTTATTTGTTGT
Organism: Eptatretus burgeri; assembly: GCF_056783735.1. Taxonomy (NCBI): domain Eukaryota; kingdom Metazoa; phylum Chordata; class Myxini; order Myxiniformes; family Myxinidae; genus Eptatretus; species Eptatretus burgeri. The sequence goes on from NC_140970.1 coordinate 105,589,789, forward strand.
CTCGATGTACACTGTTCGAAGCGTGTGGTGTGAACGTTTATGGAGCTGCGTGACACACCAGTGACTTTACCATGCCCTTAGCTCCAGCCCTGGCACGACTCGCCCCTATGCCTCGTACTCCAGCGCAACACACACTCCGGCAGCCAGAGATATACTTGCACCCTTGATGCATCGACAACAGCCCCCCGGGGCATTGACAACAGTCTCCCTGGGGTATCGCATCTTCCTCAATGGTGCGCATCCGACGGGGGGCAGGTGCAGCGATAGTTTTACTTTTGGTGAAATCAACTTCAAAATCATTGATTGATCACACACTGGTTAATTGGCCTCCACCTGTGTTCAACTGCAGTAATTCAAATTGTTACCTCCGCCACAGAAGGTGAAGGAGTTTAGGTTTTCACCCCTTTTTGTCTGTTTGTCTGTTTGTTGGGTCGCCAAAATAGGTGACCCTTATTGTCAGTAATTCTGTCTGTTTGTTCGTTTGGCATCAGCATAATTGGTAGTAAACGTGGGTGGATTTTGACCAAACTCGGGTGGTAGGTACATCTTATGACCTAGTGCTTTGGAAATTGTGATGGTTGCTCGGGACGCTTTGGTTCCCCAGCAGCAACCGAAAAACCTTCAAAATCGGTACCGTTCACGCCAAACGTGAACAATTCCGAAAATAAATCGATTCCGAAAGCCATTATCCCACGTAGGGTTATGAAATTTGGCACGAATGATCGACAGATGATGCTCTATCAAATATATTCGGGTTTTTGTGATATATGGAATACTTTACCCGCAGCGCCCCCTACAATTAGGGATTGCGCGAAAATTGAAGGCCCCCTAGCGACCAGGTGAGTGCATCGATACGAATTAAACTTTGCAGGTTCATGGTACTCAATGAGTACTACAACTTTGACCCCTGACCTAAGCAATATCGTTCAATATGTCCTGAGGCAAAGGTCAATTAGTGCAAAAATCGATAATATGCGAGAGCTGGAGGTGCCTTCGCGCCAAATGCTACTCCTCCTAGGGTTATGGTCGGATGGTCATGAAAATTCACACTAATCGTCTGGAATACATTGTGCACAAACGATCGAGCCGGATTTTCGATTTAGATCTTTGTTCGCCCACAGCACCCCCTCGAACTTTGGGGATTTACAATTTCAAACCGCATTTTCGGTACTTTGCAGAGCGAAACGGCACATCCTGTGGCTAGGAATCCTTTCATATGTTATTTCACAATATTGCGCATTAGTAAGTAGATCTTCGACTGCGATTGTGATTGGATGATCATACAAACACCATTTCTCGACACCTACGATTGTCGCAATACTAACAGTCCTGCTCGGTGACCCATCGCCGCCTACCGGCTTGTTACTTACGAAATATAAAGATTTCGTAAGTATATTGATCACTTCCGTCCTCCGTTTGTGTGTTTGTAGGCACGATAACTCCAGAACGGAAGAAGTTACCAATGTCAAATTACACCACGTGATTCAGGAGGGTGATGGCTAGTGCTGATTAGATTTTGGTCAAAATCGGTCAAAGGTCAAGGTCACGGTGAGGTCAAATATTCGATTTTTGATGGTTTGGTACAGAATCATCGTAGAAAGTTCTGGTTTGCATCGCTACCTTCTCTAGAGACAGCTTTTATTAGACAAGGTCAGAGGTCAAGTTGACGATTTCGTAAGTACCAGTCTATGACTGCTTGTTTTGTTTGTTTGTTTGTTTGTGTGCAGGATATCTCAAAAAGTTGTGGACGGATCCACATGAAATTTTGTGGACAGGTTCAGGGTGTGACAATGACACACTGGTTAGATTTCGGTGACGATCCGGATCCGGATCCGACGACTGGAGTTTTTTAGGTGATTCTTCACCATTGAGAGATGGGGCCAAAAACGATATGTAGCACGATCTCATAAAGATGTGGACGAATTCGAATAAAACTTGATGGACATGTTGGGTGTGTGACATGGAAGAATTGCTTCAATTTTGGTGAAGATTGGAATCCAGATCGAGATCTGATAATTTTTTAAAGTGATTCTTCACATTTGAGAGCTCGTGCTAAACTGATATATGGCACAATATCTCAAAAAGTTGTAGACGGATCCGGACGAAACTTGGTGGACACATTTGGTGTCCACCAAGGACAAACTGTTTTGATTTTGGTTAAGATCTGACTCCGGATCTGGATACGAGATTGATTAAATTCTTTAAGTGATTCTTCACCATTGAGAGATAGGGCCAAAAACGATATATAGCATGATATTTCAAAAATGTATTAGGCCTGATATGTTCTCATGGATCAGTCATTGCATGGCGGAGGTATGCACTCTACCGAGTGCCCTTCAATTTCAGAATAAGATCAGTTGCTCCTGCAAGTTTCCTCTGCTGGGTAGTGCATTTCACAGCAAAGACTCAACCATGAACACCAAGGAGCTTCACAAGAACTCCGGGATAGTTATGGAAAGGCGCCGATCAGGGGATGGCCACAAAATGTTTCAAAGGCCTTGAATATCCCTTGGAGCACAGAGAAGACTATCATTAAGAAGTGGAAAGCATGTGGTACCACCAAGACCTGGCCTACATCAGGCCATCCCTCCAAACTGGATGACCAAGCAAGGAGGAGACTGATCAGAGAGGTCACCAAAAGGCCAATGACAACTCTGAAGGAGCTACATGCCTTAGTGGCATAGACTGTTCACTGTGTGTACGTGACAATAACATCCCAAGCACTCACAAGTCTGGCCTGTACGGTAGGGTGGCAAGAAGGAAGCCATTACTCAACAAGAAGGTATATACAGAATTGTGCAACTACATGGAAAACAGCATCCTGGTTGCCATGGCAACCACTTTAGATGACGAACGCATGTGGTGACACCGTCTCCACAGTCTGTACCTATGTACCAAATATGAAACATGAAAATTGAAAACTTTGGGAGTCAGAGTGCGGACAGGAACGGACGGACACAGACAGACAGACAGACAGACATCCGGTATCACATAATACGCCCCGATATATATATATATATATATATATATATATATATATATATATATATATATATATATATATATATATATATATATATATATATATATCGGGCGTATAAAAATCTCACCTTGAGTCCTGTTTGAGGAACGCAAAACATCACTCCTGAAATTCTGAAGCCATGTGTTTTGTCTGATGAAACCAAGATGGAACTTTTTTTTGCCTACATTCGGTGCAAATCCCAACACAGCACATCGCCCAAAGAGCACCATCCACACTGTGAAGCATGGAGATGGCAGCATCATATTATGGGGATGTTTCTCATCAGCAAGGACTGGGGCACTTGTCTGGATAGAAGGGAAAATGGATGGAGGAAAATACAGAAAAACCCTGGAGGAAAACCTGTTCACCTCTGAAAGAAACCTGAAATTGGGATGGAAGTTCACTTTTCAGCATCATAACGACCCAAAGCACACAGCTAAAGCTACACCGGAGTGGCTAAGGAACCAAAAGATAAATGTCCTTGAGTGGCCCAGTCAGAGCCCCGACCTAAGTCAAATCGTAAATCTGTACAATGACTTGAAGATTGCTGTCCATCAACGCTCCCCACGTAACTTGACTGTGCTTGAACAGTTTTGTGCAGAAGAATGGGCAAATATTGCCCAATCAAGGTGTGCAAAGTTGGTGGAGACCTATCCCAACAGACTCACAGCTGGAATTGCTGTAAAAGATGCTTCCACCAAGTATCAACTCAGGGGGGGTGAACACTTATCCAACCAAGATATTCTAGTTTTGTATTTTTAATTAATTTTCTGAGGTTTGTAGAGTTTGTTTTTCACTTGGAAGTTGTGGGTTAGGATGTGTAAATAAGGGTGAAAAAAAAATATCTGATTTAATGTAATTTAATTCCAGGCTAGAAGGAAACAAAAGGTGAAAATTTGGAAAGGGGGGGGGGGTGTTGACTTTCTTCATGCACAGTACATCTATTATGTCATAATACATTATATATATATACATACACACACACACACACACACACACACACACACACACACACACACACACACACACACACACACACACACACACACACACACACACACACACACACACACACACACACACACACACACACACACACACACACCAGGTGCAACGGAAAAATTATTCCTTCAGACGTATTGCCATTCCAGTACATCCTTGGCATAATCCTGACCAAGGTATGAGCAGAAGGTTTTGCTCAGGTGCCAACTTGGAAATGTAACCAATGCAGGAAGAAAAGCAGCCGAAAGGCACAAACACAGCCAGAAAAAAAATTAAGCGAAAAGGCAGATGTAGCGGTTGTGGGTTTGGGGACAAGGGTAAAGTTGCCAGGAAACCACATTGTCAGAAATATTTTTTTTTGAAAATAAAAGTGGATTCATCGAACGAGTGGAAGTGAAATGACAACATCAAGAAGAGATCACCGAAAATAACAGGAAATCTCACCTCCACCAAAGTCCGCAAAGAGTCCACATACGACTGCTCGGTGTCTAAAAGATTCAGGGCCACGTGTCTTCTCATGTCCTGAAGGAACAGCACACAAGGTCACGTACAAACACATGGAGGATGAAAATATCGTTTTAAAAAGGAAACATCCACGACAAGCTCCCCTGACATGGAACCCATGCTTTCTCACACGATACTTTTGTTCCTCGCCTCTGAAATCCAAACCCATCATGACCATATCTGTGGTTTTCACTGCAAGGTTATGTGAGCGGCTCCTGTTCACCGGGTCGTTGTTTGTGCTGTCCATTGCGCAGGATTTGATCTCGACCGGCTGCGATTACAACCCGGATGCCGCTATTCTCGCACAAAGAACAATAGGCAGAAAACAATGGTGCTTCAGGAAAACGCTCTCTGCTACAAGCGTCACAACAAAACGACGCAGTGAAACTGTGCCAAAATAGACCTCTCATGGACCGACAAACTTCATTTGTGTCCTTACAGAACTGCAATATTGTTGTTGATCGATTCCCAGATCTGAAAATCAAAATGCCAAAGAAGTATTTTCTTTCCAATGGCAGTAAAAAGTTCACGAAGGAACTTTGAGAAAAAAAAAATGGACTGAGTGAAGAAAACGAATGATACAATGGAGAAATGAACATTGTACGTATTGAGATTTGAACCGGAATGTCTTACAAGGCGCAAGCAAGAGTATCCGCCCCCAGTGACGGCAAAATAATTTATCTTCATCCTTTAAATTAAATAATATTTCACGGACTTCAAAAAAAAAGGTTCATTGTGTTGCACTCTTGGTTTCACTCAGAGCTGACTTATACCACCCACTGCAAAATGATGGTGCAACAAAGGGTGGCGGAGGTTGGATTCATTTCAAAAGAGGGCAAAATATCCGAGTTATGACATAAAATTTGGCGTCAACATTACTCATGCCTGTTCACCCATCATTTCAAAAGTGAATGTTTAGCTTTTCAAATGCAGCGCGAGAAGAGGCTGCTGTAAATGGGAGACAGACGAACGCACACACAGACATCATGGTTCACAATATATATATATATATAGTACGACTTCTCTTCCAAGGAACTTCAGCACATAAAGAGACCACTCTGCCCATGAAGACTGGACAATGGTTGCCAACCCAAGACTTCTTTTTTTTTTTATAATACATAGTCAAGACTCCAGGTCTTCCACGAGCCTCGACTACCTGTACCAAAAAAATGTTTTCCGTACCCATGACATGTCTCCAAGTATCTCTGTCCCATTATATCAACCACCCTCATTTTAATTCCTTCCTTAATACCTTACACTTTATATTTAGAACAAATCTCCAAGAATAAATATCAGTGCGTGAGTGCGTGAGTGCGTGCGTGAGTGCGTGTGCCACCTCCATAACTCCAAAACCATGAAACCTAGCGGCCCAAAACTTTATGGACATACTCAGGGAACTCCATCAGAGTGTATGAATGAAAATTGGGTGTTTGGGTTAATTTAAACACCCCTTTCGAAGAAAATTATCTCATCTCATCAAGAACTGGAACAGCTCTCTTTGTTGTTGTGACGTCCATAGATATTCCTCCGTCTACATATCACATTTTAACCTGGCATAACTTCTGACCTTTGACCTCTTGACCCCATTTTCTAATCAGATGTATACGTCATTATAAATACTTGCACAAAGTTGGACTCGATCGCTCCAGCCGTTCTTAAGGTATCACAGTAACGAAAACCTATGACAGACTCTGACCTTTGACCTCTTGATGCCACCATCGAACGAGTTCATCTTTTCATCATACTGTATACTTATACCAAGTTTGGTTAAAATCTCATTTCTGGTTCACAAGTTAGTGCAGTAACAGAATTTTTACTGAACGTGACCTTTGACCTTTGACTTTGACAATTTTTTTTTTTTTTTTTTACACAATTAGACCCCATCTCTTAATCATTACACATACCTGTACCAAGTTTGACTTAGATCCCTTTAGCTGTTCTTAAGTTATCGTGGGAACAAAAACCTATCACGGGCGGCCGGATGCACGGATGGACAGACGGACAACCTGAAAACATAATGCCGCTGGCAACTTCATCAACAGAGGCATTAAAAAACGAAAACAGGCTTGTCCTTGGTCAGCTCGCCATCAAGCCTGGTGTTGGCTTCGTGGTTGGGGTGGCGGCTTGGGATCCTCGGGTCCTGAGTCCAAGCCCCGTTGGGCCGCTGAATTAATACACCAGGACGTTGACTCAGCCTGTCATCCTTCCGAGGTCGGCAAAATGTCGGCGATTATAATCGCTGACCGAGCCAACCGTTTCTGATTAACCGTTTTTTGAGTGCTTAAGTGACTTGGCAAGTACTATAAAAACTACTTGGTAATGGCTGCCTCCTCCTCCGAGCTCCCAAGGTCAACATGACAAAACTTTATGGGATCACATTTTTGTGGGAGGAGGTGGGAGGAGAGAGGGGAAGGGGAAGGGGTGAGGTGGGACTGGGAGGAGGGAGGAGAATGAGGAAGAGGAGGGATCCGGCGTTCCCCGGCAACGCCGAGTACCTTTTACAAGTCAATAAGAATGGCTGCACTGTGGCTACAACCTGCGACACAATCCGGTGATGGGCCGATTGGGAAACGCACATTAACTGCACTCTTAAAAGATCAACTCCACACCTCCCATCCATGTCAGCCTCTGCCACGGTTACATCAGAATGAGCTGATTCGTCACACCGTCATAGACGGTTTAACCCCAAAATAAGAAACGTCTGGCCATTCAAAAATTACATAACGCTATTTTTAGGGAGGCATGTACCATATGCCTGGTGTTGGCTTCATGGTTCGGATGGTGGGCTTGGGATCCTGGGATCCTGAGTTCAAATTCCCCCTTGGCTGTTAAATTAATACCAGGTGAGGTTGACTCTGCCTGTCATCCTTGCGAGGTTGGCAAAATGAGTACTAGCTTGCTGGTATCCTGTATCGGAGTGGCGACCCACCAAGAATTGTGCCCAATAGCAAAGGAGACTGCTGAGGCAGCACCAACGCTCTGCACGGAGTATGCTCCCAGTGGATGGATGGATGGATGGATGGATGGATGTACCATGAGTGCTGATGGACTTGATTAAATCTTACGAATAATATTTATTCGACACATGATTACATTTATCGGGGTCCTAATCTTGAGTTGCAATTAAACAAAATAGGCCGTGGGCCAAATCGCGTCACGGTGCACCCCCACCGACCTCCCCACAACCGAACAAGATTGTATTCTTCTGAAGTCTCGATATATGCCCCGAGCAAAAAAAAGTAATGAAACATTAAAAGTATAGGGATGCACAAATAATTTGAGCCGTTTTAAGGGAGGTACCATCAACGTGAGAATTGCGGCTCTGCGTCAAACTTGAATTCCGAACCAGAGTAAACATGATTTTTTGGAATCCCAACATGATTGAATACCCACATATGAAATATCAAATTAAAGCATATTTCCTCTTCTTTCATTCTGTGTGTTTAGTAGGTTCATTTTGTCTCCAATGATTCGGTTAGTGGACTTTAAATGGCTTCACCCGCATTTTCCATGGATACCGAAGGCGGTTTACCCAAATCTTCAACGTTCTTTAGTTTTCAGAGAAAACAAACAGCTATTCAATGGAAATTATCTGTGCCTAATACTTTCCATTTGACACCAAAATTTGACATCAGCGCCAACGAGCCTGGCATTTCACTCAGACCGACTGGCAGGGTCTTCAAGCAGTCATAAAACTTTGAGACTCGTCTCCCATTTCTACTCTCACCGACATAAACTCATTCTGGGAATTCTTTCAAAGAAATTTGCTATTTCTCTCATGCACAGATTTATCCCCTCTCGTCTTCAGTTGTCCTTCCCTTCCTCCCACCCATGGTACACTGAAGCTTGTGGTGAGGCAGTTGTCCTGAAACAACTTGCCTTCGCTTCATGGAAGGCAAATCCAACTGTAGGTAATCTCAGTTCCTTCCACAAAGCTCGGAGTAAGTGTGTATCTACCCTCAGGAGAGCCAGGAAACATCTTTCTCATCTCAAGTATGAACTCTCAAACCTTTCTCCCTCCTCCAAATCCTGGTGGTGTCTAATCAAATCTGTTTCTGGTGTATGTTCCCCCTCCATTCTCTCCCTTACCTCCCTTAGAAGTTTGACCTTGAGTTGACCTTTGACATTTTGATCTCAAAAATAGTTGCTTTCCCAATTCAGTGACGCAACATGCAAACCTTGTTCAAATTTACAAACCTTAAGCGGGACAAAAAAAATAGACTGGAGACTTCCGGTTCTGGGATTGGAGCGACGGCAGGTTCTCTCAGGGGTCTCTGCCGATTTTCTCAAAGTTAAGTCTCCGGTCGATTTTTGTCCCGTTGAACTGTTTATTTTCTCACCTGCATGTTACTGCAGGTTCCGAGTTCGGTTTTGTTTCAAAAATCGTGCTATTTTGTGAGTTTTCGTCGACCTTGTCTTACCGGGTTCCTTGAGGCCGACCCATCCTTCCCCTCGAGGTGTACGATCATTTTTATTTGTTTTCTCTCCCGATTACCTTCAATTCCTATTTTCCCAATTTCCCAACGTCCCCCCATCCCTCCCATCTAAACACTGTTTCTTGTCTTAAATCCAAAAACAAACAAACAAAAAAAAAACCTTCCTGCATATCCACGAGTCCCACCCGATCCCTCTTCCTCCGACTCCTCCTTATCATCTTCTTCATCCTCCTCCTGCCGGTCCACCATCTTTATTCCACATGAGCTGACCCACTCTCGCCATTACCTTCACGATTTCTTCTCACAACCTTCCATTCCCAAATCTTACCTTTTCTTCAAAAATACATCAAAATTAATAATTTTCCTTGTGTCCTTTCGATCTATACACCTCCTGAAACCACGAGTCTCTCTCCACCCTCTTCCTGATAATTATGTTTCATCGACCCAGCAGCTTCACTCTGTGTTTACAGTTCCAAATTCACCAAACACTTCCAAAATTTTACTTCAACCTTCCTTTTTCCGAATGTTACGCAATCCTTATTGAAAAAAAAAAAATAAATTCACTTTTGACGATACACCGCCCAAAGCCACGTCCTTCTCCCGTAACCACGTGATCTGTTTCCACCCCCTGCGTTTACCGATCCGAATTCACCATTCACCTCACGATTCGTTTTTTCTACAACATTTCCGTGACCTAATCTGATACAAACTCTCTCAAACAATGATAATAATAATAATAATTATAATAATTATAATAATAAAAACGATCTCTTATGATGCTTCATCTTCCTCTTTCACACGTGTGGTCCTCTTTACTGTATCATAATTCACTACTCTTCTACTATTTAAACAGACTACTCCAAATTAGACCTTTCATTCATAACTTGCTGAAAAAAATCCAATTGTTACAGCGTTTCTTCTCTCCATTCTCCAAATTCCCCTTGATTGCATCAATCAAGAAATGTCTTGAATCGCATCTCTGACGGAAAAAAATTTAAAACCCCAGTTTGATCTAAATGTTCACTTTCCATCAACTATTCTTTTTTTTTTCAAATTCAGTGCCAACTCAGCCCTGTCAACCCTCATTCTCAAAGCAACCATCACACTCTTCTCCCTCCAAGCCTCCTCTCACCTTTCTCATGAACTCCAAACTCACCCTTCTCCCACCATTCATCTCCCTCACTCACCCTTTTCAAAGATGCCCCTCCCCTCATCCACAAAGCTGCTTCCTTCCCCTGCCCTCTCACCTCCATCTTATCCTTCCACCTCCGCAAATCCTCAACTGCCTTGTGCCCCACCCAACTCCACCCAACACCACAAATCCTTTTCTCCTCCTCATCCAGCCGCCTCCCCGAGCTACTCTGCAATCCTCCACACTCTTTCAACAACTTTCCTTACCTCCCTTGTCCTACCCTCCACCTCCACTCCCATCCCTTACATCCAAAGCCTCCTCCCCTTCCTCTTCATTGACAGTGTGGACCTCAAATATCCGGGATCTTCGCTCAAACATTACAGATCTTTATATGGAGGTTGCCATTGACAAACCAGACATAATCAGCTGAACAGAAACTTTCCTCCCTCAAGACATCTCTCACTCCCAAGTATCTCTCCCTGGTTACACCCTCCTCCGGTATGACAGACCTGAGCCTAGCCCTGGTGGAGAAGTTGCTCTCTTCATCAAAGACTCTATTCCTCACTCTCCATGCACTGCCCTCACTCCCCCACACCCCCAGGAATACCTCTGGCTACGGCTTCCCCTCCACTCCCACCTCATGTTTATATGTGTACTGTACCGTCCACCGAACAGTGATGACTCCATCTACACCTCACTATCTGAAAACATGGACCAACTTATATCTTCTCATCCAAACTCATCTCTTCCTCATTTGTGGTGACTTCAATTGTCAACATGCCATTTGTCGAGGTGTGGGTACCTCTCTCACCTGTCAAGGCACTTCAGCAAAAGCTTTCTGCGACTCATTGGGACTGACTCAATCGGTCAACTTCCTGACCCGGATCTCAACCAATGGTACGCCATCTCTTCTGGATCTGATTTTGACAAATTTCCCTGACAATATCTGCTGCTCTTCCTTCGCTCCAATTGGTTCTTCTGACCACGTCCTTGTTAAAGTGGACATCTCTCTGGCTGTTATCAGAGAACCACCTCACCGCCGTCGAGTCTGGCATTTCACTCAAGCCGACTGGCAGGGTCTCCGAGCAGCCATCAAACTTACAGACTGGTCTCCTATCACTACTTTCTCAAACATCAACTCATCCTGGGAATTCTTTCAAAGAAACTTGCTCTCCCTCATGCACAGATTTATCCCCTCTCATCGTCAGTTGTCCTTCCCTTCCTCCCACCCATGTTCACTGAAGTTTGTGGCGAGGCAGTTGTCCTGAAACAACTTGCCTTTGTCTCATGAAAAGCAAACCCAAATGAGGGTTATCTCAGTTCCTTCCAGAAAGGTCGGAACAAGTGTGTAGCTACCCTCAGGAGAGCCAGAAAACAACATCTTTCTCATCTCAAGTCTGAACTCTCAAACCTCTCTCCCTCCTCAAAATCCTGCTGGCATCTAATCAAATCTGTTTCTGGTGTATGTTCCCCCTCCATCCCCTCCCTTACCTCAAATGGCCGCACTGCTGATACCGCACGTGAAAAGGCTGAATGCCTAAACTCGGTGTTTGCATCGAAATCTTGTATCGGAAACCCATCGCTTTCTGTACCAACCTTACCCAGTCACACACAACTGTCCCTGGACTCTGTATCCTTTTCTCCTGACAAGGTGGAGAGCTTGCTGTCAAACCTCGACTCAGATTCCACAACTGGTCCAGACAGCATCAGCCCACGTGTCCTAAAAACCTGCTCCTCTGCTCTTGCTCACCCTCTCTCTGTTCTATTCACCCTCTCATTTTCCCAAGGTCATCTCCCATCTGCTTGGAAATCAGCAAACATTACTGCCCTGCATAAAAAAGGTACAAAAACAGATCCCTTCAACTATAGATGAATCAGCCTTCTCCCAATCATCAGCAAGGTTATGGAATCCATCATCGCTTCAGACACTAAATCCTTCCTCTTCTCCAATGGCTTGATTTCCGATCATCAATTTGGATTCAGACAAGGTCACTCTACCCTGGATATGCTGCTTCTGCTTTCCCCACAATGGATGGAGGTCCTCAATGCCGGACATGAAATCAGAGCCATATCCCGAGACATATCACGTGCTTTTGACACAGTCTGGCACCCTGCCCTACTCACCAAACTCTCTTCCCATGGTATTCAAGGCCATCTCCACTCATGGCTTGCAGACTTCCTCTCCTGTTGCAGCCAACGTGTGGCCCTAAATGGAGTTCTTTCATCCCCCCTTCCTGTCCAGGCTGGAGTTCCTCAAGGCAGCGTTCAAGGCCCTGTTCTTTTTCTGGTTTTCCTCAATGATCTCTCTGACTCTGGAAAATTCTCTTTATCTCTTTGCTGATGACTCCACCCTCTGCCATACCATCGGTCATCCCTCAGACGGGCAAGCAGCACCTTCTTCGCTCTCTGCAGATCTGGGTAAAATCACAAACTGGTCCAACACTTGGAACATGTCTTTCAATCCAGACAAATCTCACACTCTCACTATGTCTCTCCGAAAGGACCATTTGGAACCACCCCCACCCCCCCCCATCTACTTTTCCAACAATCCTCTGGAAGAAGTCCTTTCTTTTAAGCTTCTGGGTCTCACTATCTGCCATGACCTTTCTTGGGAAAGCCACATTTCAAACCTCGCCTCCAAAGCCAGTCACCGACTGGGAATCCTCCGTCGTGCAAAGTCCTTCCTCAGCCCACCTGAGCTCCTGACCACTTACAAAGCTTTCGTCCACAGCCTGATGGAGTACTGCTCTCACCTCTGGGCTGGTGCTCCTGCCTCCCACCTTTCTCGGCTTCACACAGTGGAAGCCAAGGCATTTCGGATCATTGGCATCTCCCCCGATGAGGCTGCGTCTTTGGCCCTCTCACTCTTTCACAACAGGCAGGTCGGTGGCCTTTCTGTCTTCTACCATCTCCTCTCCGGTCTCACCCCCCTGCTCTGTCTGCGATTTGTCCTCACCATATTCCCACAGGGCGCTCAAGGTCCGCCAACAATCCCCTTCTGGTAAAACTACCAAAATCAAGAATCACTGCTCACCTTCACTCTTTCATTCCTCTTTTTTCCAGCCTTGGGAATAAACTCCCTCACTCTGTTCAATCCCATTCTTCCTTCCAGGCCTTCAAAACAGCTGTTCACCACCAACTCTTATTGTCCCCCATCCAAATCCTCGTTCATCCACCCAAACCCACCTCCTTCAAATTCCCTGCTTTCCTACCTGAAAGTTCCTGTCATGTCCATCTTGTATTCCCCATGTGCCCCGCACCATCCCTCTCCCTTCGACAGATCTCCGAATGTCTATGTTCCTTCCTGTTATGCCCTTTCCACACCCTTCTTGTCTAATGTCCCCCATGCTGTGCGTTGTATGTTAGCTCTCATGCGAGCCTTGACAACCGATACAAAAAATAAAAATTTCAAGTCAATCGGATGAAAAATGACATTTTAGATTTAGAAAAATGACACGATTTTAGAAATTCGACCTCAAGATGACCTTTGACCTCAAAATCAAAAGGCTTCTCAGTTGAGACTACCTCTACAACTTTGTGAAGTTTCGTGAAGATCTGTTTTAAATTGTGACCTGTAGGCGATTGACAGACAAACAAACAGACAGAATGAATAATCACTCAAGAAGTGACAATTTGGCAAAACAGCACAAAGTAGAATGGCACTCGGTGGAGCAAATACCTCTGCCAGGTGGAACAGTTCACGTTGTGTATCCCACTGATGGGCTGGATCCAAACCAAAATCCAATCCACTTGTTCTTGTCACCTATTCAACTCATCCACAACTTTTTGAGATTTTGTGATATAAAGTATCTCGTTTTTGGCCTGATCCATCAATTTTAGAAATTAGGCCTGTGTTGACCTTTTGACCTTCAAATTAATTGGTAGTTGAATTCAGCGACCTGACATGAAAATTCTCTTCAAATTTCAAGTCAATTGGATTAAAATTGAGAATTTTAGAAAAAAAAAATTCCCAAATTGCCCTTTTGGTATATGCTTACCTCAAAATGAATAGTTGGATGAATTCAGTGACCTGATATGTAAATGCTCTTCAAATTTCAAGTTAATTGGATCAAAATTGAGGATTTTAGAAATTTGGTCTGTTGACACTTTGGTTTATGATGACCTTTTTGCCTATGGTGATCACAAAAATAATAGGTGCTTGAATTCAGTGACCTGATATGTAAATCATCTTCAAATTTCAACTCAATTGGATGAAAATTGAGGATTTCGAAAATTTGGCCCAAATTGGCCTTTTTTGACCTTATGACCTATGTTTACCTCAAAATCAATGGGTGGCTGAATTCATTGACCTGATATGCAAATCCTGTTCAAATTTCAAGTCAATCGGATGAAAATTGAGGATTTCAGAAATTTGGCCTATGTTGACCTTTTGGTCTAAATTGACATCAAAAGTAATAGGTGGTTGAGTTCAGGGACCTCACATGCAAATTGTGTTCAAATTTCAAGTCAATCATATGAAAATTGAGGGTTTTAGAAAATTTGGCTAAAATTGGCCTTTTGGCCTTTTTTTTATTTTTATTTTTTTTGTATACCTTGGTCGAGGCTCGTATGAGAGCGAACACACAACTCACAGCAAGGAGGCATGAGACAAGAGGGGCGGGAGTGGAAGGGACAAAACAGTGGGGAACAGACACATTAGGTGAACTGTGGAAGGGAGAGGGATGGGGATGGGACGGGGAACATGGCGAAGAGAAGATGGACATTTCAGGGACTTTCAGGAAGGAAAGTAGGAGAAATGAAGGAAGTGGGCTTGGGTGGATTATCGGGGGTAGAAAAGATCGAGGATTTGGATGGGGGAAGATAAGAGGTGGTGGTGAACAGCTGTTTTGAAAGCCTGGAGGAAAGAATGGGAAAGAATAGAGTGAGGAAGTTTATTCCAAAGGCGGGAAAAAAGAGGAATGAAAGAGTGAAGATGAGCAGTGATTCGTGATTTTGGTAGTTTTACCAGAAGGGGGTTGTTGGCGGACCTTGAGCGCCCTGTGGAAATGTGGTGGGGACAAATCGCAGAGAGAGCAGGGGGGCAAGGCTGGAGAGGAGTCGGTAGAAGGCCTATGTTGATCTCAAAATTAATAGGTGGTTGAATTCAGCGACCTCATGTGCAAATGTTCTTCAAATTTCAAGTCAATCTGGTGAAAATTGAAACTTTTTGAAACAATTAAAAAATTTGAACTATTTTGGGTCCACCTTCCGGCCTAAGTTGACCTTTTGACCGAAGATAACCTCAAAGTAATAGGTGGTTGAATTATTTGACCTGATATGCAAATCCTGTTCAAATTTCAAGTCAATCGGATGAAATTTGAGGATTTTAGAAGTCTCACCAAACTTGTTCACCATTGGCCTGTGTTGACCTTTTGACCGCAAAAACAATATAATAGGCTTATTCCTTACGACAATCTCTACCATGTGAAGTTTCGTGAAGATCGGTTTAAAATTCTGACATGTTGGTGATAAACAGATAAACAAACAAACAGTGACAGAATAACAAAATCGACTGACCAATGCATTTGAAAAATCTTTGATTTTGCAAGTAACAAACAGACAGAGAGGGGTGAAAACATGACCTCCTTCACCTTTGGTGACAGAGGTAATAACTGTCACAGGAACCACTGTATGTTGAGTGCCATTGCCCCAGGGAGTGCCATTTTTACAGAATCGTAACAATATATACATATATATATACAAAAATATACATACATATATGCATGTATGTTCCCAAAATAGTCAAAACGGTACACGATAGCGCAAAAATTTTAGGGCCACTTTACTCACCATTCTCCTGCGGTATGCAGTATCAAGTTTCGTTCAAATCAGGCAACGAAAAAATTATTTAAAAACAATTCCTGATTCAGTCAAGTATTCTTTGGGAGAATTTGATCAATGCAAACAACCTCAGCAATATAGTTCACTGGAGCTATCTTTTTTTCCTTCTTGAAATGATTTTTTTTTTTTCATCAACCGCTGTCACAATGGGAACCCAACGGGTTCACAAGTCGTCTCGTATAAAAAAAAAAAAAAAATATATATATATATATATATGCACACACATATATAGTACAGTACAGTGTATTTATTATGGTGGAGGGATGAGAAATCAAACAACTACATTATTTAACGACAGAGTTCATAGTACGTGATACTGGTGTTAAGCATATACTTCAATTTTAATTAAATAATAATTTTAAAATTTGTTTTTAAAAAAATCCAGAAGCTTAGCACTGCTGAAGCATTCTTATACACCACACTTAAACACTGTCGTAGGACGACGTTGAGTCACAGTTTAGGAGATGGAGGCTTTGTTGATCACGATAGAGCACAGCGTCGATCAGCATCATGGAGTACATTTAGCCACATCAGCAGCCTCTTCTTCACCCCGATACTGCACCCTCCCACACGCCACGCCCTCTCAAGCTGCATATCGATATATAGAATGGTTCTTCGAAGTATTAAAAAGGCAATTTGTGTTATACAGTGTTCAAGTATATAATTCCATTTAAATAAAGGTTTAAAGGGGTATAAAAAAATTAATTCCGGGTTTTTTTCCGCCATTTTACGCAGCGTCTATTACACCACCTTATCTAATACATTACACATCAGTTATTTGTGCCTCTTGTTTGTGACCTTTGTGACGTCCTTAAAAACATGTGTGAAATGATTTTCAATCTTGTTTGAATGCCCGGCAAGTATGATCTCACTCCTCTCTGCGTATGTACAATCTGGACAAATTCAGAGCCAAGGTACGGTAAAACGACAGAGTTGTCTTCCGATTCATGTTACTCCTCGATAATGGCATACATTAAAGTAGAGCGACTCTCGGTGGAGCGCAAACCTCCACCAGGCTGAACAGTTTACATTTTGTTTCCCACCGATAGGCCAGATCTGGATCTGACTCTTAACCAAAATCGAATCGCTTGTTCTTGTTCACCTCCCCAACTCACCCCCCCTCCTAGTTTTGTCATAACCCATCCATTACCTTTTGAGATATTGTGCTGTATATTGTTTTTGGCCCTATCTGTCAATGGTGAAGAATCCTTAAAAAAAAAACTTCTCCAATACGGATCTGAATCTTCATCAAAATCGAAACAATTCGTCCGCGTAACGTTATGTTAAAACCATAACGTCTGTCCAGCTTCGGTGGTGGAGGTAATAAGTGTGACCTCAAGTTAATTTGCAGCTTGTGAGAACAGGAAAGGGCACCATTGTTTTGGAGTACAATGGGGCACTGTCAAGCACAAAGCTATGGCTTTACTGCCCTGCCACCCACACGCGACACGGACGCAGTGTGTGGAACACTTAGTCTCGTGGCTTACACACAGCACACTGAAACTTCACTTGTACACTGCCTTGTTACTTACCATAAACCAAGAAGGAAGGCAAAATGGGAAACAATAACACAGATAAATACACAGACAATATTGCCAAACAAGTAAACGAAAAGATAAATACCAGGTGGAGACACTGACTTTAGCCCAGTGTTAGCAAAAGTTGGAATCGTCCAAGAGCCAACATTGGAAATTCTCTTCTGACAATTCCAACAGTTGGCAATGTGATGAAACTTCGGTAAAAGTGACATTGATTTATCAACATTAGTAGAATGTTCAGAATGACGGCGGTCACATGGCATAAAAGAGATGGGACAATGGCAAACACTGTGCCAATGGAGGTGCTGACATCAGGCAACCATTCAGCCAACATCAGCGTGTTACCTGCATTGGCACATCAACAGACTTGAACAGAAGCTGACCGGGATATTTGGAGACGTGGTGAAAGAGCGACTACGAGGTCGTTCTATTCCTCCTCCTCCTCCTCCTCTCTCTTGCTGCTCTCCTTCTGGCACCGAAAGCACACACGCTCTCCCACTCATACGCAGCACACTCATCCTGTCCATTATATTTCACTTGCTCTTGCGTTAGGTTGACATAGGTGTGCACAATCTCTTCTACTCGTCGTCTTTCTCACAAATGTCTGCCCTGGCTCTTACCGTATCCTCCCTCTTAAGCCCACTACATCCTGCTCCAGCCTCAGGAACCTGAGAAACTATCTCACTGTGCTGGCTGCCCTCGCCCTCCCCCATACTCCTTTCCTCTTCTGGCTGATTGGCCTCCTCAATGTTATCAAAGCGTGACAAACTGTTTTTAAAGCACATTGGAAAACATTGTTGTTGATGTACTTGTCATGTTTACAATAGCAATCAATAACACAGCAACAACACCATACGACACACGATCGTATGCATTTGTCGTTGCAAGAATGTAAACAAAATTATTTCAGTGTGTTACTTAAACAGACTATCTGGGAAACTTGTTCTCTTCCTTGAGAGTAATCTGCAAGATGATCAACATTTTTACAATCACTTTCATCTGTCTCTCGTGAATGTACGCATGAAAACGATTTAAACACGAATTTACAAAGCTCGTTACGACCTTATTGAGGCATGGCATAGTCCCTGTAGATTTGGGGGAAATTTTAGAATTTGGCCGAAGTTCCGCAACACATTTCTCTCCTCTTTAAGAAAGGCACCGTAGGGATTTTAGCATCCATTCATGGGCAAGATGAGCAGACAAGAATCGGATTAAAAACCCATCCAAAGGATGATGCAACATCCCTTCCTTCCTTCCTTCACAGGTATGAAAACACAACACAGATAAACAGTTATAAAAACATGTAAATTAAAATGAATCTATACACAAAGAGAATATGACATATACACTACATGGCCAAAACTATATGGTCACCTGCTCGTCCAACATCTCATTCCCAAATCATGAGTATTAATATGGAGTTGGTCCCCCCCCACCTTTGCTGCTATAACAGCCTTCACTCTTCTGGGAAGGCTTTCCACTAAATGTTGGAACATTGCTGCGGGAATTTGCTTCCATTCAGCCACAAGAGCATTAGTGACGGAGGCCACTGATGTTAGGTGATTAGGTCTAGCTCACAGTCGGTGTTCCAATTCAACACAAAGGTGTTTGATGGGGATGAGGTCAGGGCTCTGTGCAGGCCAGTCAAGTTCTTCCACACGGATCTCGACAAACCATTTCTGTATGGACCTCACTTTGTGCATGGGGGCATTGTCATGCTGAAACAGGAAAGAGCCTTCCTCAAACTGTTGCCACAAATTTGGAAGCACAGAACCATCTAGAATGTCATTGTATGCTGTAGTGTTAAGATTTCCCTTCACTGGAACGAAGGGGCCTCACCTGAACGATGAAAAACAGCCCCAGACCATTATTCCTCCTCCACCAAACTTTACAGTTGGCACAATGCATTCGGGAAGGTAGCATTCTCCCAGCATCCGCCAAACCCAGATTCGTCCGTCGGACTGCCAGATGGTGAAGCGTGATTCATCACTCCAGAGACCATGTTTACACTGCTCCAGAGTCAAATGGCGGTGAACTTAACACAACTCCAGCCAATGCTTGGAAATGCACATGGTGATCTTAGGCTTGTGTGCGGCTGCTCGGCCATTTAAACTCATTTCATGAAACACTCGACGAACAGTGCTTGTGCTGACATTGCTTTCAGAGTCAGTTTGGAACTCAGTAGTGAGTGTTGCAACCGATGACAGACAATTTTTCCACACGACGCACTTCAACACTTTGCGGTCTCATTCTGTGAGATTGTGTGGCCTAACACTTCGCGGCTGAGCTGTTTTTGCTCCTCGGCATTTCCACTTCACAATAACAGCACTTACAGTTGAACGGGGAAGCTCGAGCAGGGCAGAAATTTGATGAACTGACTTGTTGGAAAGGTGACATCCGATGACGGTGCCACGATGAAAGTCACTGAGCTTCAATGTGGCCCAATCTACTGTCAATGTTTGTCTATGGAGATTGCATGGCTGTGTGTTTCATTTTATACACCTGTCAGCAATGGGTGTGCCTGAAATAGCCGAATCCACTAATTAGAATGGGTGTCCGCATACTTTTGGCCACGTTATGTATCTATCTATTTATATAAACAAGAAGCATGGTCCGTGAGGCGGCGAAGCTGTGAAACCGTCCGTCAGTCCGTGAAGACTACATGAATGTCTATAAATTATGTACTGTTGGAATATCAGTTGCTCCCATCCCTATCCGTCCACCTCAGTCTACTTATCCATCCCGAGCTGTCCGCCTCCATCCACCTATCCATCCCAAGCCATCTACTTCCATATACCTATAAATACTGAGCTGTTCACCTGAATATATATATATATATATATATATATATATATATATATATATATATATATATATATATATATATATATATATATATATATATATATATATATATATATATATATATATATATATATATATATCGGGTGTCGTGGCGTGCGCCTGTAATCCGGCTACTCGAAGGCTTGGGTTGGAGGATCGCTCGAGGACAGGAGCTCTGCGCTAGGCCGCACGATGAGAGGGTGTAGGGCAGCCTGGAATCATGGCGAAACCCAATCCTTGTCCCTGTGTCGTAAGAGGCGACCAGGGTTGCGTCAGGAAGGGCATCCAGCGTAAAACCTATGCCAAATCAGTATGCAGATCATAACGGATGATCCGCTGTGGCGACCCCTAACGGGAGCAGCCGAAAGACGAACAACATATATATATATATATATATACATATATATATATATATATATATATATATATATATATATATATATATATATATATATATATATATATATATATATATATATATATATATATATATATATCCCTTGCTGTCCGCCTCCATCTACCTCTCCATCCTTCGCCGTCTGCATCAGTCTCGCAAACAATCTCACGCTCTACATCTCCCCGTCCATATCTCGCCATCCACCTCATTCTACCTATCCATCCTCCGCCATTTGTATCAGCCTCCTTATCCATTCCTAGCCGTCCATCTCCATATCCATCTCTCACCATCCGCCTCCATATCCATCTCTCACCATCCGCCTCCATATCCATCTCTCACCATCCGCCTCCATATCCATCTCTCACCATCCGCCTCCATATCCATCTCTCACCATCCGCCTCCATATCCATCTCTCACATTCTTCCTCCATATCCTTCTCCTGCCATCTGCCTCCATATCCATCTCTCACCATCTGCCTCCATATACATCTCTCACCATCCGCCTCCATATCCATCTCTCACCATCCGCCTCCATATCCATCTCTCACCATCCGCCTCCATATCCATCTCCAGCCATCCGCCTCCATATCCATCTCCAGCCATCTGCCTCCATATCCATCTCCAGCCATCTGCCTCCATATCCATCTCCAGCCATCTGCCTCCATATCCATCTCCAGCCATCTGCCTCCATATCCATCTCCAGCCATCTGCCTCCATATCCATCTCCAGCCATCTGCCTCCATATCCATCTCCAGCCATCTGCCTCCATATCCATCTCTCACCATATCCATCTCCAGCCATCTGCCTCCATATCCATCTCTCACCATCTGCCTCCATATCCATCTCCAGCCATCTGCCTCCATATCCATCTCCAGCCATCTGCCTCCATATCCATCTCCAGCCATCTGCCTCCATATCCATCTCCAGCCATCTGCCTCCATATCCATCTCTCACCATCTGCCTCCATATCCATCTGCCTCCATATCCATCTCTCACCATCTGCCTCCATATCCATCTCCAGCCATCTTCCTCCATATCCATCTCTCACCATCCGCCTCCATATCCATCTCTCACCATCCGCCTCCATATCCATCTCTCACCATCCGCCTCCATATCCATCTCTCACATTCTTCCTCCATATCCTTCTCCTGCCATCTGCCTCCATATCCATCTCTCACCATCTGCCTCCATATCCATCTCTCACCATCCGCCTCCATATCCATCTCTCACCATCCGCCTCCATATCCATCTCTCACCATCCGCCTCCATATCCATCTCTCACCATCCGCCTCCATATCCATCTCTCACCATCCGCCTCCATATCCATCTCCAGCCATCCGCCTCCATATCCATCTCCAGCCATCTGCCTCCATATCCATCTCCAGCCATCTGCCTCCATATCCATCTCCAGCCATCTGCCTCCATATCCATCTCCAGCCATCTGCCTCCATATCCATCTCCAGCCATCTGCCTCCATATCAATCTCCAGCCATCTGCCTCCATATCCATCTCCAGCCATCTGCCTCCATATCCATCTCTCACCATATCCATCTCCAGCCATCTGCCTCCATATCCATCTCTCACCATCTGCCTCCATATCCATCTCCAGCCATCTGCCTCCATATCCATCTCCAGCCATCTGCCTCCATATCCATCTCCAGCCATCTGCCTCCATATCCATCTCTCACCATCTGCCTCCATATCCATCTGCCTCCATATCCATCTCTCACCATCTGCCTCCATATCCATCTCTCACCATCTGCCTCCATATCCATCTCCAGCCATCTTCCTCCATATCCATCTCCAGCCATCTTCCTCCATATCCATCTCCAGCCATCTTCCTCCATATCCATCTCCAGCCATCTTCCTCCATATCCATCTCGAGCCATCTGCCTCCATATCCATTTCTAACCATCTGCCTCCATATCCATCTCGAGCCATCCGCCTCCATATCGTGTCGCCCACCTCCCTATCAATCTCTTGCCATCCGCCTCCCTCTCCATATCTCACTGTCCGCCTCAGTCTACCTGTCCATCCGGGCTGTCCGCCTCTGTATACCGATCCATCTCCAGCTGTCCGCCTTTGTCTACCTATCCATCCCCAGCTGTCCGCCTTGATCTACCTATCCATCCCCAGCTGTCCGCCTCAATCTACCAATCCACCCCCAGCAGTCCGCCTCAATCTACCAATCCACCCCCAGCAGTCCGCCTCCATATACCTATCCACCCCCAGCTATCCACCTCAGTCATCCTATCCATCCCCAGCAGTCCACCTCCATATACCTATCCACCCCCAGCTATCCACCTCAGTCATCCTATCCACCCCCAGCTATCCGCCTCCGTCATCCTATCCATCCCCAGCTGTCCGCTTCCGTCTACCTATCCATCCCCAGCTGTCCGGCTCTGTCCACCTATCTATCCCCAACTGTCCGACTTTGTCTACCTCTCCATCCCCAGCTGTCCGGCTCCATATACCTATCCATCCCCAGCTGTCCGGCTCCGTATACCTATCCATCCCCAGATGTCCACCTCAGTCTACCTTTCCATCCCCAGATGTCCGGCTCCGTCATCCTATCCATCCCAGATGTCCACCTCAGTCTACCTATCCATCCCCAGCTGTCCGGCTCTGTATAGCAATCTGTCCCCAACTGTCCGCCTCCGTCTATCTCTCCATCCCCAGCTGTCCGCCTCCGTCTATCTCTCCATCCCCAGCTGTCCGCCTCAGTCTACCTATCCATCCCCAGCTGTCCGCCTCAGTCTACCTATCCATCCCCAGCTGTCCGGCTTCGTATACCAATGTGTCCCCAACTGTCCGCCTCCGTCTATCTCTCCATCCCCAGCTGTCCGCCTCAGTCGACCTATCCATCCACAGCTGTCCGCCTCAGTCGACCTATCCATCCCCAGCTGTCCGCCTCAGTCGACCTATCCATCCCAGGCTGTCCGCCTCAGTCTACCTATCCACCGCCAGCTGTCCGCCTAAGTCTACCTATCCACCCCCAGCTGTCCACCTCCATCTACCTATCCACCCCAGCTGTCCACGTCCATCTACCTATCCACCCCCAGCTGTCCTCCTCCATCTACCTATCCACCCCCAGCTGTCTGCCTCCGTCATCCTATCCATCCCCAGATGTCCGCCTCCATCTACCTATCCATCCCCAGCTGTCCGGCTCCGTCTACCTATCTGTCCCCAACTGTCCACCTTTGTCTACCTATCTATCCCCAGATGTCCGCCTCAGTCTACCTATCCATCCCCAGCTGTCCACCTCAGTCTACCTATCCATCCCCAGCTGTCCGGCTCCATATACCAATGTGTCCCCAACTGTCTGCCTCCGTCTATCTCTCCATCCTCAGCTATCTGCCTCCGTCTACCTATCCATCCCCAGCTATCCACCTCCCTCTACCTATCCGTCCCCAACTGTCCACCTCCGTCTACCTTTCCATCCACAACTGTCCACCTCCATCTACCTTTCCGTCCCCAGCTGTCCACCTCCGTCTACCTTTCCATCCACAACTGTCCACCTCCATCTACCTTTCTGTCCCCAACTGTCCACCTCCATCGACCTTTCCATTCCCAGCTGTCAGCACTGTCTACCTACCCGTCCCCAGCTGTCTGCCTCTGTATACCTATCCATCCCAAGCTATCCGCCTCCCTCTACCTATCCGTACCCAAATGTCCACCTCCATCCACCTATCCATCCCCAGCTATCCACCTCAGTCTACCTATCCATCCCTAGCTGTTCGCCTCCATCTACCTTTTCATCTGCATCAGTCTCCCTATCCATCTCTCACCATCCACCTCCCGAACAATCCATCCCAAGCCTTCCGCCAGAGTCTACCTATCCATCCCTAGCCATCTGCTTCCATCCAGCTATAAATCCAAAGCTGTTGACCTCCATATACATATCCATATCCATACCTCGCTGTCCACCTCCATCTACCACTTGATCCTTCACCAGGGTGAGACACTATGGAGTTGGGGATGTCCTGTGGGAGGAAGGATTCTGTTAAACAGATTATGTCTGGTTTATTAGCAGCGGCCTGGATTGAGAAATCTGTCAGATTCAAGTGGAGACATCAGATGATTGAAGTCCACACAGTTAGAGATAGGGGGGGGGGGGGAGGAGGAGGCCTTAGGAAGGTGCAGAATGGGAGGAGGGGGGTTTGCAGGCATGAGTAAGGTGACGTGTTTTGGGGGGGGTGAGGGGAATGTTTGAGTGTGAGGAGTATGGGGGAAGGTTTGTGTGTGTGTGTGTGGGGGGGGGGAGGGGGAAGGATTGTGTGTGTGGGATGTGGGGTAAAGTTTGGGAGGGTGAAATGAGGAGGCATTAACTTGAACCTTTGAACAGGTGGGATGGAGGTGGATGTTTATTCTGATTCCAGAGTGCCATCTTTGACATGATCATGGGATGGGAGACAAGCTCCCTTGTTGAACACATGGAGAAACACTGCGCTGTATGTGCAGGGGGATGATTGTTGGACCAAGCACCGAGTGGACAAACACCTTTGAAAAATAATAATCCTTGTGAAGAAGAAAACAGAGAATAAGAAGAGACATCTCGTGGTGTCGAAGGAAAACATGTGCCGCATTTCTAAAGGAGAGACAATTAAGGGTTGAAATGTATTTTCAAATTTGTTTGAAATGCTTTTCAATGAGGAAGGAGCATTTTTATATTGTATGTCGATTCAGTTTGGAGATATTGAAAAAAAGAGGGAGGCACGGGAAATGTAGAATCAGAAGCAGAAGGAAAAAAAAGTAGAAAGAGTCGTTATGGAATGAAAAAGAAAAGTTTTTTTTTTGTTCATTTTGATTTTTTGAAACGAGGAAAGGAAATAGGATAATGTTGGGGAGGGAGAAGGAAGATACCTTGGAAGAAGAAAACAGATGAATTAAAATTAAATATAGCACAGGATACAATAGCAACACCAAGACGACAAACAATGACATAAAACATGACAAATCCAGTTAAAACAAGCTCAAATGAGGTAAGATCCTCGTCCTCTTAATGATGACGTCATTAAAAAAAACGAAAATGACGTCATTGTGATGTATCAGGTTTGCGATAAATTATGTGTTCATGCTCGGCTTGATTTCCGCAAACAAAATTCAAACAGCTTGCCTAGTTTCGGAGATAATGGTGTCGGCGATTTCCATTAGCGGCGATATTATCACGTCAACTTTTTTCCTAGGAAGAATTTCCAAAATCGGAGATGGTTACTGCCTGCGCGTGCGCTTTCTGCATATACATGGCAAGTTTCACGAAGATCCGATGAAAACTCTGGGTTGTGAAACAAAAATTGTCAAAAAATAGGAATGATGTCATAAAAATTGATATAACGTCATAATGATGTATCATACTGTACGTGCGGTAATTCATCTCTGCTGATGCCCTGTTCGATTCCCGCAAACAGAATTCAAAAAGCTTGCCTAGTTTCGGATATAATTTTTTCGGCGATTTCCATTAGCGGAGATATTTTGATGTCATAACTTTTTTTCTCAGAGGAATTTTCTAAATTGGAGATGGTTACTGTCTGCGCAGGGTATTTTTACATATATGTGCCAAGTTTCAGGAAGTTTCGATGAAAACTGTAGGCTGTGAAACAAAAAAGTCCACAACAAGAAGATGAAGACTTAGAGATCCTCCACGAAGATCTAAAAAAACCGATTTGTTTACAACAAAAAAAAACTTTTACAAAGGTTCTAAAAAAACAACTCAGCTATATGAAGTGGAAACGAGGAGCTCAGATGATCCCCGAACTGTTGGTTGAAGTGCTAACCCGGAAACACGGGTTAGTTTGAGTTACTCCATCAAAGATCGACGTAGAGAAGTTGATAATTGCTGTCGGTGAGATCATCGAGATTGAAAATGTCAAGGCAATTTCGCGTATGAGCAAACAAATTGTTTTTTTTTCGTTTCTGAAGTCCCGATGGTTGCCCAAGTCGTGGAGCACAGGGGTTTTTTTTTTTTTTTGACCCCAATATTTATATTCCTGTTTCCCCCATAGACACCCCTGGTACATAAATGGTGATTTCCAATTTGCCACCTTTTGTTAAAAACGACCAAATTGTAACGAAATTGAAAAAAAGGTGGTACGGTTATATCTCCAACTATAAGGGCACTCAGTAGAGCACATACCTCCCAAGCAATGCCCAATCCACGAGAACATATCAGGCCCAATACATTTTTAAGATATCATGCTATAAATCGTTTTTGGACCTTTCTCTCAATGGTGAAGAATCACTAGAAAAAATTTAAATAATCCTCCTATCCAGATCTCGATGCAGATCTTCATGAAAATCGAAACAGTTAGTCCTCGTCACACACCCAACATGTGCACCAAGTTTCATCCGAATCCGTCCACAACTTTTTCAGATATCATGCCCTCCATCGCTTTTTGATCCCATTTCTTTTACTTCTACTTACGTATGGCAGCTTGGCTGCCGGGTAGCTATCATTGTGTTGCGGTGCGACTATGCGGCTGATGCTGTGCCCCTATACCAGTACACTGGCACTCATTTTTCCAACCTCGGAAGAATGATAGGCTGAGTCAACCCCACCTCGTGTAAATTCAGCAGCCAACAGGGCTGAAACTCAGGACCATAATATCCCAAGCCAGCCACCTTAACCGATAAGCCAATGCCAGGCTTACCCTATATCTCAATGGTGAAGAAACACTTGAAAAATTAGAGTAGCCAGATCCAGATCTTCACCAAAATATAATCAGTTCATCCTTGTCACAGACCCAACCTACCCACAAAATTTCATCCGGCACTGTCTGCAACTTTTTGAGATATCATGCACAAAGACAAACAAACAAACGAACAAGAAGACGCCGTGCAGAGCATGGTGCTTGCAATATCCAAAAAAACAAATTTGACCTCAAAAATAATTGGTGCTTGAATTCAATGACCAAATATGTAAATCCTCTTCACATTTCAAGTCAATCATATGAAAATGGAGGATTTCAGAAATAACACCTTAGATGTTGACCGTTAGGTCTATGTCAACCTCAAAAATAATTGGTGCTTGAATTCAGACACCAAATATGCAAATCCTCTTCAAATTTACAGTGACTCGGATGAAAACTGACAATTTTAGAAAGTTGGCCCATGTTGACCATTTGGCCTAAGTTGACCTCAAAAATAATTGGCTGGTTGAATTCAGTGACATGATAAGCAAAAATCCTCTTCAAATTTCAAGTCAATGGGATGAAAATTGAGGATTTTAGAAATCTCACCGAAGTTGTTGACCTTTGGCCGATGTTGACCTTTTGACCTCAAAAATAACAGGCTTCTTCCTTATGACAAACTCTACCATTTGGTGAAATTTCGTGAAGATTGGTTTAAAATTTTGACCCGTCGGCGACTGACAGACAAACAGACAGACAGAATAACAAAATCGACTGGCCAGTGACCAATAAGACTTGAAAAAATCTTCGATTTTGCAAGTTACAAACAGACAGAAAAGCGGTGAAAACATAACCTCCTTCACCTTTGGTGGTGGAGGTAATACCAATGATGCCGTTTTGTATTCAAAGTAACAAGTTAAAGCACATAATATGTCGTTCCGTTGAATTTTATGCATGATGTTGCCTCCAGGTGTTACGTTTCATGTAGTACATCCCTTCAAAATAGAGAGACATACTTACATGGGGAACGCCATGACAGAAACCCTTGTACGTGTATGGTTGTGGGAAACTTGGCCATGTAAAAAACAAATCGTGCCCTCAGGATATGCCGAATCAAACTGTTCCAAAGGGTCCTCACCGCAGCGACTCCCTATCTCAGTTAATACGACCAATATAGACACAGAAGCTTCAAATGCAACAGCTGCTGTTATAAATTTCAGCACCAAAAAAAAAAAAAGATCTCTTTCGCCTTTTCGAAGCACCACTGAACTCGGAACAAAAGTTTTTATTGCTTCACCGGTCCCTCTCTCAATTGCGCAGACGGTCGTGGAGACTCGCTCGACAACACAGGCCCCATTTTGCTTCTGTTTTACCGGCTGGTTCCTCCTTTGAGTCACCTGGTACCTCTAAAATTGCTACATCACGATGTTGATGTTACTCACTCTCCTTCTCCTCTTATTCCTTCTCTTCCTTTCCCCCACCTCTTGGTCTTCCTTCTCCAACCACGACCAGAGTAGTCTTGATACTTCAAGTTCTTCAAGACACTTCAAACTACTTCGAAAAATGAGTAAACTTAAATGACTTTTTTTTTTTTCCTTCCAACTAACATGCTTTTGTCCAAAAAGCACGACACATTAATAAGAACCCAGGAGTTGTTGCAACATGGAGTGCTGTCAAGGAGTGCTGAGTCTTCGCTTGGATAAAGGAGGTCAAGGCCACACAGACTTGATCAGGAAGATTATGGCCTTTCATATGACTGTGATGAAGCACCTGCTACATGGATCTTCGTGTCTGCCTTGGAGGTATCTGGCCAACTCTCTTTTGAGCCGAGCTGATGCCCTGGGCTACTCGCAGGATTGTTGTCCGATTGATGTCCAACACCTGGACCTCACGCAATACTCTTACTCCAGCATGATGAAAACTTGGCAAGCATTTAAAGTAAGCCGCTGGAAAATGTTGTCCTCAAAATAAATATTCTTGCATGAAACCCACTTTAACAACCCATTATTCAAAAGTATTCTGAAGGATGAAAGTTTTGTTGAGAAATTTGTTGGGAATAACGTTCAGAGAGTGTACGATTTGTTGAACGTGGCAGGAAA
Organism: Eptatretus burgeri; assembly: GCF_056783735.1. Taxonomy (NCBI): domain Eukaryota; kingdom Metazoa; phylum Chordata; class Myxini; order Myxiniformes; family Myxinidae; genus Eptatretus; species Eptatretus burgeri. The sequence goes on from NC_140970.1 coordinate 105,619,229, forward strand.
CTGTGCGAGTGCTGCTGCTCTGGCAGAAGCTGTAAGCATTAGGTCAGCAACATATGTCTCTCTTGTGCTATGTGGTGCTTTGAAAAGGTTTCGTGACAAGAACACCTACATGGGGAGGAAGTGCCACCTGCCCCTCCTTTTCCGGATCTTATGGTTTCCCCCCCCAAAAATATTGTACAACCCTCTTGGTCTATAAAATTTAAACTCCTCTCCTTTGGAAGGCCTCCCACCTATTACCTAAATTGAGTGACAGGAACTGGGCGAGCTTGTTACCGGATGTATTCCCCCTCTCAACCTGAATGCCATAGTTTTTTTTTATCAAAGACTTGTACCCAAAAGAACTGGGGACCCCCAGTGGAGACTAGCCCATTGTGTGTGAAAGACAAGGATTCTTCCATGGAACTGCTCACAAAGCTGTCAAGGTTTGGAAAAGTACTTTAGAAAAAAAGGGGCATCTCTGCACAATAAAAGGGTTGGAGAACTTTCACAACTTTCCCAAAAAGTTGACATCTTCAGCCCGTACTGCAAACTCCCAACGATGTGGACCGGTGCAAGGCCCAGACTGTGGACGGGTGCGTACTACTCAAACCCTTCACCAGACCATCGCGTGGGATTACCTTGTGTGAACATGGCTTGGTGATTGGTGATTTATTTAATGGAGGTCTGCAATTCCAAGGTTGATGCCATCATTCCCAGCATTCAGGCAGACATCCCAGAGGAAGACACTGTATCTGGTTTGGGTCCTTCTTAACACCGATGGAGATGTTATATCTGGCGCTTGTGGATGCACAGGGTGAGTTTAAAATGATGACATTTACTATTAATCATGTTACAAATGGGGGGGGGGAGGGGGTTGTGAGATTGGGAGCTGTATGGGCTGTGAGTGTGGTGTCATTATAAATAGGTTTTTTTGGTTCGACAAGAGAAATTATACTAGATATTTTTTGCATCTACTAGATTTTTTTACATCTATTGCAAAAAGGAGAAACATGGGCATGCGGTGTGTTTTATCCACTGCCGCTGCTCGCTAATTGTATTAACAGGAGATGTTGCGAACCCGACTCCTCTCATCCATGGATATTTCTCATGTATCCCATGTTTGTGCGAGTCCAATTTCCATCCAGGAACACAACAGTTCTAGTTAACCATCTTGAAATTGCCACTCCTTCCTTGAAATGCTTAAAATTATGTTATGAAGCAGATACAACTTACAGATTTGAAAATTTTACTTAAAAAGAAAACATGCTTACAAGTTTACATCCCCAGGCCACCACAATAACTATGGTTCCCATTCAAGCTGTTGCTGCACGGCTATGACGTCACTCTTCAGGCCCCTTTTGATGCCATTGGCTGATTACAAAAAAAAAGTAGGGCTACTGGACCTGGAGTTTATCTGCGCCCTGGCCTTGTTGCGAGTTGTAACCCAAATTTGGTAGCATTCTGACTGGTGGGTCTGGAGAAGAAGATTTTTGATGGAATTTACTAACTCTGCCATTTTGACCTTCTTTAAGTCAAGTGACATGAACGAGCTTTACAATCCCCTTAACCAGTCAGGAGCGGAACCTTGCTGTCCGTCAAATTTCAGGCAGATCGGCCCAGCCCGGTTTGCCCGGAGAAGTCGAAATAGGAGACGGACGGATGGACGGTCGGTGCATGATGACATTAACTCATGTGGAATTCCAATTCCAGATAAGTCAATAACTGCGGTGATCGTTTCTCCGTTTGTACTTATGTTGGCTCGTCTCTTGCTCTCTTCGAATGGAACATGCTCCACACGAGTTTCAGCATCATCACCAACAAATTAGAAAACCCTGCCCTGACTCCTGGGAAGGGAACAACAAACCACCCAACAGAACCCTTGTCAAGAGACTGCTGCGGTAGCACAGACATTGTCAAGAGTGTGCTACACATTGATGGTTGTCATCATTCATTATTCAGTAGTTGGAAGAAAAAAAAAATCCAGTGAATAACAAAAATCAGAGGTTGGTACAGCAGACCAAATGCCAGCCATTCAGAACTCCACTCACACTCACATCTTAAAAATAATTGTATCCTTTCAAATTTCTCAGTGAAATATTTTATATGGCAACAAAACTGTTATATTTTGGCTCAAACCTTCCAACACTCAGCCTTATATCAAACAGGTATGCAAGGGCCTCGCGTTGCCAGCCGTAGTGATGTGAAGGCTTTTGGTGTGTAGGGGTTTCCAGATTGCGGACTGGAGGCCAAAATGACAAACTTCCCTGCCAGGGGCCTCTGCTGAAGAAACACGTAAGGCTGCTTCAACTGTGCCCCTTGGGACGGAGCTGCAGCCCAACAAATCAAGGCCAGATGGTCCGATGGCCAGGAATGCCTTCTATGAATACAGAAACGCACAATCTCGCACCAGCCAGGTGAAAAGCTCCAGACAAATGTTGCGTGCACAAACAAAGGTCTCGTGAGGAGGCACAAACCCAGTTTATCCTGGACCGGTTAAACAAAGGTGTGCGTCTTGTGAGGAGGAACAACCCCAGTTTATCCCGGACCGGTTAAACAAAGGTGTGCGTCTTGTGAAGAGGCACAACCCCAGTTTATCCCGGACCGGTTAAACAAAGGTGTGCGTCTCGTGAGGAGGGACAAACCCAGTTTATCCCGGACCGGTTAAATCTCTCGCTCGTCCACTGCTCGGCACGCGAGGAATCAATGGACCTGTTCACGGGAATGAATGTGGTGAAGGAAAGGAATTTCCTGCATGCCAACATCTCGAGTCAACCTCACAAACATCGCTCGCCAGGTAATCAAAGTTGCTGACTTTGCTCAGCAAGCAGATAATGTGTATAAACGGACACACCTGCGGTAGACAACTCCACGAACCAGGATTACGGACCACCACCCAAAAGGGGTGGTGACGCGCAATGACCACGTGGCTTTGCAAAGGTCCACATGGAGCATGGGGTGTGTGAGCATTTCAAGCAACGTGCACATCTTACCTCTGGACCCGGTGGCTTGACCTCGCGATCTGCATCGCTCGTCGTGCACATCACTCCCGCTCCGTCCTTTCTGCCCTGGTCAGCTCTGGGCTCGATCGTCGAAGCGGGAGCCAGGCTCGGGCTCGGGGTGGGAGCTGGGACTGCACGGGCGACCTTGATGCGGAACTGCCTCCGAACATCTTCAAGTGAAGGCACCTGAGAGAGGAAAGCATGTCGAGCACGACCGCCCTCAGCACTCGGCTTTGCACGGCCTGGGAGAGACGCGGACTTGGTTTCGTGCAAAGACCGCATCGGATCGGCCGAACCTTTACGGGCTGCGCAGGGTAGTCCATGGTCCGGAGCGTGGGACACGAGGACGTGCTCCGAGAGGGACTCGCTCGTTTGTGTATTCCTCGGATGCGGCGAATCGCGACCCGGGATTCGAGAGCCCGTCGGCCAGGATGGCAAGAGCGTGTCAGAACGTGAGCGTGCTCGGAATTCGAGCGGTCTGTCGACTGGATCTCCAGCGGTTTTGGTGGTCGGGATTTGTGCAGAGCCTTCGGTCCGCATGTCCCCGTCCGGACGACAAGGAGCAACTACTCGAAGAGGGATTTCGCCCGGCGCGACCACCTCCACAGTGACGCCTCGGGGGCTGGAACCGCCGCTGCCGAGCGGAGAATCTTCGTCGCTGCACTCCGACAGGGTCGTACCCGTGGAAGAACCAGTCGTCCCGCTGGACCCCGAGGCGAGAGCCTGCAAGCCCTCGGCTTCCTCGCTCACCGAGCTCAGCCGGCGCAGCGCAGGGTCACTGTGGAAGCGACCGAGCTCCCCGGGATGCTCACGACCTCCGCGGTCGCACCGTCGCCTTCTCCCTGCTCCTTGGCTCGGCTCCTGCTCCGCTTTGCTCTTTTGCTTTCGCGCTCTGCCGCTCTCATGTTGCTTACCGATGCGGTTCTCCCTCGTAACCCCCACCCCACGGCACCCGCCTTGCTGCGCACCCGCTTCATCATTCACATCTTTGCTCGTCGTTTCCAAACAGGCATCCTTCAGACTGACCTGCTCCCTGTCCCGGGCGCGACCCAGTGACCGGAACGAGCTGCTCCGCACGACGGGACTCCCGGCGAGGTCGCTGCCGCCGATTGAGAATGATCGTGAGCGACGCAGTGCCGTGGTGAGCTGCCGGAGTCGGCCGGTCCTGCACCGGAGTTCGGGAGTGTTGCTCCCGAAGGAAGGAGAGTCGGCCTCTCGGGATTCCGGCACCTCGGCGCAGAGCCTCAGACTTGCCAGATCTCTCTGCAGGTGATTGAGTAAAGTCAGAGTCTCGCAGGTGAGATCCAGGCTCGTCATGACCCCCCCCCCCCAAATCACGGCTCCACGGTCCCGTCCCTTCCGTTGTCCTTTTATGGTCCAAAGCAAGCGCTCCCAACTGAGTCGATCCTTGTGCCTGTTGCCTCGCTGCGGGGGGTGCACACGAAATCGATGATGTCACCGGTCGTGCCGTGGACGAGCTGGAGAGCACTTGGCCATCGCGTGGACCCGTCCCGGCTGACGAGGTAAGTTGTCAGCCTTGTAATTTGGACCGGGGGGACCGGGCATAGTCCCACCAAACTCAGTAGATCCTTCACCAAACTCGGATGATCTCTCCTCGTCCAAAAATCGTTGATCTCCAGCTCGGTTCATGTGACAACATCCAATTAACGGGGAATATTTAACATACGCGAAAACACTTTCACACAACCAACGATTGATGAATGGTCCAGTAAGACAAGCGAAAGCGCACCACCTATACACCGCCAAAAACGTTATTGATGTTAACTGAAGTACACAGCGAGATGACGGGAAAAATTAATGAGACGAGCCAATATGTAGAAAATAACAGTAAACAAAGCTCAAAACTAAAGCAAAATTTGAACGTAAAAAAAAAAAAGAGTGTACTACGACTAAAAAGAGGGAAAACCTGACGATGTCACCTGGAAGGGAGCCTTGGCTCGCTCAAAGTGGCAATCCAAGATTTGAAGATTGGTCGCTCACCATCACTCTATCCTCCCTTGGATGAGCAAACCAAAACGTTGGGATTCACTCTTAAACCCGCATCAAGGTCTAAACCGATGACAACGTGAAGCGCACACATCACTCACGGCTCATCAGGACAGTGTTCATGGACCTTGTGACGAATGAGTGGAGCGCGGCAGGTCCTGAGTCCTGACCTGGACCTTGTGATGATGATGAGCGAGTGGAGCGCGGCAGGTCCCGAGTCCTGACCTGGAACTTGTGATGATGATGATGAGCGAGTGGAGCGCGGCAGGTCCTGAGTCCTGACCTGGACCTTGTGATGATGATGAGCGAGTGAAGCGCGGCAGGTCCTGAGTCCTGACCTGGACCTTATGATGATGAGCGAGTGGAACGTGGCGGGTCCTGAGTCCTGATGTGGACCTTGTGATGATGAGCGAGTGGAGCGCAGTGGGTCCTGAGTCCTGACGTGGACCTTGTGATGATTATGAGCGAGTGGAGCACGGTGGATCGAGTCCTGACCTGGACCTTGTGATGATGAGCGAGTGGAGCACGGCCGGTGCTGAGCTCGAGGCAGAGCCACACTCTCCAAACCGCTCAGAGAGTTGAACGCACAGGCACGCTATGACAGGAATGCGAGCTGTCTGGTAGTGGTCACGCGTTGCCCGAGGAGCCGTGACGTTTGGTCTGCTTTATATGGTCTTGAGACTTGAGGCGTACTGCGAGCAGCCCACGAGGCATTTCAGGAATGCACTTGCTGTCGGACAGCGGCTGGTTAAGGCCATCCTCGGATACCAAACCTTGAGGTTTTCTCCGAACACAAGGCAGTTTGAAGTTTGAGAAGGCCTTTTGGCCCATAATGCCTGCACTTTATCAACGGCACGTTGAGTAAATGTTATCACTTTATTGACTCAATTTCTCTGAGGAGAGCAATGAAAAAGAGGAGGTGGGCGGGTGGTAAGGACATCAACCAGGGTTTGAATAAGAACATATGTCTCTCATTAATCCAGCACGGATGTAAACAAGCCATGAACATAATCACAACCCTCCTCGGTTGCCCTTCAACCTCGATCCAAACTGAATACAGAATCCGCACCAACGATGGTTTCATTCACAATTTCAGCACCAAATGGGTCAGTTGTAAAAGCTTCACTTGCATTGATCTCGGGCGAATGGAAAAGGTTAAAACCAAATCGTATGAATGCCAAACAATTGAGGAGAGGTGAATAGAGTACATTTCAACACCCATTACAAATACAGCACATTTTAACATCCATGACAAACAATACAGCACATTTTAACACCCATCACAAATAATACAGCACATTTTAACACCCATCACAAACAATACAGCACATTTTAACACCCATCACAAACAATACAGAACAGTTTAACACCCATCACAAACAATACAGCACATTTTAACACCCATCACAAACAATACAGCACATTTTAACACCCATCACAAACAATACAGCACATTTTAACACCCATCACAAACAATACAGCACATTTTAACACCCATCACAAACAATACAGCACATTTTAACACCCATCACAAACAATACAGCACATTTTAACACCCATCACAAACAATACAGCACATTTTAACACCCATCACAAACAATACAGCACATTTTAACACCCATCACAAACAATACAGCACATTTTAACACCCATCACAAACAATACAGCACATTTTAACACCCATCACAAACAATACAGCACATTTTAACACCCATCACAAACAATACAGCACATTTTAACACCCATCACAAACAATACAGCACATTTTAACACCCATCACAAACAATACAGCACATTTTAACACCCATCACAAATAATACAGAACAGTTTAACACCCATCACAAATAACACAGTACATGTTAACACCCATCACAAACAACACAGTACATTTTAACATCCATTACAAATAATACAGTACATTTTAACATCCATTACAAATAATACAGTACATTTTAACATCCATTACAAATAATACAGCACCTTTTAACATCCATTACAAATAATACAGCACATTTTAACATCTGTTACAAACAATACAGAACAGTTTAACACCCATCACAAATAATACAGCACATTTTAACATTCATTACAAATACAGTACATTTTAACATCCATTACAAATAATACAGCACATTTTAACATCCATTCCAAATACAGCACCTTTTAACATCCATTACAAATAATACAGTACATTTTAACATCCATTACAAATACAGTACATTTTAACATCCATTACAAATAATACAGTACATTTTAACACCCATCACAAATACAGTACATTTTAACACCCATCACAAATACAGTACATTTTAACATCCATTACAAACAATACAGCACATTTTAACATCCATTACAAATAATACAGTACATTTTAACATCCATTACAAATAATACAGTACATTTTAACATCCATTACAAATACAGCACCTTTTCACATCCATTACAAATAATACAGTACATTTTAACATCCATTACAAATAATACAGTACATTTTAACATCCATTACAAATAATTCAGTACATTTTAACATCCATTACAAATAATACAGTACATTTTAACATCCATTACAAATAATTCAGTACATTTTAACATCCATTACAAATAATACAGCACCTTTTAACATCCATTACAAATAATACAGTACATTTTAACATCCATTACAAATAATACAGTACATTTTAACATCCATTACAAATAATACAGCACCTTTTAACATCCATTACAAATAATACAGTACATTTTAACATCCATTACAAATAATACAGCACCTTTTAACATCCATTACAAATAATACAGTACATTTTAACACCCATCACAAATACAGTACATTTTAACATCCATTACAAATACAGTACATTTTAACATCCATTACAAATAATACAGTACATTTTAACATCCATTACAAATAATACAGTACATTTTAACATCCATTACAAATAATACAGTACATTTTAACATCCATTACAAATAATAGTCCATTTTAACATCCATTACAAATAATACAGTACATTTTAACATCCATTACAAATAATACAGTACATTTTAACATCCATTACAAATAATACAGTCCATTTTAACATCCATTACAAATAATACAGTCCATTTTAACATCCATTACAAATAATACAGTCCATTTTAACATCCATTACAAATACAGCACCTTTTCACATCCATTACAAATAATACAGTACATTTTAACATCCATTACAAATAATTCAGTACATTTTAACATCCATTACAAATAATACAGCACCTTTTAATATCCATTACAAATAATACAGTACATTTTAACATCCATTACAAATAATACAGTACATTTTAACATCCATTACAAATAATTCAGTACATTTTAACATCCATTACAAATAATACAGTCCATTTTAACATCCATTACAAATAATACAGTCCATTTTAACATCCATTACAAATACAGCACCTTTTCACATCCATTACAAATAATACAGTACATTTTAACATCCATTACAAATAATTCAGTACATTTTAACATCCATTACAAATAATACAGTACATTTTAACATCCATTACAAATAATACAGTACATTTTAACATCCATTACAAATAATACAGTACATTTTAACATCCATTACAAATAATACAGTACATTTTAACATCCATTACAAATAATACAGTACATTTTAACATCCATTACAAATAATACAGTACATTTTAACATCCATTACAAATAATACAGTACATTTTAACATCCATTACAAATAATACAGTACATTTTAACATCCATTACAAATAATACAGTACATTTTAACATCCATTACAAATAATACAGTACATTTTAACATCCATTACAAATAATACAGTACATTTTAACATCCATTACAAATAATTCAGTACATTTTAACATCCATTACAAATAATACAGCACCTTTTAATATCCATTACAAATAATACAGTACATTTTAACATCCATTACAAATAATACAGTACATTTTAACATCCATTACAAATAATACAGTACATTTTAACATCCATTACAAATAATACAGTACATTTTAACATCCATTACAAATAATACAGTACATTTTAACATCCATTACAAATAATACAGTACATTTTAACATCCATTACAAATAATACAGTACATTTTAACATCCATTACAAATAATACAGTACATTTTAACATCCATTACAAATAATACAGTACATTTTAACATCCATTACAAATAATTCGGTACATTTTAACATCCATTACAAATAATACAGCACCTTTTAACATCCATTACAAACAATACAGCACATTTTAACATCCATTACAAATAATACAGTACATTTTAACATCCATTACAAATAATACAGCACCTTTTAACATCCATTACAAATAATACAGTACATTTTAACACCCATCACAAATACAGTACATTTTAACATCCATTACAAATACAGTACATTTTAACATCCATTACAAATAATACAGTACATTTTAACATCCATTACAAATAATACAGTACATTTTAACATCCATTGCAAATAATACAGTCCATTTTAACATCCATTACAAATAATACAGTACATTTTAACATCCATTACAAATAATACAGTACATTTTAACATCCATTACAAATAATACAGTCCATTTTAACATCCATTACAAATAATACAGTCCATTTTAACATGCATCAATCTCCTTTGCCACACCATTGGAATACCAAGTCCAGCGATGAGCTTGTGGGGCTGAAACCATGAACCAGCACCCCAAAGTCCATGACTTCTTGCTTGGAGTAACCACCCACCATGATCTCACCGCAATCCGGTCTACAACCAAAGAGTGCTGCAATACGGATGTCCAAATGCTTGAGCTCAGATGATAAGAGAAACAGTTGATCATCCTCTCTTCGGGAAAGGACATTCCAGGCACCCACCCAAAGGGACCACCTCAGGTTCACCCAAGGAGACCGCCATATGGTGGACGACACCTCAGCACCACCCCGACAAACTCTCCCACAATCTGACCCGGGAATGTTACCCTGTGGTTTCTCCTATCACCAAAGATTGGGGGTCCCGAAGGCTTTGCCCCCAATCACGTAATCGGGTGAGCTGCCCTGCGAAGGGAAGCTGCACACGAGGTACTCCCACGGAGTGGGTTTTCAGATTTTTTTCTGCTTTTGGAATGTCTTGCAGAACGAAGGGTTTTACGGTGGCCGGAATGCAAATCCTGCCACTAACCTCCCTATAAATAGTAACCCAACCGCAGGAGGACGTCTGCAGACAGTTGGGCATGAGATATGGATGGCTGTTGGCTCACACGGAGCTCCTCCGCCCTTTGACAGGTTTTGTTCTTCATCCTGCTGGGTGTCCATATCATACACCCTCCAAACCAATAAACTTGGTGGGGGAGACGGTGCAGTCGCCCACAACCCGCCCATGGAACAGGTAAATACATGTTTACACGGTACCTGTAGCAAGTCACAGATCTAATCTGACCTGACAAGAAACAGACTGCTCTCAATTTCAACAGACCTCTCAATTTTACCTTTCCTTCATCCCGTGTCTAAAATGTCCCACTGTAACAATATTTCTTCTCTCCATTCTCTTAATTCTCCTTCATTGCATCCCTCATGTAATGTCTTTAATCACATCTCTGACTTAAAAAAAATTAAAATCCCACTTTGCAATGGATGTTCGTGTTCCATCAAACTTTTTTTTTCCAACTTCAGTGCCAAGTCACCCCACCTCTTTAAATATACCTCCTCCTAACCCCTCACCTGTTATCCCCTCTACTTACCCCTCCCATCTTGCCCTTCATCCTACCTCTGCTCTTTGCACCTCTTCACCGTCTTCTGCTTCAATATCAGCTCCTCCTCTGTTGTCCCAAAGTGTGTGGTGTTCGAACATCTGTGGGCTCCATTCTAACCTTACAGGTATCTCACCTCACTCTCTCAATCAGTACACTCATCACAAACATGCACCTTCCTTCCTCTCAGCACACCTTCCCCTCTTCTCAACCCCTCAAATGTTGTACCTCCCCTGCCCATTCCCTTCTTCACCATACCTCTACCAAGTCTCATTCTTTCCCTCTCCCCACCTTTCCCATCGCCCTCCTGCCCATTGGCCGTGCCTGCTCTCGTCTCCCCTCACTCTCAAAGCAACCTTCACACTCTTCCCCTCACCCTTCTCCCTCAACTCTCCCCTCTCACCCTTCTCCCTTCAATCTACCCCCTCACTGCCCCTTCTCAAAGTTGCCCCCTCCCCCTCACATCCACAAAGCTGCCTCCTCCCCCTGCACGATCTCTTTCATATCAGCCTCCACCTCCTCAAATCTTCAACTTCCGTCTGCCTGTGGACCTCAAACACCAGGGCCTTCGGTCAAACCTGACAGATCTTTCCATTCAGGTTGCCACTGACAAACCAGACATAATCTGCTGAACAGAAACTTTCCTCCTCCAAGAGGTCTGACTCCTTGGTTACTTCCTCCTCCGGTATGACAGACCTGAGCCCCTCGTCCTGGTGAAGAAGGTGCTCTCTCCATCAAAAACTCCATTCCTCACTCTCCATGCACTGCTCTCACTCCCCCACACTCCCAGAAATACCTCTGGCTTCGGCTTCCCCTCCACTCCCACCATTAAAAAAAAATTGTACACATTGTCGAGGCTCGTCGGAGAGTTAACACACAACGCACAACAAGGGGGGCAGGGGACAAGAGGGGTGGGAGCAGGAAGGACAAAACAGCGGGGAACAGAGACATGAGGAGATCTGTGGAAGGGAGAGGGATGGGGCAGGGAACACGGGATAAACAAGATGGACACCACAGGGACTTTCAGGACCTTACACAACAGTGAACTTTCAGGAAGGAAAGCAGGGAATTTGAAGGAGGTGGGTTTGGGTGGATTAGCAGCGGAAGAAAACATCATGGTTTTGGATGGGGGAAGATAAGAGATGATGGTGAACAGCTGTTTTGAAGACCTGGAGGGAATAGGGGGGGGTTGAAGAGAGTGTGGGAGTTTGTTCCAAAGGTGGGGAAAAAGAGGAATGAAAGAGTGAAGGTGAGCAGCGATTCATGATTTTGGCAGTTTTATCAGAAGGGGTTTGCTGGCGGACCTTGAGCGGCCTGCGGAAATATGAGGGGGGGGGCAGGGGGAGCGAGACCAGAGAGGAGATGGTAGAAGACAGAAAGACCATCGACCTGACTGTGGTGAGAGACTGAGAAACCCAAAGACTCGGCCTCACCGCAGGAGATACCAATGATCCTAAATGCCTTGGTTTCCACAGCGTGAAGCCGAGAAAGGTGGGAGGCAGGAACACCAGCCCAGAGGAGAGAACAGTACTCCATCAGGCTGCAGACGAAAGCTTTGTATGTGGTCAGTTGCTCAGGTGGGCCAAGGAAGGACTTTGGACGACGGAGGATTCCCAGTCAGTGACTGGCTTTGGAGGCCAGCTTGGAAATGTGGCTTTCCTAGGAAAGATCATGGCAGTTGGTGAGACCCAGAATCTTGAATGAAAGGACTTCTTCCAGCAGATTGTTGAGAAAGTAGATGGGGGTGGGGGGGGGCAGGGGGTTCTAAACGGTCTTTTCAGAGACATAGTGAGAATGTGAGATTTGTCAGGATTGAATGACATGTTCCACACGTTGGACCAGTTTGTGATTTTATCCAGATCTGCAGAGAGCGAAGAAGCTGCTGTTTGTCAGTCTGAGGGATGACAGATGGTAAAACAGAGAATGGAGCCATCAGCAAAGAGATAAAGAGGATTTTCCAGAGACGGAGAGATCATTGATGAAGTTTTATGATGATGAAGGTTTTGGAAAAGTTTTATCAGAATTGCACGTGTAATTTCTAAGAAAAAAGCAAATACCTATTCTGGGGGGCAATCTCAGCAGCCCTCCTTCAAACTCAATTTTTTTTTAATGCCATGAATAAACTGTTGTGCATGCATGGTTATGCACATTGTGGTAAAGTTTCATCAAAATTGCATGTTTAGTTTCAGAGAAGTTACAACCTTCATCATCGGTTCAGACCATAAAAATATATATCGGGGTTTAAGTGGGTCTTCGGGGCGATTGCCCTCCAAAATATGCATTTGCTATAACATTGGTACATGTTTTTTAAAGTACTTAAAAAAAAAAAGTATTGCCCCTATTTTTTTTAAGATGACTGGAAGGAATAAGAAAAGAATATGCCTGGGCACTCACCTGGTCGAATAATGATACTGAGGAGGAAGTCAACTTGGAATGTAATCAACGAAATCTACCAATGAACCAATGTTACAGCAATTACCTATTTGGGGGGGGGGGGGGCAACCCCTTCCCCACCTGTAAACACTCTTAAACCCCGATTATTTTTAATATCGGGAACAAACTTTAGCACATCACGGGTGATGAAGGTTATGGTAGTTTCATCGAAATTGTATGTGTAGTTTGAGAGAAGTAGTTGCAAATATTTGAGGACGAACGGACAGGTGGATGGACTGATGACGCACCATCCCTTAAGGTCATCGGAACTATGTTCCAGGTTAGCTAAAATAGGGGCAATACCCCTGGGTGCTCACCTGGTAGAATAATAATACTGAGGAGGAAGTCAGCGTGGGACAGAATCAACAAAATGTACCAATGAACCAATGTTATAGCAAATAACTATTTTGGGGGGGGTAACCCCCTCATGAACCCCCTTTAACCCTGATTTTTCAAATAGTGTGAACAAACTTTGGTGCATCATGCTTGATGAAGGCTGTGGTAAAGTTTCATCGAAATTGTGTGGTTTCAGAGAAAAAAGCAAATACCTATTTTGGGGGGCAATCCCTCCCATAGATCCCCTTACACCCCGATTGTTTTTAATGCCACGAACAAACTCTGGTACATTCAGAGGGGTGAAGGTTGTAGTAAAGTTTCATTGAAATCGTGTGTGTATATCAAGAGAAGCTGCAAGTATTTGAGGGCGGATTCACGGACGACATGCCATCCCATAAGCTCCCTGGAGCAATGTTCCAGGTGAGATAAAAATTAACATGAACATCTGGATTAATGAAGATTTATTTATATTATCCCTTCAAGTAATCATTAAAATCAACATGAACATCTGGATTAATGAAGATTTATTTATATTATCCCTTCAAGTAATCATTAAAATCAACATGAACATCTGGATTAATGTAGATTTATTTATATTATCCCTTCAAGTAATCATTAAAATCAACATGAACATCTGGATTAATGTAGATTTATTTATATTATCCCTTCTGGTAATCTTTAAAATTAACATGATCGTTGAGATAAATGTAAATTCAACACTGATCTTGAATATTGACAATATAAAAAAAGGGAGATTTTGCCCTCATTTTTTGCGTCGGGTGGTACGAGTCAGAATGGAGTGAAACCAAGAATGCACAATTGACCTTTTAAAAGTCAATTAAAACATTTTAAATTGACAGATTAATTCAAACTTTTCTCATCACAAGCTTTTGTTTGCAGCATCTGCTTATCACCCTGCCGAAGAAGTGAAAGGCAGGGTTAACCAATTGGTTCATGTCGGTCAATATCAGTTTACTGGGGTGGATGTGCTGGCTCTGCTCACCTCTCCCGAATCAGAGATTTACGTCACAGATTTGCTGTATGGTCACGACTAGATTTATTTATATTATCATTTCCAATAATCTTTAAAATCAACATGAACATGTCGATTAATAGATTTTATTCATAAACATTTGTTTAGTCCAAATTCATTTGTAATATTGGTGATATATTTATTTGAAAACGATTTGTACTATTAAAAAGGTAGAAATGGTCTAAAGCTCCAAATGGTGAAGGGCAAAAGTCTCATCTATCTGAAGGCTCTAAGGGGTCTTCAGCATAAAAGGGGTCCAAGCAGTCTGCAAGGATCTCCCCAGCAAGAAACAGCGCAAGAAGTGAGGGACCTCCTAATTGCTCCTGCAGCCTCAGTCATACCAAACTCAAGGCTGACCTCATCAGGCATACCTCAGTTCCAGAACAAAAGACTACACAAACTACTCATTTCTGAAGACCTTAGTGATAGAAAATCCTATCAGCTTTCGCAAAGGATGGCAGCTGCTTGGGGACAATACATTGGAGAATACCATCTTACAATGGTGGTTTTGCTAGACTTCAACATCCAACTGATCTTGGTCTTAACGAAAGAGGCCATCGACATCGAACAACTGGCAGGCCTTGCCGACAAGATCATGGAAGTCTCTTCATCCTCGACGCATCGGAGCCTTTCAAAACCACAGCAATTTGCACATCAACCAGACAAGTCAAAAACAATACTGCGACTTCGAAGATAATTTTTTCATCTGTCTATACATGCGTGTATGTGTGTACGTGTGTGCTGACTGCATCTGGAGACACTGAAACAAGTGCACCAGTTACCCGCAGGACAGTAAACACACTAGATGGTGTTCATGGAATACATACTCCACACAATCTTGAGGACTTGGTGCTAAACCAACTCAAAACCACCTAGTTTTGTCGTACCTTGTAAACTTTTTGAGATATCATGATATATAATTTTTAACCCAAGCTCTCAATTGCAGAAATTAGGTTGATGTCGACATTTTGAACTCAAAAATATTTGGTGGTTGAATTCAGTGACCTGATATGGAAATCCTCTTAAAATTTCAAGTCTATCAGAAAAAAAAACTGACAATTTCAGAAATTTGGCCTATGTTGCCCTCACGAGTGACCACGACATCACATGGTCAGGGTAACATGCGATAACTTTTAATTTCCTCCGCTAAACTGTTTGTGATGTTTGCTTTTAACATGGACATGAACAATTGCTAAACCCTGGTTTTTGCTTCAGGAGTGCAGTACATGCCACACAAGTACACTAATGTGCACCGTTTGTTTTTCGGGTGAAACCAGCATTCAAAAAGAGAAAAGGATATTTTAAATGATATTTATTAATCCTGACCATCTTTAAAACGAAACGAATCAAAATCAAGAATGAATGACGAAGAAATTGCGGAATTAAAGCACAAACATCAATGCGGCTCTGAGTGAACCAACGACTTCAGGTGGCAACTTATCTCAGGTAACCAGTTTGTAAAATAAATCGCAGCACGTTATAAATGGGTGAAGGGTCGGTCGGCTGTGAGCACGTTTGAAGGGATCTCGTCCAGAGGGTGTGCACAGGATGCATCTGACAGACGCGTCACAAAAGTCCTCAGAAGGTAAAAGCCTTGCAAAACAGGTCAAGCTGAGGTTGAATTCAGGCACTCCAAGCTGTGAAGGACAATGCATGATTGGAAGCAGGTTAGGAGAGAATGGAGGAACAGGCAAGTCTGCCGTCTAAGCAACCAGCGAGGAGAAGCCTGCTTCTTCGAGATCTCCGAGACAACAGCAGTGCAGTAGATTCAACAAGCAGAGGGAGTTCAGCAAATTTTACCGCACCAGCTACAAGACAAGCTTAGCTCAATCATCACAGAAACATACAGCAGGGTGCAGTTGGTTTTACAGGAATTTACACCGGATGAAATCAAGCAGTTCAGGAAATGCGCCTTTCTTACACTAAATGAAATTGCATGTCAGGAGAATGCCTTTCTCCACTTCGTTCTTTCTACATTGTTCCGCACACAACCTTCCGGTGCCCATTACATCAAGATGCTTATCGTTGCAAAGGCCAATGCAGCTGCTTTCTCATGTTGTGGTCATTTCTGAAGAGCAGCAACCTTGGCTGGTGTTATCGTAATCAATCACCAGGACAACTTTCAACTGCCAAAAATAAATTTTCACCCTCAACACAATTAAATGTTATATCTGTCCATAACCCTCTGGCGAAACAAAACAATTACTATGTCCATAACAGTTTGTGGATATAAATATATATATACATATATAACGAGCAGGGAGACCTGGGTGGGGGGGGGAGAAGCTGAGGTGGGAGAAGCAGGAGATCCGCCAGGGCAGAGAATGAGGCAGGTGGATTGGGGGTCGGGGGGATGTAGGAGGCAGAAGAGCCAGAACATCAGTGGGTAAAGGGGTCTCAAGGGTCTGAGGTCTTCCAACTCTATGGGGGTCTTCAAAAGACTTGAGGGTCTCCAAGGTCTTGAATGTTTTAAAGTGCTAAATGTGTTCTGGGAATTCAAGGGTCTGCAGGGTCTTATCTCTCAAGCATGAAGAAAGTTTTTTCTCGAGTATGAAAGTCTGCGAGCATGTACAGAAAAAGGTCTTATGGTTCTTCAATGTCTTTAAAGGCTGAGGTTGTGGATGAAAATACCCTTAGGACAATTCCTGGATCGACTTGGGTTGTGTGCCAAATTTGGTGGTCCTCAATCCAGCAATCTTTGCAAAAAACAAGGACAGACAGACATCCAATGAATCTTATTTATTACTTATTTACAGTGCCTGCAGAACGTTCGCACCCCTTTTCAAAATGTTCACCTTTTGTTGTCTTTCAGCCTGGAATTAAATTGCATTAAATCAGACTTTTTCCACCTTTATTTACACATCGTAACCCACAACGTCAATGAAAAAACAATTTTCAGACAATTAAAAAAAAAAAATACAAAACGAGAATATCTTGGTTGGATAAGTGTTGGGTTTGCACCAAATGTATTTTGCATTGAGGCCAAAAAGTTCCATCAGAACACAAAATTTTGTCACACGACTTCAGAATATCTGGAGTGGTTTTTTTTTTTTTGCATAACCCAAACGGGACTCAAGGTGGGCTTTGAGTAATGGCTTCCTTCTTCCATTCAAACGTTCAGGCCAGATTTGTGGAGTGCTTGGGATGTCATCACATGCACACAGTGACCAGTCTTTGCCAGTAAGAGATTCTCGTGGCGATTGCATGTGCGAAAATGAAATAAAGAAGCGAACGCTGACATCTCCGGATGTTTATAAGAATTGCAATGTACCCAGCGATTTGTAGCTATGATGAACAGGCATTCGATAATACGAGTGAGGAAAGTGAAGACAGAAACAGGAGGAAAAAAAAAAAAAACAATAAAAACTATCGTTTAAAAATCGTTGCAGCCTGTTCTAAGTCAAGGCATGGTTGAGCAGGCCAAAAAACATGTCTGCTTCAGATCACAGAGGTTCTTCAGGAAACGCCTTGAGACTCCATCAAGAGCAGAGGATGTGCCTGATTAAGGATATAATTAAACAAGCCCGTTAATCATCTTCAAAAGGGGTGTTTTAATTAACCCAAACACCCAATTTTCACTCATGCACTTCCTTGGAATTCTTAGTTTGCATGAAGTTTAGGGCTGCGAGGTTTTGGAGTTTGGGAGCATGCGTGCGCGCACACAAGGAGTTCTTAAGATCTCGTTTGTCTCCTTTCATGAAGATGATAATCGCATGATATTCTTTACTGAAGTTTTTGTTGCCATGGCAAAAATTTCAACCAGAAAGTCAAAACATTTCCATGAATGATGGGCTCTGAGCTTTCAAAAAACATGGAATTTACCAATTTAAATGGTACCAAGTGGTTTGATTTGGGGTCTGGCTGAGAGAAGGAAGAAGAAACAAGTTTTTGAGGGGAGCATTTCACAAATTAAACACAATAAGAACCACAAGGATTACATCACAAAAAAGTATTTTTACATCACAAGCAAATGTTTCTTTTTTTCATGCTGGTGAAACCAAGTCTCAGACAAATGCCTTGTCATACAGACATCACATGATGAGGGAAAAGCACAATTAGGGCTGCACAGCGGTGTAGAACACACCTAACTGGACAACACACTCGTTGTACTGTCCACTCGTCAGACTCGTCATCATGTAATCACAGACATGGTACATCAATCACCAGGACGTCAAAAACCATCATTGGACACAAATGAACTTTTAACACTTAAAATGGCAAACCATTCCACAAATCGCACAACAGAATGTGGACGACCGACCTTGCATCAGATTCACGTGTACACGACAGCTTTTGTGGTTCTTCGTGGGGAGAAGCCATTCATGAGCTTTGTCCACTTCACTCTCTCTCTCGTCACCATGATCACAAAGTCGATGCTTCGTTCCTTCTCAATTTCACCCACAGAGTCTTCAGCACCGGCACCCTGCAATCGTGCAGGCACACAAGTATTAAACAAAAATGAATAAATAAACCATGTTTAAAAATAGTGTGAAAAGTAAAAGTGACACTTGAGGAAACGCACAAAGGAAAAGCTTTCAAATCATTCAACACAATCAAACTATTGTTGTGGAAATGACCTACAGGGGTTAACATGGATAAGCATACTTGAGTTGTACCCATACTAAATTTCAAAGAATAAGCATGAAGCAATTTAATCATGATATTAGACATGCGTTGATTTATGCACAGTCGTGGCCAAACATTGTCACCCTTACACTTTTCAAATAACTCACAATTTTCTCTGAAAACAAGTTTAAACTGATAAAAGTATTTTGTCTCCACCATTCTTTATTTCACTGTTCATATTACAGAACCTTTGTTTTTGATTCAGAAACTAATAGATCCTTTTAAATCAGAAAATAAAAATAAATGGCATTGATAAAATTATTGACACAGACTTAATATTCGGTATCACTGCCTTTGGACAAAGCTGCAGTCAAGTGTTTGCTACAGCCATTAATTAACTTCCTCCACCTCTCTACGCGCAGTTTGTCCCACTCTTCTTGTGCAAACTGCTCCAGTTCTCCCACATTTGAAGGGTGCCCTCTCTCAACTGTTTTCAGATCTCCCCACAGGCACGCGCACACCACACACCAAAATCATGGATATCGATATGGAGATGGTCACCCCTTTGCTGCAACAACAGCCTCCACTCTTCAAGGAAGACTTTCCACTGGATGTTGGAACATTGCTGCAGGGATTTGCTTGCATTCAGCCACAAGGGCATGAGTGAGGTCAGGCACTGATGTTGGGTAATTAGGTCTGGCCCACAGTCGGCATTCCAATTCATCCCAAAGGTGTTTGATGGGGATGAGGTCAGGGCTCTGTTCAGACCAGTCAAGTTCTTCCACACCGATCTCGACAACCCATTTCTGTATGGACCTTTGTGCACGGGGGCATTGTCCTGCTGAAACAGGAAAGAGCCTTCCCCAAACTGTTGCCACAAAGTTGAAAGCACAGAATCATCGAGAATGTCATTGTATGCTGTAGTGTTAAGATTTCCCTTCACAACAACCAAAGGGCCTCACCTGAACCATGAAAAACAGCCCCACACAATTATTCCTCCTTCACCAAACTTTACAGTTGGCACTATACATTAGGGCAGGCAGCGTTCTCCCAGCATTCACCAAACCCAGATTCGTCCGTCGGACTGCAGGATGGTGAAGCGTGATTCATCAGTGCAGATTCCAATGGCGGTGAGCTTTACACCACTCCAGCCGACATTTGGCATTGTGCATGGTGATCTTAGGCTTGTGTGTGGCTGCTTGGCCATGGAAACCCATTTCATGAGGCTCTCGACGAACAGTGCTTGTGCTGACATTGCTTCCAGAGTCAGTCTGGAACTTGATAGTGAGTGTTGCAACCAAGAACAGACGATTTTCCGTGCTACGCCCTTCAGCACTTGGCGGTCCCCTTCTGAGCTTGTGGCCTACCACTTCAAAGCTAAGCTGCTGTTGCTCAAAGACGTTTCCACTTCACAATAACAGCACAAAGATGACCGGGGCAGCTCCACCAGGACAGAAATTTGCTGAACTGACTTGTTGGAAAGGGGACATCCGATGACGGTGCCACGTTGAAAGTCACTGAGCTTTTCATATGGTCCATTCCACTGCCAATGTTTGTCTATGGAGATTGCTTGGCTGTGTGCTTGAGTTCATACACCTGTCAGCAATGGGAGTGCCTGAAATAGCCAAATCCACCAGTTACAAGGGTTGTCTGCATACTTTTGGTCATGTAGTGTATACACATACATACATGATTTGAGACACGTCTGACTTCTGTACACGCCTGAGCTGCTGGATGGAATGAATTAGAAAGTTATGCATGGACTCTGTACAAACTAGGAAGGCTTCAATCAATTTATTACAAGGGGGGGGGGAATTTGGGCCAAGGTTCAGGGTGAGGGTGGAACCAAATTCTCTCCAAGTGAATGTGTCTGATGATGTGGTGAGCATGGGGTCGTTGCGCACGACCACCTGGACATCGGTCACGATTTACCCTGCTGGCATCATTGAGCGGCATGACCATATCCTTGGGTTTTGTATACAATTCCTGAAGACATATAAACACACTTGCATGCTCTAATCCACAAATTGTGTACACATCCAGCAATCAAAATCACAGAATAGATGCATTCACAAGCATGGGGTTCGTTGCATGTTATAAACAAATATCTATTCTTAAGTCTTTGATACCTTTCATATTTACAAGATATATCAGTGGTATGAACCAGACAACCGCCACATGAAAGGCGTGCAGGGATGAACACAGACAACTTGCTCTACCCCCAAGAGATTAAAGCCACGACACCACAGATGAGGATGTTGCTTTGCCCAGTTCGAGGGGGAAGATGGATATCCATCACTTAAGCAAAATAGAAATACGCTGCAAGATCAATATTACCAATGCAAGGGATAAATACAATCACAGGCATATTGTTGTGAATCTGCAGCGCTTAACAGCACTGCCGTCTCAGGGGATATATCACCGGCAAGTTTGGCACAGGTCTCGGGTCACGTGCTTAAGATCACGATACCAAAGTACCCCTGTGCCTTGCCAGTTGGGGATATACCCCGGCTACAAACTGGGTTTGATCAGAGACCGAGCGAGGACTGCCGCAATCCGTAGGCAGTTTGGTTTTAAATACAAATCGAGCGATTGTTCTTCAGCGAGACACAAATAAATTCAGGGCGGCAAATTTCATATGAATCAGACAGATTTATTGGGGAAACATCGGGGAACACGACATGACAAAAGCAAAGCATTCGCGATAACGTTATAATTCATCTATAACCCGTCCTTATCTCTGGAGCTACGGATATGGGTTTCACAGGGGGGCCCGAGCAAAATAGCAAAAAAACCGTCTTATTTAAATTTTAATTCCTACTCGATTGCACCTAACCTTAAGTTTAACCCTGCAAAAGGCAGCTGCAGAGGAGGTACTCCCACGGGATGAGTTTTCAGTTCTCTTGGCATTTCTAGTGTTTTGCTCAGTGAAGGGTTTTATGGTGGATGGTGTGCAAATCCTGCCACAAACCGACTGGATTTTTTTTTTAAGCAACCCAACAGCAGGATGATGTCCGCAGACAGTTGGACACTGGAAATGGATAGCCGTTGGCTCATAAGGAGCTCCTCCGCCCTCTATTCACACAAACGCCAAATAAATGAAGGCTTTCAAAGAAGAAAACACATCCATTTAATTGGGTGATGGATAATGGCACTTTGGTGCCAAAAATATGAACCCAATGTACATGTAGTGCCTTCAGAAAGTATTCACACCCCTTGGCATGTCCCATTTTGTTGCAACAGCCCGAATTTAAAATAGATTATATTTAAAAAAAAAATAATAATAATTTGTCATTGATCGACACAATACCCCATAACATCAGTGGAATTTTTGTTTTTTCTCTCCATTGTCAAGGCTCAAATGAGCTAACAAACGCACAGCAAGGGGGGGAGGCATGAAACAAGAGGGGCAGGAGAGGGGAGGACAAAACATTGTGGAAGAGAGACATTATATTAGGATATCTGTGGAAGGGAGAGGGATGGGGCAGGGAACACGGGGAAAACAAGATGGACACTGCAGGGACTTTCAGGAAGGAAAGCAGGGAATTTTAAGGAGGTGGGTTTGGGGTG
Organism: Eptatretus burgeri; assembly: GCF_056783735.1. Taxonomy (NCBI): domain Eukaryota; kingdom Metazoa; phylum Chordata; class Myxini; order Myxiniformes; family Myxinidae; genus Eptatretus; species Eptatretus burgeri. The sequence goes on from NC_140970.1 coordinate 105,641,919, forward strand.
GATTAACGGGGGTAGAAAAGATCGAGGATTATGATGGGGGACGACAAGATGTGGTGGTGAACAGCTGCTTTGAAGGCCTGGAAGCAAGAATGGGATTGAACAGAGTGAGGGAGTTTATTCCAAAAGGCGGGAAAAAAAAGAATAACGAAAGAGGAAAGGTGAGCAGCCATTCGTGATTTTGGTAGTTTTACCAGAAGAGAGATGTTGGGGGACCTTGAGCACCCTGCGGAAATATGGTGGGGATAAATCGCAGACAGAGCAGGGGGGTGGGGGGGGCAAGACCAGAGAGGAGACAGTCGAAGACAAAGACCACTGACCTGCCTGCGGTGAGAGGTCCAAACACTCAGCCTCATCGTGAGAGATACCAACAATCCAAAATTATGTTTATTATGATGAGAAATTTTGACAAATTAAAAATGAAAAGCTGAAATGTCTTGCAGCAGTCAAGAAGTATTTGACCCCTTGGAATGACACTCCAAGTCAAAGTCAGGTGCATCCAATTTCCTTTGATCATCCTTGAGATGTTGAACACGATTGCAGTCCACCTGTGGCCAACACAATTGATTGGACATGATTTAGACAAACACCATTCCAGTGCCGATAGAAAGTCCACACCCTTTCAAAATTTTCACCTTTTTTGCCTTATAGCCTGAAATTAAATTGCATCTTGTCAACCTTTTCACACCTATATTCACGAATCGTAAATTTCCAAGTGAAAAACAAATTCTAAAAATGTCAGAAAATGAATTTATACAAAACTGGAATATCTTGGTTGGACAAGTGTTCATCCCCACGAGTTAATTATTACTTGATGGAAGCGCCTTTGACAGCAATTACAGCTGTGAGTCGGTTGGGATAGGTCTCCACCATCTTTGCACATTCTTCTGCACAAACCTGTTCAAGCTCAGTCAAGTTACGTGGGGAGCGTTGATGGACAGCAATCTTCAAGTCATGCCACAGATTTACGATTGGATTCAGGTCGGGGCTCTGACTGGGCCACTCAAGGACATTTATCTTTTTGTTTCTTAGCCACTCCAGCAGAGTTGGGGATGTGTGTTTCAGGTCATTGTCATACTGAAAGGTGAACTTGAGTCCCATTTTCAGATTTCTTGCAGAGGGCAGCAGGTTTTCCTCGATCCATTTTCCCTTCTATCCTGATAAGTGCCCCAGTCCCTGCTGATGAGAAACATCACCATGACATGATGCTGCCACCACCATGCTCCACAGTTGGGATGGTGTTCTTTGGGTGATGTGCTGTGTTGGGTTTGCACCAAACGTAACATTTTACATTTAGGCCAAAAAGTTCCATCTTGGTTTTGTCAGACCACAAAACTTTTTGCCGCATGGCTTCAGAATCTCCAAAAAAAAAAAATATATATATATATATATATATATATATATATATATATATATACATATAGATATATATATATATATATATATATATATATAGATATACATACATACCTCAAATGGGACTCAAGGTGGGCGTTTTTGTGTATTGGCTTCCTTCTTGCCACCCCACCATACAGGCCAGACTTGGAGTGTTTGGGATATGGTCACGTGCATGCAGTGACCAGTCTTTACAGCAAAAACATGTAGCTCTTTCAAAGTTTCCATTGGCCTCTTGGATCAGTCTTCTCTTTGCATGGTCATCCAGTTTGGGGGATGGATTGATCTTGGCAGGGTCTTGGTGGAACCAGACACACGCCACTTCTTAATGATCTTGACTGTGCTCCAAGGGATATTCAAGGCCTTGGAAATAGTTTTATTTCCATCCCCTGATGTGCCTTTCCACAACTTTATCCTGGAGGTATTTTGAAAGCTCCTTGGTACTCAAGGTTGAGTCTTTGCTGTGAAATATACTACGCAGCAGAGGACAGATACAGGAACAGCTGATTTTATTCTGAAATAATCACGACAATTTAACACATGTGGAGGTCAATTAACTTGGTGTGTGCTTTTGAAGGAGATGAGTTACACCTGAGATAATTTACAATTGCTACTATAAAAGGGGGGGGGGTGGTGTGGACACTTATCCAACCAAGATATTCTAGTTCTGTATTATTTAATTAATTTGCTGAAATTTGCGTTTGACTTTGAAGTTTTGGGTTACGATTTGTAAATAAAGGTGAAAAAAAGTGTTTTAAGGAAAATTCCAGGCACCAAGGTAACAATTTTGAAAGGCAGTGGAGACCTTCCACAGGCACTGGATACAACGAGTCAGACTTTTCCGTGAGCTGGCCGGATGACCAAACTGAGCAGCCAGGCAAGGACCTTGGTTAGTGAGGTGAACAACAACCCAATGACCACTGACAAAACTAGAGTTCCATGGCTCAGATGGGAGAACCTACAAGAACAATCTTTGCAGCACTTCACAAACCTAGTCTTTATGGGAGTGACCAGACAGAAGCCACTCGTGAGAAAAAGGCACTCCACAGCATACCTGGAGTTTGCAAAAAGCCACATGGAAGACTCACAGCATAAAGAAAAAGATTGTGGTCTGACAAGATGAAAAGTAAACTCTGGCTTGAATGAAAAGCACGTCTGGTGGAAACCGAGCACAGCTCATCACCCATAAACACCATCCTTTCCGTGAAGCACGGTGGTGGAGCATCTTGTTATGGGGATGTTTTTCAGTGACGGACTCAGAGACTTGCAAGGATAGACGGGAGAATGATTGGGGTCAAATACAGGCAAATCCTTGAGAACCTGCTTCAGAGTGCAAAAGACCTGAGACTATCAATTTTAATTTTTTTACCCAAACTGACCTGTCAGTTGCCTATACACCACCCAAATAAAGGTGCGTGTCAGAAGAACATGTTGCATGCTTGAAACAAGATCGCTCATAAGGTGGGTACTCTGCAAATATCGATACTACATCATGGATATACAATGGGGATCATTCCAGTTGCACTGGCCACTGGACGAACACCCAGGCCTGTCAGTCTGTTCCGTTTCATGGAATGGTGGTGGTGGAGTCAGGCCAGCTGTACAGTCAATGGGTGTAAAGCAGTGGAGTGGAGTCAGGACAGCTGAACACCGACACATGCACAAGTATTGTTACAAATCTGGGAACAATGCCCACTAAACATTGAGGCCCCAAAGTTAGTTATGCCGGTAAGTACGTGTGGAGTCAGGACCCCATCCTTTTGCTTAGCGGGAGGATTAAATGTGTGCGTTGTGACGTCTTTAGTTAGGTTTTACATCCAACGAACCCTCCAACAAGCCATCTAACAACAAACAACCATCCCATCTGCTTGACCCAACCTGCCCATCACACGCCATCACCACCCGTTGGCTGCTCGTACCATGACTTGCTGAGAGGGGGGCCTCGTGGTTCCAGTATGGCTTTTTCAGCGTTGACCCTGTTACTCTTCGCGAGCGAAGCCACGTGGAGGAATAACTGGGGTCTCTGAACAGGGGCCACGGCTCCGCCCCGGTCGGGTGCGGCCGAAGGCCAATGAGGGAAGGACAGAGATGATTCTCGCCAATGCCCCTCCCCGTGTGGGAGGATTTTTTTTTTTTTTTTTTTGTATACCTTGGTCGAGGCTCGTATGAAAGCTAACACACAACTCACAGCAAGGAGGCATGAGACAAGAGGGGCGGGAGTGGAAGGGACAAAACAGTGGGGAACAGACACATTAGGTGAACTGTGGAAGGGAGAGGGATGGGGATGGGACGGGGAACATGGCGAAGAGAAGATGGACATTTCAGGGACTTTCAGGAAGGAAAGTAGGAGAAATGAAGGAAGTGGGCTTGGGTGGATTATCGGGGGTAGAAAAGATCGAGGATTTGGATGGGGGAAGATAAGAGGTGGTGGTGAACAGCTGTTTTGAAAGCCTGGAGGGAAGAATGGGAAAGAATAGAGTGAGGAAGTTTATTCCAAAGGCGGGAAAAAAGAGGAATGAAAGAGTGAAGATGAGCAGTGATTCGTGATTTTGGTAGTTTTACCAGAAGGGGTTGTTGGCGGACCTTGAGCGCCCTGTGGAAATGTGGTGGGGACAAATCGCAGAGAGAGCAGGGGGCAAGGCTGGAGAGGAGTCGGTAGAAGACAGAAAGACCACCGACCAACCTGCGGTGATTGAGTGAGAGGCCCAAAGACTCAGCTTCATTGCGGGAGATGCCGATGATCTTAAATGCCCTGGTTTCGACAGCGTGAAGCCGAGAAAGGTGGGAGGCAGGAGCACCAGCCCAGAGGGAGAGCAGTACTCCATCAGGCTACGGACAAAAGTTTTGTAAGTGGTCAGGAGCTCAAGAGGGCCGAGGAAGGACTTAGCACGACGGAGGATTCCCAGTCGGCGACTGGCTTTTGAGGCGAGGTTGGAAATGTGACTTTCCCAGGAAAGGTCATGGCAGATAGTGAGACCTAGAAGCTTGAAAGAAAAGACTTCTTCCAGAGGATTGTTGAGAAAGTGGATGGGGGGTTTTGTAAACGGTCCTTTCGAAGAGACATAGTGAGAGTGTGAGATTTGTCTGGATTGAAAGACATGTTCCACGTGTTGGACCAGTTTGTGATTTTATCCAGATCTGCAGTGAGTGAAGAAGCTGCTGCTTGCCGGTCTGAGGGATGACAGATGGTACGGCAGAGGGTGGAGTCGTCGGCAAAGAGAAATAGAGGATTTTCCAGAGAGTCCGAGAGATCATTGATGAAAACCAGAAAAAGAACAGGGCCCAGAACGCTACCTTGAGGAACTCCAGCCTGCACAGGAAGAGGGGATGAAAGAACTCCATTTAGGGCCACACGTTGACTGCGACAGGAGAGGAAGTCTGCGAGCCATGAGTGGAGATGGCCTTGAATACCATGGGAAGAGAGTTTGGTGAGTAGTGCAGGGTGCCAGACTGTGTCAAAACCACGTGATATGTCCAGGGATACGGCTCGGATTTCCTGTCTGGCATTGAGGACCTCCATCCATTGATGGGAGAGCAGAATATATATATATATATATATATATATATATATATATATATATATATATATATAAGCCTGGTGTTGGCGCAGTGGTTAGGGCAGCGGCTTGGGATCCAAAAGGTCCTGAGTTCAAGCCCCGTTCGGCCACTGAATTAATACACCAGGGGGTTGACTCAGCCTGTCATCCTTCCGAGGTCGGCAAAGTGAGTACCAGTGTACTGGGCCGGTGTATACCCCGGTTAAAATAGGTGTACCATATCCCTGTGTCGTAAGAGGCGACCAGGGTTGCGTCAGGAAGGGCATCCGGCGTAAAACATTGCCAAATCACGATGTGGATCACACGGATGATCCGCTGTGGCGACCCCTAACGGGAGCAGCCGAAGGAAGAAGAAGAAGAAGATATATATATATATATATATATATATATATATATATATATATATATATATATATATATATATATATATATATCCCCGAGCAGACTCGTTTGTCGTTGGAGCTGGGAGATCGAGTGCTTGAGTGGTTACAAGTTGGTGGACGGTGGTTGGGCTGGAGAGCGAGTGAACCAGCCTGTTCGTGGAGCCTTGGTGGGTCCCGTCCATGACCGTGATCTCCGATTGCTCCACGCGGCTGCCGCCAGGAGTCCCACACATGTATATTTTCTAAGTTAAAAAAGGACAACTGAAAAATTGAAAAAACACCCTGAAACCCAAACTTGTTTTGCAACTGAGCATAAAGCATAAAGCAGTGTACCAAGTTTAAGTTGAATTCGCTAAAGGGTATGGGAAAATGTCAGAAAAGCAAGAGCTGGAAAGGACAGACAAACCTACAGCGCAGCATGGCATAGTGGAACTTAAAGTCCCCTCGGATGATACCAGTAGGGGACAAGTACAAAGTTTGCACAATCACACGAACAAGTTCAAAATGACATCTTTCAATATCCGTCGAGAGAGCTATTAACTTATTTTAAAAGGTTTGTGCAAAAGAAACAAAATGGATAAAAGTGCAACACTCAAGTTGAAAAAGGAAATATAATTACGTTTTTTTTTTAACAATGTCAAAAAAAAAAAGACAAACCCAAAATATTTAATATTTGTAAATGTGAGTGGACGCAGGTCAGTGAGGTTGTGACCAAGGAATTGGAAATTTGCACAAACAGGAAGGAGTATTCACCTTCCATCAAGATTCACCCAAATCAGGTCATTGAAGAGTGTGAGGTGTGGGGGAGGGGGTGCTGGAGGAGGGAGGGGGGAGAGGGAGTCAAGGAAACTTGAGAATACCAGGCTCCACAATCTGAGGATTACCTTTGGCTTGAATGGCAAGTCTTCATGGCAAGTCTTCACGTTTTTGGGAAGTCAACCTGCAGAGGTGAGTGGAAAAAGTGAATGAAGTCCAGAATTTCACCAATGCAATCAATAACCAACTGGTTAAGGCTGGTGAAACCAAGTCTCAGACAAATGCCTTGTCATATGGACCTCACAATGAGGGATAAGCACAATAAGGGCTGCACAGCGGTGTAGAACACACCAAACTGGACAACACTCGTTGTATTGTCCACTCGTCAGACTCGTCATCATGTAATCACAGACATGGTACATCAATCACCAGGACTTAAAAAACCATCATTGGACACAAATGAACTTTTGACACTTAAAATGGCAAACCATTCCACAAATTCCACAACCGAATGTGGACGACCGACCTTGCATCAGATTCACGCGTCCACGACAGCTTTTGTGGTTCTTCGTGGGGAGAAGCCATTCATCATCTTTGTCCACTTCACTCTCTCATCACCATGATCACAAAGCCGATGCTTCGTTTCCTTCCCAATTTCACCATCAGTCTTCAGCACCGGCACCCTGCAGGCACACAAGTATTAAACAAAAATTAATAAATAAACCATGTTTAAAAATAGTGTGAAAAGTGAAAGTGACACTTGAAGAAATACACAAAGGAAAAGCTTTCAAATCATTTAACACAATCAAACGAGATATTGTTGTGGAAATGACTCACAGGGGTAAACATGGATAAGCATACTTGAGTTGTACCCATACTAAATATCAAAGAATAAGCATGAAGCAATTTAATCATGATTTTAGACATGCGTTGATTTATGCACAGTTGTGGCCAAACATTGTCACCCTTACACTTTTCAAATAACTCACAATTTTCTCTGAAAAAAAAGGTGAAACTGATGAAAATATTTTGTCTCCACCATTCTTTACTTCACTGTTCATATTACAGAACCTTTGTTTTTGATTCAGAACTTAATAGATCCTTTTAAAATCAGAAAATAAAAATAAATCTTCTTCTTCTTCTTCTTTCGGCTGCTCCCTTTTTAGGGGTCGCCAAAGCGGATCATCCGTATGATCCGCATAGTGATTTGGCACATGTTTTACGCCGGATGCCCTTCCTGACGCAAGCCTGGTCGCCTCTTACGACACAGGGATATGGTACACCTATTTTAACCGGGGTATACACCGGCCCAGTACACTGGTACTCATTTCGCCGACCTCGGAAGGATGACAGGCTGAGTCAACCCCCTGGTGTATTAATTCAGTGGCCAAACGGGGCTTGAACTCAGGACCTTTTGGATCCCAAGCTGCCGCCCTAACCACTGCGCCAACACCAGGCTCAGAAAACAAATATAAATGGCATTGATAAAATTATTGACACACTGGACTTAATATTTGGTATCACTGCCTTTGGACAAAACTGCAGTCAAGTGTTTCCCACAGCCATTAATTAACTTCCCCGACCTCTCAACGAGCAGTTTGTCCCACTCTTCTTGTGCAAACTGCTCCAGTTCTCCCAGATTTGAAGGGTGCCTTCTCTCAACTGTTTTCAGATCTCCCCACAGGCACGCACACACCACACACCAAAATCATGGATATCGATATGGAGATGGTCACCCCTTTTCTGCTACAACAGCCTCCACTCTTCAAGGAAGACTTTCCACTGGATGTTGGAACATTGCTGCAGGGATTTGCTTGCATTCAGCCACAAGGGCATGAGTGGGGTCAGGCACTGATGTTGGGTGATTAGGTCTGGCTTGCAGTCGGCATTCCAATTCATCCCAAAGGTGTTTGATGGGGACGAGGTCAGGGCTCTGTGCAGGCCAGTCAAGTTCTTCCACACCGACCTCGACAAACCATTTCTGTATGGACCTCACTTTGTGCATGGGGGCATTGTCATGCTGAAACAGGAAAGAGCCTTCCCCAAACTGTTGCCACAAAGTTGGAAGCACAGAATCATTGAGAATGTCATTGTATGATGTAGTGTTAAGATTTCCCTTCACAAGAACTAAGGGGCCTCACCTGAACCATGAAAAACAGCCCCAGACCATTATTCCTCCTTCACCAAACTTTACAGTTGGCACGATGCTTTCAGGCAGGTCGCATTCTCCTGACATTCACCAAACCCAGATTCGTCCGTCGGACTGCCAGATGGTGAAGCGTGATTCCTCAGTCCAGAGTCCAATGGCGGTGAGCTTTACATCACTCCAGCCGACATTTGGCATTGTGCATGGTGATCTTAGATTTGTGTGCGGCTGCTCGGCCATGGAAACCCATTTCATGAAGCTCGAGACGAACAGTGCTTGTGCTGACATTGCTTCCAGAGTCAGTTTGGAACTTGGTATTGTGTGGCAACCGATGACTGACGATTTTTCCACACTATGCGCTTCAGCACTTGGCAGTCCCCTTTTGAGCTTGTGTGGCCCACCACATCGCAGCAGAGCTGCTGTTGCTCAAAGATGTTTCCACTTCACAATAACAGCACATAGATGACCAGGGCAGCTCCACCAGGACAGAAATTTGATGAACTGACTTGTTGGAAAGGGGACATCCAATGATGGTGCCACGTTGTCACCGAGTTCTTCAGTATGGTCCATTCTACTGCCAATGTTTGTCTATGGATTGCATGGCTGTGTGCTCAATTTCATACACCTGTCATGAAGGTGCCTGTGCCTGAAATAGCCAAATCCACCAATTACAAGGAGTGTCTGCATACTTTTGGTCATGTAGTGTATACACATACATGCATGATTTGAGACATGTCTGACTTCTGTACATGCCTGAACTGCTGGACAGAATGAGTTGGAAACTGATGCTTGGACTCTTTGTGAACCAGGAAGACTTCAATCAATTTAATACGGGGGGGGGGGGAAATTTAGGCTGAGGTTCAAGGTGAGGGTGGAACCAAATTCTCTCCAAGTGAATGTGTCTGATGTGGTGAGCATGGGGTCATTGTGCACGACCACCTGGACATCGGTCACGACCCACCCTGCTGGCATCATTGAGCGGCATTGACCATATCCTGGGGTTTTGCATACAATTCCTGAACACGTATAAACACACTTGCATGCTCTAATCTACAAATTGTGTACACATCCAGCAATCACAATCACAGAATTGATGCATTCACAAGCATGAGGTTCTTTGCATGTTTTAAACAAATATCTATTCTTAAGTCTTTGATACCTTTCATATTTACAAGATATATCAGTGGTATGAACCAGACGACCGCCACATGAAAGGCGTGCAGGGATGAACACAGACAACTTGCTTTACCCCCAAGAGATTAAAGCCACGACACCACAGATGAAGGTGCTGCTTTGCCCAGTTCGAGGGGGAAGATGGATATACATCACCAATACAAAAGAGAAATACAATACAAGATCAATATTTCCAATGCAAGGGCTAAATACAATCAGAAATACAACTCTTCCACTTCATAAAAATTCACTTAACCAAGTGTTTTTATGTACAAATCCACAAGGCAGTCAAGTCTTTCACAAACAGGTTGGCCAGGCCTGATGTTTAATTGGAGCTGGTCAGGACAGTTTTTTTGGAATTTGTTCAGGGTTCCAGCAGGCTGCACACAGGTCAGATTCAGAATAAATGGACATCGTCAATGTTCATGGAAGAGAACATGTGATTGTTTTGCTCGACGCCACGAATGAGGAAATCAATCCATTGCACAGTCTTATTTAAATTTTAATTCCAACTCAATTGCACCGAACCTTTAGTTTAGCCCTGCAAAGGGCAGCTGCATCGGAGGTACTCCCACGGAATGAGTTTTCAGTTCTCTTGGCGTTTCTAGTGTTTTGCTAAGTGAAGGGTTTTATAGTGGCTGGAGTGCAAATCCTGCCACAACCAACAGCCTGAAATTTTTTTTTTTTTTTAAGCAACCCAACAGTGGGATGACGTCTGCAGACAGTTGGGGCACTGGTAATGGATAGCCGTTGGCTCACAAGGAGCTCCTCCGCCCTCTATTAACACAAACTCTTTCACAGTTAAAAAAAAAAACACAGATCCCTTTAATTGGGTGGTGGATGATGGCACTTTGGTGCCAATAATATGAACCCAATGTACATGCAGTGCCTTCAAAAAGTCTTCACACCCCTTGGCATGTCCCATTTTGTTGTTACAGCCTGAATTTAAAATAGATTATAAAAAAAAATAGTAATTGATCGACACATAATACCCCAAAACATCAATGGAATTTTTGTTTTTTGTCTCCATTGTCAAGGCTCGTGTGAGAGCTAACACACAACGCACAGCAAGGGGGGTAGGAAACAAGAGGGGTGGGAGAGGGGAGGACAAAACAGTGTGGAAGAGACTTTAGATCTGTGGAAGGGGCAGGGAACAAGGGGAAAACAAGATGGACACTGCAGGGAATTTGAAGGAGGTGGGTTTGGGGTAGATTAACGGGGTAGAAATGGTCGAGGGTTTGGATGGGGGACGATAAGAGGTGGTGGTGAACAGCTGTTTTGAAGGCCTGGAGGGAAGAATGGGATTGAATAGTGAGGGAGTTTATTCCAAAGGCGGGAAAAAAGAGGAATGAAAGAGTGAAGGTGAGCAGTGATTCTTGATTTTGATAGTTTTACCAGCAGGGGATTGTTGGCAGAACTTGAGCGCCCTGTGGAAATATGGTGAGGACAAATCGCAGACAGAGCAGGGGGGCGGGGGCAAGGCCAGAGAGGAGACAGTAGAAGACAAAGACCCCCCCTCTCGACCGACCTTGTATCAGATTCACGTGTCCACGATCGCTTTTGTGGTCCTTCGTGGGGAGAACCCATTCATTATCTTTGTCCACTTCACACTCTCTCGTCACCATGATCACAAAGTCGATGTTTCGTTGCCTTCTCAATTTCACCATCAGTCTTCAGCACAGGCACCCTGCAGGCACACAAGTATTAAACAAAAATTAATAAATAAACCATGTTTAAAAATAGTGTGAAAAGTGAAAATGACACTTGAGGAAACACACAAAGGAAAAGCTTTCAAATCATTCAACACACTCAAACTCGATATTGTTGTGGAAATGACTTACAGGGGTAAACATGGCTTCACATGTAATATGGCAAAGAACAAGTATGAAGTAATTTAATCATGAGAGAAGACGATCATGATATTCGGAGCCACTGGGATTACAGGTTTCCTGGGTCAAAACTAAGATCCAGGCTTTCAATGACATCTTGGATGCTGCTGTCCTGTCTGTGCCTGTTTGTGGCGAGGATGTTGAGGACACAGAGATTCCCTTACCTTGGCAGTGATATTCATGTCTCTGCTGGCTCTGAGCCAGAGTTCAAAAGATAGCCTGGGGAGTCTTGGATCCACTGGAACATGGGGTGTGGCCCTGTCGGTACCTGTGCAGGATGACGAAAGTCCCGAGTCTTCAGGTCCTTCCAGTCTTGCTCTACGGATTTGAGACTTGGATTCTGACCAGGGGTCTGAGGCAGAGACTCGATTCCTTTGGTACCAGGTCTCTTCAGAGAATCCTTGGTTATCGCTGGTAGGACTTTGTGTCCAACGAGCAGTTGCTGAGAGAGACTCAAATGAGATTTGTTACCTGCATCGTCCGTGAGCGTCAGCTGCGGCTCTATGGACATGTGGCTCGTTTTCCTGACGTTGATCCCACTCACCACATTCTCAGCGAGGGAGCCTTGAGTGGAGGTCATTGGGCTGACCACGTGCCTCGTGGTTGCAGCAGGTTGATCAGCATCTCAAGGAGATGGGGATGGGCCAGGCATCTGCCTGGGAGATGGCCAGACGGAGGCCCCTGGAGTACCGGGGGAAAGTGGACACAGACGCGCTGCTCCGGCACATGCTCCCATAACTGACCTTACCTCTGTAATGCGGCTATGTTCTTTTAAATCATACCATTGGGCCTTTCAGCACAAGTTTGGGCAAGAAATCCAAGATGGTCACACAATCAGCATCACTGGCTGTGGCTGATGCCTGTACTTGCTCTTTTCTTTTTATTTTTAATGAAAGCCATTTGAAATTAATCAGTGTAATTTGAAGGGAAGTAAAAAATTTTTTTTAATATAATTATTTATTTTGCTAAAGTGCAAGGCCGACAGTGTTGATTTTCGATTTTGCCAGTAACGTCACACCATGATCTCACCTTGATCGAAGCGGTAGCTTTACATGAAGAAACGGTGCACGACAAGCTCAGATTCTGATATTGATCGCACCATCAGCAGCAACTCTGAAGGTTCTCAGTATTGAAACTGATCACTGGGGTTTTGAAGAAACTATTGCAGACAAATTTAGAAACGGAAATGCTCTTTGGGGGAATTGGAGAGCCGAATCATTTTGAGCCTTGAGCGAGTGATTCAGAGGAAGCAGCCGGACGTGAATATGGAGGTGTTCAAAGATCAAAACGCCAGTCACAGCTCGGTCGGTTTTTCTTTCCATTCAAGTGACTCTCCACAAGGGAGGGTGTTTGTATATATCAGTTAACATATTATTCGAACAGAAATACAAGTCATCACCCAGCACATGAGGACACCGCGGACAAAATTGGCAACACATGCTTTTCCCCCCACCGTCTCAGGCTGATGCCTTGTATATTACAGGATCATCCAGTTTCATACTTTCCTGGGATGCCATTTGTGTCAATGCCAGTGTCCCACCATCGTGTACTTTCGGTGTCGATGTCTCAACAGTTGGGGGGGGTGGAGGGGGGAGAAGGGATGGGTTATTGCAGACTGTGGAGAGGATACATGTACACTTTCTCTCCACCAATGATGGTGGTTCATTTGATTTTTGACATTTGTGTTGATTCTTTTTAGGTGGTCTTGGGGTAACAAGTGTTCGATTCATCGTACAAATTGCTGTGTTCATGTACAGGTGCTCTGGTAGCTCGGTGGAGATGTTAGTTTCTAGCGACGGTTTCTTCCACTTAATCGTGAGGATGGCATCCTTTCTCAATCATGGTGGATAACCACAAGATCTATCCATCTCTGTTGTTTCATAACATGCTCTGGAAAATGTTGAGTACAAAAGTGAACATCTTGTCGCTCTGAACCACAATCGGATATTTTGGACAAACCTCGCCAAATTTCTGACAAACCTGGGGTTGTTTGGTCATTGGTTCAGCATGAAACCATCCCGATGTACATTACTATGCAAGTACAAAGGACACATTGACTCACCATATTTGTGGTGAGTCCATGTGTCCTTCGGGGGGGGGGGGGGAATTAAATAATAATAATTTAAAATAAAATAAAAACCAGAAATTATTCACCATTTGAGTTAAATTGAAGTGCATTTTAACCTGTAAATAATACAGAAGTGATGATCACCTTCATCGTGTGACATCACAGTTCTGAAAGTTGAGACTGGGGAGGGGGGGGGGGGAGGGTATTCAGAAAAAGACATGAATATTGTGCGGTATCAAGGGTAAGATTGGCGTTGAGGTGGACCGAGCATTTGGGTTTCCTTTAAGGAAACTTCAGATGGTTTGTTGTTTCGTGGGCACGATAAGTAGTGGGTAAGGGGTTTATTGTGTGGCTCAATTGTATTCCCACAAATGTATGCCGTTTTGAAATTTGAAAGCTGTGTTTCACCAATTTGAAAGCTGTCTCTTTCACCAATTTGAAAGCTGTTTTTTCCCCAAGGTTTGAATTAATTGTTCAAATTATTAATTCATCCCAAGGTTTGAATTTTCCCCAAGGGAAACACCTGCTTCCCAAGGGTTTGAAAGCTGTTTTTTCCAAAGGTTTGAATTAATTGTTGTGCTTTGTAGACATTTGTGAATACATTTACAGAGAGAGAGAGGAGGGCGAGAGAGGGAGGGGGGCGAGAGAGGGAGGGGGGCGAGAGAGGGAGGGGGCGAGAGAGGGAGGGGGGCGAGAGAGGGAGGGGGCGAGAGAGGGAGGGGGCGAGAGAGGGAGGGGGGCGAGAGAGGGAGGGGGCGAGAGAGGGAGGGGGCGAGAGAGGGAGGGGGCGAGAGAGGGAGGGGGCGAGAGAGGGAGGGGGCGAGAGAGGGAGGGGGGCGAGAGAGGGAGGGGGCGAGAGAGGGAGGGGGGCGAGAGAGAGAGGGGGCGAGAGAGGAGGGGGCGAGAGAGGAGGGGGGCGAGAGAGGAGGGGGGCGAGAGAGGAGGGGGGCGAGAGAGGAGGGGGCGAGAGAGGAGGGGGCGAGAGAGGAGGGGGCGAGAGAGGAGGGGGCGAGAGAGGAGGGGGGCGAGATGGGGCGCGAGAGGGCGAGATGGGGGCGCGAGAGGGCGAGATGGGGGGCGAGAGGGGGCGCGCGAGAGGGGGCGCGCGAGAGGGGGGGCGCGAGAGAGAGAGAGAGAGAGAGAGAGAGAGAGAGAGAGAGAGAGAGAGAGAGAGAGAGAGAGAGAGACAGAGAGAGAGAGAGGGGCGAGAGAGAGGGGGGGCGAGAGAGAGAGAGGGGGGCGAGAGAGAGAGGGGGCGAGAGAGAGAGGGGGGCGAGAGAGAGAGGGGGCGAGAGAGAGAGGGGGGCGAGAGAGAGAGGGGGCGAGAGAGAGAGGGGGCGAGAGAGAGAGGGGGGCGAGAGAGAGATGAGAGAGAGAGAGGGGGCGAGAGAGAGAGGGGGGCGAGAGAGAGAGGGGCGAGAGAGAGAGGGGGCGAGAGAGAGAGGGGGCGAGAGAGAGAGGGGGCGAGAGAGAGAGGGGGGCGAGAGAGAGAGGGGGCGAGAGAGAGAGGGGGCGAGAGAGAGAGGGGGCGAGAGGGCGAGATGGGGGCGCGAGAGGGCGAGATGGGGGCGCGAGAGGGCGGGGCACGAGAGGGGGCGCGAGAGGGGGAGCGCGAGAGGGCGCGAGAGGGGAGGCGCGAGGGGGCGCGAGAGGGGGGGCGCGAGAGGGGGGCGCGAGAGGGGGCGCGAGAGAGAGAGAGAGAGAGAGAGAGGGGCGCGAGAGAGAGAGAGAGAGAGAGGGGCGCGAGAGAGAGAGAGAGAGGGGCGCGAGAGAGAGAGAGAGGGGGCGCGAGAGAGAGAGAGAGGGGGCGCGAGAGAGAGAGAGAGAGAGGGGGCGCGAGAGAGAGAGAGAGAGAGAGAGGGGGCGCGAGAGAGAGAGAGAGAGGGGGCGCGAGAGAGAGAGAGGGAGCGAGAGCGAGAGCGAGAGCGAGAGAGATATGCTACAATCCACAAATTGTGTGGCACACATCAAGCAATCACAGAAGTTGTGAAATTGATCCATTCATCAGCATCGGTTGTTTGCAAGTTATAAACAAATATTTATTCTCAAGTCGAGGATACCTTTCATATTTACAAGATATATCTGTGGAATGGAGCCGACTTCCGCCACAGGAAAGGCATGCCAGAACGAACACAGACGACTTGCTTTACCCCCAATGTGATTAAAAGCAATAACACCACAGATTAAGGTGCTGCTTTGCCCAGTTCAAGGGGGAGAGTGGATGGAAGAAAAAGGAATACCTCCAAGATAATTTGATCAAGGAAACTGAAATTTTAAGGGATTAATGAGGGCACCCTGAAGTTGGGCCTGTGCAAATGCAATCCCATCAAGTTCTGAAATAATTTGTTTTTTTGCCCATCTTCACATTTTCCTTTTAGGGGGAAGGGAGGGGTGAAATTGGAATAATTAGAGCGAGCCAACCACTATGTATTTTGCACACAAGCGATATACATGTTATCACTTAATACATTCATCTCAGTTTAATTATATTTTCTGGAACAATCAAGGCAGCAGTCTGTTACAAATACACCATCCAAATAAAGGGATCGAGTCAGAAGAACGTGTTGCACACTTGGAACAAGATAGACAAACCCACCCTGAAGACATCGTGCTTTCAAAAACAACACCAAGACTCCATCTGATGGGTCCATGAGGGAATGGACGCTTCACCGTTTTCACAATATAAACAGTCAAAAGGAAAACGAAAAAAAACAAGACTTCCTGAAAGGACATTTGAAAAGATGTTTCAGTTTGGGCTTATACCATTTGAGAACATATTCATGTTAAACGCACAGTTTACAATGCCGTACATCCCATGGAGGATGAAAAAGGTGTTCATGACTCAGAACACACTACTTACCATATGATATGGGAAACATGCAGAGTTCAAAACATGTAAAAGTGAAATTGCTCAAATGCTGCCAGCATTTAAATAATAATGTAATATATATATATATATATATATATATATATATATATATATATATATATATATATATATATATATATATATATATATATATATATATATATTCTTTTTAATGGATCCATGAACATTAAACGAGTCATCATAATTAAACAAGAAAGAGCAATAGGTAGTCCAACAGCCAGAGTGTAAAGACAGGGTGATAAAGCATCATACACAACTTACAGGGATACAAGAATCTAAATAAATAAACAATCAGGATATGGCTCAATCAAATAAAAATATATATAAAAAAAATTAAAAAGTGAAACAAAGCACACCTATTGCAGCTTCTTGGATGAAATTATTTAGAAATGATGAGTCGAGTGGTAGGAGCCGGTCTCAAATGTTGGACCGAGGCATTAGCTCTGCCGCAGATGACCACCAAGGGTAAGGTGTTTCCAGATTGATTATGAAACGTGACAAATCACCCAATTTTTATTTTATTTTAATCAGAATTTCCAGCCTTCGGATCGCCACACCTAAGGTTTCAAATGTATCCCCTGTAAATACCTCCAATGGAAACAGGAAAACAACAAGGAACTACAACACAAGTCATGACGTCCATAAAGCGTGCACAATGCTCACCAATCGAGGGGTTTTCTTTGTGGGTGTTCATTCATCCACATATCAAGAGAGCTCCATCTCAGCATGCGTGCGTCCGTCCTTCAGCCATGTGATACATGTCTATTTATGTTCGCGCTATTGGAATTCAACTTTCAACTCCTGAGACAATTTTGACCTCTGAAGACCGAAATAATAATAATTTAGAACCCTTTCATCGATCAGACAGTTTCGACAGTTGAGATGAATGACCACGTGATCCTTCTTGCATCACAAATGAAATTTCAAATATAATAATATCACCGATATTACAAAACAAATTTGCAGAAAATCAATGTTTGTATGAAGATTTCTGCAAATCATGCCAACACAGCAAATCTGTGACGTCAATTTCTGCAACGACGTGTGGAGGGGCGAGCCGATCCACACTCGTCCTCACGAAACGGGTCAGATTTCAAACGGTTTTGTAATCCCCGACGGTGTGATTCGCAGCAGTGGATTTTTTTTTATTTTTTTTAAACATCTTTATTTGCAGGGTTTTGTCACATCTTATTTATTAAGTTTTGTCGCATCAATCAAGTGATTAATTGGGGATGTTCTGTTGATGAATCGCACCGGTTTCACATTACCATGGCGACTTACCTTGACCGTATTCTAACCAAGCAACAACAGGCCAGGGCCCATCCACAAACCACGAGCACCATCAGCAGATACGAGTGGAAGGTAAATCTTTCAAATAACGAGGAAAATAATAATAATAAAAAAAATAATGTGAATAGTCACACCTCGTCCAACTTTTGTATTAAAACCACGTACAAACAAGGGGATATCGTTACATCGGGGTAAAAGGTAGAGCACGTTACAAAAGGGCACTCACTAAGTCGAGTCGCGTGGGGAGATCACGTCGTGCAACCATGTTGAGGGAGGCCGAGGGACTCGGGACAATCCACATCCATCCTGCACTTTACTGTGGAAGTACCTTCTAAAATGTTCCTTGGAACTTGGATTAACAGCCAAGGTATGAAGGGAACACGTTCAGATTCGCGTTCGCACACCCCCACCCAACATGACACAAAGACTCAAGACAAAGAGAAAGTATTTCCGCTGAACAAGGGATTCATACAAGGTTCATCACGTGCTCTTCCGGTGCCGATAATCTTCTTCTTCTCTAATGTTTTTCATAATTATAAATAATTTGAATTGACATCTTAATGTTGTTCAGACAGATTATAAAAGAAAAACATTAATATAAAATAAAAAGCTTCAATAAATCCAACACACAAACAACGGAGATTTCCACCTGAAATGTCAATCTCACGTTTTCCTTTCTTCCCCCACGTGTATCCTTCCCCGTTTTCCTTTCTTCCCCCACGTGTATCCTTCCCTTCCCTCATGAACAGGGGCCACGGCTCCGCCCCGGTCGGGTGCGGCCGAAGGCCAATGAGGGACGGACAGAGATGATTCTCGCCAAGGGCCCTCCACGTGTGGGAGGAGATATATATATATATATATATATATATATATATAGATACATGCATACATATATATATATATATACATATATATATATATATATATATATATATATATATATATATATATATATATATATATATATATATATATATATATATATATATATATATATATATATATATATATATATATATACATGCATACATACATATATATATATAGATACATGCATACATACATATATATATATAGATACATGCATACATACATATATATATATAGATACATGCATACATACATATATATATATAGATACATGCATACATACATACATATATATATATATATATATATATATATATATATATATATATATATATATATACATACATGTACATATATGGGAAAATGGGAAAATGGGAAAATACATATATGGGAAAATGTCAGAAAAACAAGAGCTGGAAAGGACAGACAAACCTACAGCGCAGCATGGCATAGTGGAACCGAAAGTCCCCTCGGGTGATACCAGTAGGGGACAAGTACAAAGTTTGCACAATCACACCAACAAGTTCAAAATGACATCTTTCAATATCCGTTGAGAGAGCTATTAACTTAATTTAAAAGGTTTGTGCAAAACAAACAAAATGGATAAAAGTGCAACACTCAAGTTGAAAAAGAAACATAATTACATTTTTTCAAACTATGTCCAAAAAAATAAGACCAACCCAAAATATTTAATATTTGTAAATGTGAGTAGATGCAGGTCAGTGAGGTTGTGACCAAGGAAATGGAAATTTGCACAAACAGGAAGGAGTATTCACCTTCCATCAAGATTCACCCAAATCAGGTCATGGAAGAGTTTGAGGTGTGGGTGGGGAAAATGGGGGGAGGGGGGGGCTGGAGGAGGGGAGGGAGTCAAGGTAACTTGAGAATACCAGGCTCCACAATCTGAGGATTACCTTTGGCTTGAATGGCAAGTCTTCACGTTTTTGGGAAGTCAACCTGCAGAGGTGAGTGGAAGAAAGTGAATGAAGTCCAGAATTTCACCAATGCAATCAATAACCAACTGGTTAAGGCTGGTGAAACCAAGTCTCAGACAAATGCCTTGTCATACGGACTTCACAATGAGGGATAAGCACAATAAGGGCTGCACAGCGGTGTAGAACACACCAAACTGGACAACACTCGTTGTGTTGTCCACTCGTCAGACTCGTCATCATGTAATCACAGACATGGCACATAAATCACCAGGACTTTAAAAACCATCATTGGACACAAATAAACTTTTCTGACACTTAAAATGGCAAACCATTCCACAAATTCCACAACCGAATGTGGACGACCGACCTTGCATCAGATTCACGCGTCCACGACAGCTTTTGTGGTTCTTCGTGGGGAGAACCCATTCATCATCTTTGTCCACTTCACTCTCTCTCGTCACCATGATCACAAAGCCGATGCTTCCTTTCATTCTCAATTTCACCATCAGTCTTCAGCACCGGCACCCTGCAGGCACACAAGTATTAAACAAAAATTAATAAATAAACCATATTTTAAAATAGGGTGAAAAGTGAAAGTGACACTTGAAGAAATACACAAAGGAAAAGCTTTCAAATCATTCAACACAATCAAACTATTGTTGTGGAAATGACCTACAGGGGTTAACATGGATAAGCACACTTGAGTTGTACCCATACTAAATATCAAAGAATAAGCATGAAGCAATTTAATCATGATTTTAGACATGCGTTGATTTATGCACAGTCGTGGCCAAACATTGTCACCCTTACACTTTTCAAATAACTCACAATTTTCTCTGAAAAAAAGGTGAACCTGATAAAAGTATTTTGTCTCCACCATTCTTTATTTCACTGTTCATATTACAGAACCTTTGTTTTTGATTCAGAACTTAATAGATCCTTTTAAATCAGAAAACAAAAATAAATTGCATTGATAAAATTATTGACACACTGGACTCAATATTCGGTATCACTGCCTTTGGACAAAACTGCAGTCAAGTGTTTCCCACAGCCATTAATTAACTTCCCCGACCTCTCAACGAGCAGTTTGTCCCACTCTTCTTGTGCAAACTGCTCCAGTTCTCCCACATTTGAAGGGTGCCTTCTCTCAACTGTTTTCAGATCTCCCCACAGGCACGCACACACCACACACCAAAATCATGGATATCGATATGGAGATGGTCACCCCTTTGCTGCTACACCAGCCTCCACTCTTCAAGGAAGACTTTCCACTGGATGTTGGAACATTGCTGCAGGGATTTGCTTGCATTCAGCCACAAGGGCACGAGTGAGGTCAGGCACTGATGTTGGGTAATTAGGCCAAAAAAAAAGTGTTGCATTGGCGTAACGGGTCACTGAAAAATAGGGTAGGTCGGTCGGGATCTTTTTTTTTTTAATTTTTATTTTTTTCCTAATAAATCCCTCCCAAAATCTCCCCCGGCTCGAGTACCACCCTTTTTGTCGGCGGGTTCTGTCCGAAACACTTCCGGGTTTTTGCGATCGCGATCGCAATCAACAAGATACTTGAAAACGATAGCAAAACAACAAAAATAGCAATAAAATAGGGTCGGCAAAATTTTTCGATAGCAAAAAAAACAAACAAAAAAAAAAACGTAGGGTCGGCGGAATTTTTCGGGTCGGGCGGGTTACGCCAATGCAACATTTTTTTTTTTTTTGGCCTTAGGTCTGGCCCACAGTCGGCATTCCAATTCATCCCAAAGGTGTTTGATGGGGATGAGGTCAGGGCTCTGTTCAGACCAGTCAACTTCTTCCACACCGATCTCGACAACCCATTTCTGTATGGACCTCACTTTGTGCACGGGGGCATTGTCATGCTGAAACAGAAAAGAGCCTTCCCCAAACTGTTGCCACAAAGTTGGAAGCACAGAATCATCTTGAATGTCATTGTATGCTGTAGTGTTAAGATTTCCCTTCACAAGAACTAAGGGGCCTCACCTGAACCATGAAAAACAACCCAGACCATTATTCCTCCTTCACCAAACTTTACAGTTGGCACGATGCATTCGGGCAAGTAGCATTCTCCTGGCATTCACCAAACCCAGATTCGTACGTCGGACTGCCAGATGGTGAAGCGTGATTCATCAGTCCAGAGTCCAATGGCGGTGAGTTTTACATCACTCCAGTCGACATTTGGCATTGTACATCGTGATCTTAGATTTGTGTGCGGCTGCTCGGCCATGGAAACCCATTTCATGAAGCTCGAGACGAACAGTGCTTGTGCTGACATTGCTTCCAAAGACAGTTTGGAACTTGGTAGTGTGTGGCAACCGATGACGGACGATTTTTCCACGCTATGCGCTTCAGCACTTGGCAGTCCCCTTCTGAGCTTGTGTGGCCTACCACATCGCAGCGGAGCTGCTGTTGCTCAAAGACGTTTCCACTTCACAATAACAGCACTCAGAGTTGACCGGGGCAGCTCCACCAGGACAGGAATTTTATGAACTGACTTGTTGGAAAGGGGGCATCCGATGACGGTGCCACGTTGTCATCGAGCTCTTCAGTATGGTCCATTCCAATGCCAATGTTTGTCTGTGGAGATTACATACACCTGTCAGCAATGGGTGTGCCTGAAATGGCCAAATCCACCAATTACAAGGGGTGTCTGCATACTTTTGGTCATGTAGTGTATACACATACAAACATGATTTGAGACATGTCTGACTTCTGTACACGCCTGAACTGCTGGACAGAATGAGTTGGAAACTGATGCTTGGACTCTTTGTGAACCAGGAAGACTTCAATCAATTTAATACAGGGGGGGGGGGATTTAGGCTGAGGTTGAAGGTGAGGGTGGACCAAATTCTCTCCAAGTGAATGTGTCTGATGTGGTGAGCACGGGGTCATTGCGCACGACCACCTGGACATCGGTCACGACCCACCCTGCTGGTATCATTGAGCAGCATTGACCATATCCTTGGGTTTTGAATACAATTCCTGAAGACATATAAACACTTGCATGCTCTAATCCACAAATTGTGTACACATCCAGCAATCAAAATCACAGAATTGATGCATTCACAAGCATGAGGTTCTTTGCATGTTTTAAACAAATATTTATTCTTAAGTCTTTGATACCTTTCATATTTACAAGATATATCAGTGGTATGAACCAGACGACCGCCACATGAAAGGCGTGCAGGGATGAACACAGACAACTTGCTTTACCCCCAAGAGATTAAAGCCACGACACCACAGATGGTGCTGCTTTGCCCAGTTCGAGGGGGGGAAGATGGATATACATCACCAATACAAAAGAGAAATACAATACAAGATCAATATTTCCAATGCAAGGTATAAATACAATCACAGACATATAACTTTTCCACTTCATAAAAATTCACTTAACCAAGTGTTTTTATGGACAAATACACAAGGCAGTCAAGTCTTTCACAAACAGGTTGGCCAGGCCTGATGTTTAATTGGAGCTGGTCAGGACACTTTTTTGGAATTTGTTCAGGGTTCCAGCAGGCTGCACACAGGTCAGATTCAGAATAAATGGACATCGTCAATGTTCATGGAAGAGAACATGCGATTGTTTTGCTTGACGTCACAAATGAGGAAATCAATCCATTGCAGCGTCTGATTTAAATTTTAATTCCAACTCTATTGCACCGAACCTTTCGCTGCCCTGCAAGGGGCAGCTGCATCGGAGGTACTCCCACAGAATGGGTTTTCAGTTCTATTGGCGGTTCGAGTATGATACCAAGTGAAGGGTTTTATCGTGGATGGAGTGCAAATCCTGCCACCAACCAACAGCCTGAAATTTTTTTTTTTTGAAGCAACCCAACAGTGGGATGACGTCCGCAGACAGTTGGGGCACTGGAAATGGATAGCCGTTGGCTCACAAGGAGCTCCTCCGCCCTCTTTTCACACAAACGCGAAATAAATGAAGGCTTTCACAGTTACAAAACAGATCCCTTTAATTGGGTGGTGGGTTATGGCACTTTGGTGTCAAGAATATGAACCCAATGTACCTTCAGTGCCTTCAGTACTATATGCAGTGCCTTCAGAAAGTATTCACACTCCTTGGCATGTCCCATTTTGTTGTTACAGCCTGAATTTAAAATAGATTAAATAAAAAAAAATAGTCATTGATCACAATACCCCATAAAATCAGTGGAATTTTTGTTTTTTGTCTCCATTGTTAAGGCTCGTGTAAGAGCTAACACAACGCACAGCAAGGGGGGCAGGAAACAATAGGGGCGGGAGAGGGGAGGACAAAACAGTGTGGAAGAGACTTTAGATCTGTGGAAGGGAGAGGGATGGGGTGGGGAACAAGGGGAAAACAAGATGGACACTGCAGGGAATTTGAAAGAGGTGGGTTTGGGCTGGATTAACGGGGGTAGAAAAGATCGAGTATTTGGATGGGGGGGCGATAAGAGGTGGTGGTGAACAGTTGTTTTGAAGGCGTGGAGGGACGAATGGGATTGAACAGTAAGGGAGTTTATTCCAAAGGCGGGAAAAAAGAATGAAAGTGAAGGTGAGCAGTGATTCGTGATTTTGGTAGTTTTAACAAAAGGGGGATGTTGGGGGCGCCCTGGGGAAATATGGTGGGGACAAATCGCAGACAGAGCAGGGGGGCGGGGGCAAGACCAGAGAGGAGACGATAGAAGACAACGACCATTGACCTGCCTGTGGTGAGAGAGTGAGAGGCCCAAACACTCAGCGTCCTAGTGGGAGATACCAACGATGCAAAATTATGTTTATTTTCCCGCCCCCCGGAGTGAGGGAGCGGGATATTGAAATCGTCTGATTTATTTGTTTTTTCTGTCTGTTCACAACTTTACGGCAAAACGGCTTTAGCAAACACTATCAAATTTAATCCACAGGTGGGGCAATGAACCTTGGACGACCCCATTAACTTTTGGGTCCAATTGGATCAAAGGTCAAGGTCACAAAAAGATCAAAATCGTTTTATTGACTTCAAACTAAGACTAAAATATTCCTTATAATCAACATTCAGGTTAAGGATGTATAAAATTTTCATTTGATCTCCAAAATAACTATGCCTTAAATGGGTGGGATTTGTTGTGCCTGGCACCACTTATGATTAGAAAATTTGACAAATTAAAAATTAAAAGCTGAAATGTCTTGCATCATCAATAAGTATTCGACCCCTTGCAATGACACTCCAAGTCAAAGTCAGGTGCATCCAATTTCCTTTGATCATCCTTGAGATGTTGAACATGATTGCAGTCCACCTGTGGCCAACACAATTGATTGGACATGATTTAAACAAACAACATTTCACAGTGCCGATAGAAAGTCCACACACCTTCAAAATTTTCACCTTTTTTTGCCTTATAGCCTGGAATTAAATTGCATCTCATCAAACTTTTTCCACCTATATTTACGCATCGTAAATTTCCAAGTGAAAAACATTCTAAAATTTTCAGAAAATGAATTTACACAAAACTATAATAACTTGGTTGGAAGTGTTCATCCCCATGAGTTAATTAATACTTGCAGAGATGCCAACTTTTGGAAATCAGAATTAGGGAGGATTTGCAACAGACACCAAATAATGTGCGCCAAGCGCACATCTCGAGCGCGGAGCGCTCGACCCTTGCGGCGGGGTCCAGGGCCCGCCTTAGGGCCCTGGAAGCTCTGGGGTTCTAGACGCTCTCTAGTGCCCTCTGAGCCCTATTTTGGAGCATTTAAAATGTTAAGAATTCCCACTTTTTGAACAAAAAAAAGGGGAAAATTGTGCACTTTTTAATGTTACATGTATGTTAATATTAGTAAGTTAGGGGACAATCAAAGATTAACAAAAAGCACAAAAGAAGCAATATTTTTCTTACCTTACTGGCTGGTACTACTGCTGCTTGCTTTTTCCATGGCAGCTTTGCTGAGTGACAGCTGTGTGGCTCTTTTAGCCCTTCTGATTATGTCTTTGCTGTATTCTCTCTGGTAGCAAGGGGTGCTATGAGCTAGTTTTTCAATTAAGAGAGCTTCCAGGGTTTTGACACTCAAATTGGGACGAAATTCAGTATGATTCTTCCGTACAAGACTGAGTGCCCGCTCACATGATGCGTTCGAATGAGGAATGACCAAGATTCCCTTCATCACTTTGCTCAAATTAGGATACTTCTTGGCACCAGTGCAGGGATCTGTGAGCTGTGAAATCCGATGCCACTGCTCATCCACTCTCACTGTCTCAGTAGCAATTGCAGCTATGGAGGCGTCTGCCTGGTAGTGAGCGAATTCACTCTCAAGACTGTCTATGTCACTATCACCGCCACTGAACAGACAGGGGAATTTCTTGATGAAAAACTCCACACAGTCAAACCCCACTTCTTGGTGTAGCTTAACATCCAGCACCTGAGCATGCTTGGCTAATTCATCATCTAGCGGCCAGGTTTTGAAGATGTAATTGCAGGCTTTCACATAATATGAGCGAACTGCACTGAAGAAACCTTGGATGTCTGACTCACTCAGAGTGAAGGTGGATTTCTTGAGACTCCTTTGTTCCCTTATATACAGTTTGGCATCGTTCCCAATCATGAGGTCCTCATCATTCTTCTGATGATTTCTGTCAGAGAAGGGTACATTTACCAGAGCAACCGATGACACCGATGGTTTCAAAAACCGTACGAAGATATCTTTCAGAAGACCATTCAATTCTCCGTGCAGGAGATGAATACAGGGTTCGTCTCTTTGGAGCAGAAGATTCCCCTTCTCAAAAAGCTTGTTAGCATATCGAAGGAAGAAACAATAGAGTTTTGTTTGTGGAGACAAGAACATCCTGTTGACACGTTTTTCTCTAGATTCCTGCACAGTGTTTGAGGAAGATGCGCTTTTAGTTGTAGAACTCGTAGTACACTTAGCCGCAGGGCGATCACTCTTGCGTTTACTGCCAGCAGAAGAGGTCAGACTCGTAGTACCAGATCCAATTTTACGTTTGAGGAGAGAGCTTGAGGTAGGTGCAGCCAAGGAAGAAGACCTCTGATTCGAAGGTTTTGCTGAGCTTCTATCAAGTGATTTGGCAAAAGCAGAACTTAACTTGGGTCCTTCTTTGCCTGTAGATGGGACTATCACAGTCTTTCTCGACTCTGAAGGGATCTGCTTTGTAGATGAACGTGATGAAGGGCCGGTGATGCTACCTGCTCTCAGCATTGGTTTTGGTGCTGTCCCTGCTGTCTTCTTCGCAGCAGATACTGCAGTGGTAGTGGTGAATGCTGCTCCACTAGTGCTTGATCCTGCAGTGCCAGTACTGGCAGTAGATACAATGCCGTCCTTCTTGCTTGTTGTTAGAGTCTTGGCTACAGTTGGTTGCATTTTTCTTCGTACTTCTTCTTTGAAGAAGAGGCGAAGTGGCTCCCACTGTTCAGTCAGCCTGTCTAGGCACTGACCAAGGGACAGCCACCTTGTTGCGACATGCTTCAGAATCTTGTGTGTCGGGGCATCACAGAGTTCTTGCAGTGCTTTCACTCCTTTGACGCGTTTACTACTTTTGTCCAAGTAGTAGTAAATATCGATGAGAAAGTCATCTAATTCAATGGGTAAGGCCAGAGCCGCCTTCTTGGCCGTATTGTGCATCATATGGCAAGGGCATCCCATGATGTAGCACTCTGGATTTTGTTTGTGGATATAAGCAGCGACTCCTTTGTGCTTGCCCACCATGACAGAGGCATTATCAGCACAAAAGGAAACACAATTTCTCCACGGAATTTTCCTGTCACTGAACTCATGATCAAGCAGTTTGAAAATGTTTTCTCCAGTGGAATCTTGTTTGCACGCAGGCAAACTTAGCAAACCTTGCTTCACAATCCCAGCACTGTTGTCATAGTACGAAATCAGGACAGGATATAGCTGGGCCTCACCACTGTCATTGCTACCGTCTGGAGCTAGGCTAAATGGAGCTAGTCTAGCAATATCGGCAATAGATGAAGCAGTAACATTTGACAACTCACCAATTATTGCTGAAGTTTTTGTTCTTGCACATCCATACTTTGAAGCAACTTTTGAATCTGGAAACATCTTTTGAAATAGAGGTCCAGCATGATCTGAGACTGATATGGGCAAGTTATGTTCCACAATAAATCCACTAAAGAGAAGTTCCGCTCGGGTAACATCCTCTTCCTCGCTTGTCCCTTGTTTGGTGAAATAATTCAGAAGTGTACCGGTACTCGTGCTCGAAGATCTCTCCTTTGCAATGTCTGTGTGCCGTTTGCTTCCAACGTGCTTCCGAATATCATCGCGACCTCCGTGCTCAACTGAAATATCAACGCTGCATATTGTACAATACGCATGATGAATTCCTCTTTCAGACTTTTGAATACACGGGTATTGGAGACTGTATTCGGTCTTGTACTTCTGAGACCATTTCTTGGTCTTCGTAAGCTTCTTTTCTGCCATTTCGTAATCAACATCGAGGGCTTGAAGCATCGGTAACTTCGAAGTCGATGTTCCACAGCTGCAGCGCGACTCTTAGAACTCTAGCGGCTGTTAAACACCGCACGGTGGTCGCGACCGCCGGGCTGGTACGGGGCCCAGCTGCATGCAGTGAGCGTATCGCATGCATATACACTGTGCATACATACCGCATGCACTGTATTGCACACATACCGCATGCACTAAATCTCAGTGCATGATCGCATAAGCGAGATCCAGACCCAATGTTTCGCTGCTCCTCATTTGAATTTGCAATTTTTTACGTGCAATTTGGTAGCAGCGAACGTTATGGAGTTACCACATGCTATACGTAGCAGACGATGCTTTTCATTCAATTCTCATACTAGTACATTCTGATTAGTGAACAGTGCAAAAATATCAAAATTTCGGGAGGATAAGGACAGTGATCGTAAGGGCGGGAGTTTGGGTGAATTTTCGGAAGCCTCCCGATGAAATCGGGAGGGTTGGCATCTGATATGTATATACACACACACACACACACACACACACACACACACACACACACACACACACACACACACACACACACACACACACACACACACACACACACACACACACACACACACACACACACACACACACACACACACACACACACACACACACACACACACACACACACCTCAAATTGGACTCAAGGTGGGCTTTTTTGAGTATTGGCATCCTTCTTGCCACCCCACCACACAGGCCAGACTTGTGGAGTGTTTGGGATATGGTCACGTGCATGCAGTGACCGGTCTTTTCTGCAAAAACATGTAGCTCTTTCAAAGTTGCCATTGGCCTCTTGGATCAGTCTTCTCTTTGCTTGATCATCCAGTTTGGGGGATGGCCTGATCTTGGCGGAACCACACACACTCCACTTCTTAATGATCATCTCGACTGTGCTCCAAGGAATATTCAAGGCCTTGGAAATAGTTTTATTTCCATCTCCTGATGTGCCTTTCCACAACTTCATCCTGGAGGTATTTTGAAATCTCCTTGGTACTCAAGGTTGAGTCTTTGCTGTGAAATGTACTACGCCAGCGGAGGACAGATACAGGAACAGCTGATTTTATTCTGAAATAAATCACTACAATTTAACACTGGTGGAGGTCAATTAACTTGGTGTGTGCTTTTGAAGGCGATTGGTAACACCTGAGATAATTTACAATTGTCACTATAAGGGTGGGGGGGGGGGGCGTGGTGTGGGCACTTCTCCAACCAAGATATTCTAGTTCTGCATTAATTAATTAATTTTCTGAAATTTGCGTTCAACTTTGAAGTTGTGGGTTGCAATGTGAAATTGAAGGTGAAAAAAGTTTGTTTTAAGGAAAATTCCAGGCTTCAAGGTAACAATTTTGAAAGGCAGTGGAGACCTTCCACAGGCACTGTATACAACGAGTCAGACTTTTCCGCGAGCTGGCCGGATGACCAAACTGAGCAGCCAGGCAAGGACCTTGGTCAGTGAGGTGAACAACAACCCAATGACCACTCTGACAAAACTACAGAGTTCCATGGCTCAGATGGGAGAACCTCCAAGAACAATCTTTGCAGCACTTCACAAACAAAGTCTTTCTGGGAGTGACCAGACAGAAGCCACTCATGAGAAGGCACTCCACAGCATACCTGGAGTTTGCAAAAAGCCACATGGAAGACTCACAGCATAAAGAAAAAGATTGTGGTCTGACAAGATGAAAAGTAAACTCTGGCTTGAATGAAAAGCACGTCTGGTGGAAACCGAGCACAGCTAATCACCCATCCAACACCATCCTCACCATGAAGCACGGTGGTGGAGCATCTTATGGGGATACTTTTCATTGACGGACTCAAAAACCTGCAAGGACAGACGGAAGAATGAATGGAGCCAAATACAGGCAAATCCTTGAGAACCTGCTTCAGAGTGCAGAAGACCTGAGACTCTGGCAATTTTTATTCATTACCAAAACAGAAGTCAGTTGCCTATACACCACCCAAATAAAGGTGCGTGTCAGAAGAACATGTTGCATGCTTGAAACAAGATCGCTCATTGGGCGGGTACTCTGCGAATATCGATACCACATCATGGATACACAATGGGGATCATTCCAGTTGCACTGGCCACTGGACGAACACCCAGGCCTGTCAGTCTGTTCCGTTTCATGGAATGGTGGTGGTGGTGCACAATTTTAGGTGGTGGAGTCAAGCCTGCTGTACAGTCAATGAGTCTGAAACAGTGGAGTGGAATCTGGACAGCTGAACACTGACACCTGTATAAGTATATTTTCTAAGTTAAAAAAGGACAACTGAAAAATTGAAAAAACACCCTGAAACCCAAACTTGTTTTGCAACTGAGCATAAAGCATAAAGCAGTGTACCAAGTTTAAGTTGAATACGCTAAAGGGTATGGGAAAATGTCAGAAAAACAAGAGATGGTAAGGACAGACAAACCTATGGTGCAGCATGGAAAAGTCGAACCGAAAGTCCCCTCGGGTGATCCCAGTAGGAGAAAAATACAAATTTTACACGATCACACGAACAAGTTCACAATGACATCTTTCAATTTCTGTCACTCGAGCCATTACTTGATTAAAAAGGTTTCTGTGCAAAACAAACAAAATAGATAAAAGTGCAACTCAAGTTTGAAAAAGAACATAATGTGATAAGATTATTATGTTTTTTAACAACGTCCAAAAAAATAAGACCAACCCAAAATATTTAATATTTGTAAATGAGAGTGGAGGCAGGTCAGTGGGGTTGTGAACAAGGAATTGGAAATTTGCATAAACAGGAAGGAGTATTCACCTTCCATCAAGATTCACCCAAATCAGGTCATTGAAGAGTTTGAGGTGTGTGGGGGGAAAATGGGGGGGGGGCTGGAGGAGGGAGGGGGGTGGAGGGAGTCGAGGTAACTTGAGAATACCAGGCTCCAAAATCCGAGGATTACCTTTGGCTTGAATGACAAGTCTTCATCTTTTGGGGACATCAACCTGCAGAGGTGAGTGGAAGAAAGTGAATTAAGTCCAGAATTTCACCAATGCAATCGATAAGCAACTGGTTAAGGCTGGTGAAACCGAGTCTCAGACAAATGCCTCGTTATATAGACATCACATGATGAGGGATAAGCACAATAATGGCTGCACAGCGGTGTAGAACACAGCTAACTGGACAACACACTCATACTGTCCACTCGTCAGATTCGTCATCATGTAAGCACAGACATGGTACATCAATCACCAGGACTTTAAAAACCATCATTGGACACAAATGAACTTTTCTGACACTTAAAATGGCAAACCATTCCACAACCGAATGTGGATGACTGACCTTGCATCAGATTCACGTGTCCAGGATAGCTTTTGTGGTCCTTCGTGGGGAGAACCTATTCATTATCTTTGTCCACTTCACTCTCTCTCATCACCATGATCACAAAGTCGATGCTTCGTTGCCTTCTCAATTTCACAATCAGTCTTCAGCACCGGCACTCCTGCAGGCACACAAGTATAAAACAAAAATTAATAAATAAACTATGTTTAAAAATCGTGTGAAAAGTGAAAGTGACACTTAAGGAAACACACAAAGGAAAAGCTTTCAAATCATTCAACACAATCAAACTCGATATTGTTGTGGAAATGACTCACAGGGGTAAACATGGCTTCGCATGCAATATGGCAAAGAACAAGTATGAAGTAATTTAATCATGAGAGAAGACGATCATGATATTCGGAGCCGCTGGGATTACAGGTTTCCTGGGTCAAAACTAAGATCCAGGCTTTCAATGACATCTTGGATGCTGCTGTCCTGTCTGTGCCTGTTTGTGGTGAGGATGTTGAGGTCGTGGAGAGATTCCCTTACCTTGGCAGTGATTTTCATGGTTCTGCTGACTGTGAGCCAGAGGTCAAAAGATAGCCTGGGGAGTCATGGATCCACTGGACCATGGGGTGTGGACCTGTCGGTACCTGTGCAGGATGACGAAAGTCCCGAGTCTTCAGGTCCTTGGTGCTTCCAGTCTTGCTCTATGGATTTGAGACCGATTCTGACCAGGGGTCTGAGGCAGAGACTCGATTCCTTTGGTACCAGGTCTCTTCAGAGAATCCTTGGTTATCGCTGGTCGGACTTTGCGTCCAACGAGCAGTTGCTGAGAGAGACTCAAATGAGATTTGTTACCTGCATCGTCCGTGAGCGTCAGCTGCGGCTGCATGGACATGTGGCTCGTTTTCCTGACACTGATCCCACTCACCACATTCTCAGCGATGGAGCCTTGAGTGGAGGTAATTTTGGCCGACCACGTGCCTCGTGGTTGCAGCAGGTTGATCAATATCTCAAGGAGATGGGGATGGGCCAGGCATCTGCCTGGGAGATGGCCAGACGGAGGCCCCTGGAGTACCGGGGGAAAGTGGACACAGACGCGCTGCTCCAGCGCATGCTCCCATAACTGACCTTACCTCTGTAATGTGGCTATGTTCTTTTAAATCATACCAGTGGGCCTTTCAGCACAAGTTTGGGCAAGAAATCCAAGATGGTCACACAATCAGCATCACTGGCTGTGGCTGATGCCAACACTTGCTCTTTTCTTTTTATTTTTAATGAAAACCATTTAAAATTAATCCGTGTAATTTGAAGGGAGGTTTTTTTATATATTTATTGATTTTGCTAAAGTGCAAGGCCGACAGCGTTGATTTTCGATTTTGCCCGCGACGTCACACCATGATCTCACCTTGAGAGAGAGAGAGAGGGGGGCGATAGAGAGAGAGAGAGAGAGAGAGAGAGAGAGAGAGAGAGAGAGAGAGAGAGAGAGAGAGAGAGAGAGAGAGAGAGAGAGAGAGAGAGAGAGAGAGAGAGAGAGAGAGAGAGAGAGAGAGAGAGAGAGAGAGAGAGAGAGAGAGAGAGAGAGAGAGAGAGAGAGAGAGAGAGAGAGAGAGAGAGAGAGAGAGAGAGAGAGAGAGAGAGAGAGAGAGGGAGAGTGAGAGAGAGAGAGGGCGATAGAGAGAGAGAGGGCGATAGAGAGAGAGGGCGATAGAGAGAGAGAGAGAGAGAGAGAGAGAGAGAGAGAGAGAGAGAGGGCGATAGAGAGAGAGAGAGAGAGAGAGAGAGGGCGATAGAGAGAGAGGGCGATAGAGAGAGAGGGCGATAGAGAGAGAGAGAGAGAGAGAGAGAGAGAGAGAGAGAGAGAGAGAGAGAGAGAGAGGGAGAGAGAGAGAGAGAGAGGGCGATAGAGAGAGAGGGCGATAGAGAGAGAGGGCGATAGAGAGAGAGGGCGATAGAGAGAGAGGGCGATAGAGAGAGAGGGCGATAGAGTGAGAGGGGGAGAGAGAGAGAGGGGGATAGAGAGAGAGGGGGATAGAGAGAGAGGGCGATAGAGAGAGAGGGCGATAGAGAGAGAGGGCGATAGAGAGAGAGGGCGATAGAGAGAGAGGGCGATAGAGAGAGAGGGCGATAGAGAGAGAGGGCGATAGAGAGAGAGGGCGATAGAGAGAGAGGGCGATAGAGAGAGAGGGCGATAGAGAGAGAGGGCGATAGAGAGAGAGGGCGATAGAGAGAGAGGGCGATAGAGAGAGAGGGCGATAGAGAGAGAGAGAGAGAGAGACAGAGGGCGAGAGAGATAGAGATAGAGATAGAGATAGAGATAGAGATAGAGATAGAGATAGAGATAGAGAGAGATGGCGATAGAGAGAGATGGCAATAGAGAGAGATGGCGATAGAGAGAGATGGCGATAGAGAGAGATGGCGATAGAGAGAGATGGCGATAGAGAGAGATAGAGAGATAGAGAGAGAGAGATGGCGAGAGAGAGAGAGATGGCGAGAGAGAGAGAGATGGCGAGAGAGAGAGAGAGAGGGCGAGAGAGGCGATAGAGAGAGAGGCGATAGAGAGAGAGGGCGATAGAGAGAGAGGGCGATAGAGAGAGAGGGCGATAGAGAGAGAGGGCGATAGAGAGAGAGGGCGATAGAGAGAGAGGGCGATAGAGAGAGAGGGCGATAGAGAGAGAGGGCGATAGAGAGAGAGGGGGAGAGAGGGAGGGCGATAGAGAGAGAGGGCGAGAGAGAGAGGGCGATAGAGAGAGAGAGAGGGCGATAGAGAGAGAGAGAGGGCGATAGAGAGAGAGAGAGGGCGATAGAGAGAGAGAGAGGGCGATAGAGAGAGAGAGAGGGCGATAGAGAGAGAGAGAGGGCGATAGAGAGAGAGAGAGGGCGATAGAGAGAGAGGGCGATAGAGAGAGAGGGCGATAGAGAGAGAGGGCGATAGAGAGAGAGGGCGATAGAGAGAGAGGGCGATAGAGAGAGAGGGCGATAGAGAGAGAGGGCGATAGAGAGAGAGGGCGATAGAGAGAGAGGGCGATAGAGAGAGAGGGCGATAGAGAGAGAGGGCGATAGAGAGAGAGGGCGATAGAGAGAGAGGGCGATAGAGAGAGAGGGCGATAGAGAGAGAGGGCGATAGAGAGGGGGCGATAGAGAGGGGGCGAGAGAGAGAGAGAGAGAGGGCGAGAGAGAGAGAGAGGGCGAGAGAGAGAGAGAGGGCGAGAGAGAGAGAGAGGGCGAGAGAGAGAGAGAGAGGGCGAGAGAGAGAGAGAGGGCGAGAGAGAGAGAGAGAGAGAGAGAGAGAGAGAGAGAGAGAGAGAGAGAGAGAGAGAGAGAGAGAGAGAGAGAGAGAGAGAGAGAGAGAGAGGGCGAGAGAGAGAGAGAGGGCGAGAGAGAGAGAGGGGGCGAGAGAGAGAGAGGGCGAGAGAGAGAGAGAGAGAGGGGCGAGAGAGAGAGAGAGGGGCGAGAGAGAGAGAGGGGCGAGAGAGAGAGAGGGGGCGAGAGAGAGAGAGGGGCGAGAGAGAGAGAGAGGGGGGCGAGAGAGAGAGAGGGGGCGAGAGAGAGAGAGAGGCGAGAGAGAGAGAGGGGGCGAGAGAGAGAGAGAGGGGGCGAGAGAGAGAGAGGGGGCGAGAGAGAGAGAGGGCGAGAGAGAGAGAGAGAGAGCGAGAGAGAGAGAGAGAGAGGGCGAGAGGGCGAGAGAGAGAGAGAGGGCGAGAGAGAGAGAGAGAGAGGGCGAGAGAGAGAGAGAGAGAGGGCGAGAGAGAGAGAGAGAGAGGCGAGAGAGAGAGAGAGAGAGAGAGAGAGAGAGAGAGAGAGAGAGAGAGAGAGAGAGAGAGAGAGAGAGAGAGAGAGAGAGAGAGAGAGAGAGAGAGAGAGAGAGGGCGAGAGAGAGAGAGAGGGGGAGAGAGAGAGAGAGAGAGCGCGAGAGAGGGAGCGCGAGAGGCGAGAGAGAGAGAGAGAGAGAGGCGAGAGAGAGAGAGAGAGAGAGAGAGAGAGAGGCGAGAGAGAGAGAGAGAGAGGCGAGAGAGAGAGAGAGAGAGGCGAGAGAGAGAGAGAGAGAGGCGAGAGAGAGAGAGAGAGAGAGAGAGAGAGAGAGAGAGAGAGAGAGAGAGAGAGAGAGAGAGAGAGAGAGAGAGAGAGAGAGAGAGAGAGAGAGAGAGAGAGAGAGAGAGAGAGAGAGAGAGAGAGAGAGAGAGAGAGAGAGAGAGAGAGAGAGAGAGAGAGAGAGAGAGAGAGAGAGAGAGAGAGAGAGAGAGAGAGAGAGAGAGAGAGAGAGAGAGAGAGAGAGAGAGAGAGAGAGAGAGAGAGAGAGAGAGAGAGAGAGAGAGAGAGAGAGAGAGAGAGAGAGAGAGAGAGAGAGAGAGAGAGAGAGAGAGAGATAAGGAAATTGTAGATGGTTTGTTGTTTCGTGGGCACGATAAGCAGTCGTGGGTAAGGGGTTTATTGTGTGGCTTAATTGTATTCCCACCAATGTGTGTCATTATTGTTGATAAATATACCTATTATTGGGGTGATTTGAGCAGTCATGATTGTCAAGGGAATTTGGCAAGTCGGGTTAAGGGCGTTTGCTTTACATGAAGAAACGGTGCACGACAAGCTCAGATTCTGATATTGATCGCACCATCAGCAGCAACTCTGAAGGTTCTCAGCATTGAAACTGATCACTGGGGTTTCGAAGAAACTATTGCAGACAAATTTAGAAACGGAAACGCTCTTTGGGGGAATTGGAGAGCCGAATCATTTTGAGCCTTGAGCGAGTGATTCAGAGGAAGCAGCCGGACGTGAATATGGAGGTGTTCAAAGATCAAAACAGTCACAGCTCGGTCGGTTTTTCTTTCCATTCAAGTGACTCTCCACAAGGGAGGGTGCTTGTATATATCAGTTAACATATTATTCGAACAGAAATACAAGTCATCACCCAGCACTTGAGGACACCACGGACAAAATTGGGGGGGGGGAGGGGAGCACGAGGGGGGAGAAGGGATGGGTTATTGCAGATTGTGGAGAGGATACATGTACACTTTCTCTCCACCAATGACAGTGGTTCATTTGATTTTTGACATTTGTGTTGATTCTTTTTAGGTGGTCTTGGGGTAACAAGTGTTCGATTCATCGTACAAATTGCTGTGTTCATGTACAGGTGCTCTGGTAGCTCGGTGGAGATGTTAGTTTCTTGCGACGGTTTCTTCCACTTAATCGTGGGGATGGCATCCTTTCTCAATCATGGTGGATAACCACAAGATCTATCCATCTCTGTTGTTTCATAACATGCTCTGGAAAATGTTGAGTACAAAAGTGAACAACTTGTCGCTCCGAACCACAATCGGATATTTTGGACAAACCTCGCCAAATTTCTGACAAACCTGGGGTGGTTTGGTCATTGGTTCAGCTTGAAACCATCCCGATGTACATTACTATCCAAGTACAAAGGACACATTGACTCACCATATTTGTGGTGAGTCCATGTGTCCTTCAGGGGGGGGGGGGGAATTAAATAATAATAATTTAAAATAAAATACAATAAAAACCAGAAATTATTCACCATTTGAGTTAAATTGTAGTGCATTTTAACCTGTAAATAATACAGAAGTGATGATCACCTTAATGGTGTGACATCTCAGTTCTGAAAATTGAGACTGGGGAGGGGTATTCAGAAAAAAAACATGAATATTGTGGGGTATCAAGGGTTAGATTGGCGTTGAGGTGGGCCGAGCATTTGGGTTCTCTTTA
This sequence comes from Eptatretus burgeri, assembly GCF_056783735.1. Classification (NCBI taxonomy): domain Eukaryota; kingdom Metazoa; phylum Chordata; class Myxini; order Myxiniformes; family Myxinidae; genus Eptatretus; species Eptatretus burgeri. The sequence continues at coordinate 105,678,728 of NC_140970.1, forward strand.
AGGAAACTTCAGATGGTTTGTTGTTTCGTGGGCACGATAAGTAGTGGGTAAGGGGTTTATTGTGTGGCTCAATTGTATTCCCACCAATGTGTGCCGTTTTGAAATTTGAAAGCTGTTTTTCACCAATTTGAAAGCTGTTTTTTCCCCAAGGTTTGAATTAATTGTACAAATTATTAATTAATCACAAGGTTTGAATTTTCCCAAGGGAAACGCCTGTTTCCCAAGGGTTTGAAAGGTGTTTTTCCCCAAGGTTTGAATTAATTGTGTTTGGTAGACATTTGTGAATACATTTACAGTGAGAGAGGAGGGGGGAGGGGGGAGAGAGGGGGCGAGAGAGAGAGAGAGGGGGCGAGAGAGAGAGAGAGGGGGCGAGAGAGAGAGAGAGAGGGGGCGAGAGAGAGAGAGAGGGGGGCGAGAGAGAGAGAGAGGGGGGCGACAGAGAGAGAGGGGGCGACAGAGAGAGAGGGGGCGACAGAGAGAGAGGGGGCGACAGAGAGAGAGGGGGCGACAGAGAGAGAGGGGGCGACAGAGAGAGAGAGGGGGCGACAGAGAGAGAGGGGGCGACAGAGAGAGAGGGGGGCGACAGAGAGAGAGGGGGCGACAGAGAGAGAGGGGGCGACAGAGAGAGAGGGGGCGACAGAGAGAGAGGGGGCGACAGAGAGAGAGGGGGCGACAGAGAGAGAGAGGGGGCGACAGAGAGAGAGGGGGGCGACAGAGAGAGAGGGGCGCGACAGAGAGAGAGGGGGCGACAGAGAGAGAGGGGGCGACAGAGAGAGAGGGGGCGACAGAGAGAGAGGGGGCGACAGAGAGAGAGAGGGGGCGACAGAGAGAGAGAGGGGGCGACAGAGAGAGAGGGGGCGACAGAGAGAGAGGGGCGACAGAGAGAGAGGGGGCGACAGAGAGAGAGGGGGCGACAGAGAGAGAGGGGCGACAGAGAGAGAGGGGGCGACAGAGAGAGAGGGGGCGACAGAGAGAGAGGGGGCGACAGAGAGAGAGGGGGCGACAGAGAGAGAGGGGGGCGACAGAGAGAGAGGGGGCGAGAGAGAGAGGGGGGCGAGAGAGAGAGGGGGGCGAGAGAGAGAGAGGGGGGCGACAGAGAGAGAGGGGGGCGACAGAGAGAGAGGGGGGCGACAGAGAGAGAGGGGGGCGAGAGAGAGGGGCGAGAGAGGGGGGGCGAGAGAGAGAGGGGGGCGAGAGAGAGAGAGAGGGCGGCGAGAGAGAGAGGGGGGCGAGAGAGAGAGGGGGGCGAGAGAGAGAGGGCGGCGAGAGAGAGAGGGCGGCGAGAGAGAGAGGGCGGCGAGAGAGAGAGGGCGGCGAGAGAGAGAGGGCGGCGAGAGAGAGAGGGCGGCGAGAGAGAGGGCGGCGAGAGAGAGAGAGGGCGGCGAGAGAGAGAGGGGGCGAGAGAGAGAGGGGGGCGAGAGAGAGAGGGGGGCGAGAGAGAGAGGGGGCGAGAGAGAGAGGGGGGCGAGAGGGCGACAGAGAGAGAGGGGGGCGAGAGGGCGACAGAGAGAGAGAGGGGGGCGAGAGGGCGACAGAGAGAGAGAGGGGGGCGAGAGGGCGACAGAGAGAGAGGGGGGCGAGAGGGCGACAGAGAGAGAGAGGGGGGCGAGGGGGCGACAGAGAGAGAGAGGGGGGCGAGGGGGCGACAGAGAGAGAGAGAGGGGGCGAGAGGGCGACAGAGAGAGAGGGGGGCGAGGGGGCGACAGAGAGAGAGGGGGGCGAGGGGGCGACAGAGAGAGAGAGAGAGGGGGCGAGGGGGCGACAGAGAGAGAGAGGGGGGCGAGGGGGCGACAGAGAGAGAGAGAGGGGGGCGAGGGGGCGACAGAGAGAGAGAGAGAGGGGGGGGCGAGGGGGCGACAGAGAGAGAGAGAGGGGGCGAGGGGGCGACAGAGAGAGAGAGGGGGGCGAGGGGGCGACAGAGAGAGAGAGGGGGGCGAGGGGGCGACAGAGAGAGAGAGAGGGGGGCGAGGGGGCGACAGAGAGAGAGAGGGGGGCGAGGGGCGACAGAGAGAGAGAGGGGGGCGAGGGGGCGACAGAGAGAGAGAGAGGGGGGCGAGGGGGCGACAGAGAGAGAGAGAGAGGGGGCGACAGAGAGAGAGAGGGGGCGACAGAGAGAGAGAGAGAGAGGGGG